>NC_090329.1:48360238-48679404 GCF_035084215.1 Heptranchias perlo
TTACCTCCTTCCATTTCTGATCTATTTTATTTTTGCTCCATGCCTTTCCTTTATATTTTCATTTTAGTGAACAGCAATTGATACTAGCTCAATTGCTAAATTTAAATCGGAGCTAGATAGCTTCTTGGCAATCAAAGGTATTAAGGGATATGGGCCAAAGGCAGGTATATGGAGTTAGATCACAGATCAGCCATGATCTTATCAAATGGCGGAGCAGGCACGAGGGGCTGAATGGCCTACTCCTGTTCCTATGATCCTATGATTGGATGTGGCAGAAGCAAATGAATCGCCTGTTACGGAAACACACTTGATTCAATTTGTGAATCAAGAAAACGGTATAAAGATTTCAAATCGCCACCCTACCCCAAAAATAAATAAATTGCTTTGTTAAAGGAACTTCAGGTTTCACCTCCATGATAAAATAAGTGCAGCTAAAGATTTATCTGCTAGAACGGACTGGCTTGTAAATTCATCATAAAGACTAGTTTGCGTTCTAAAGGATGAAATACAGCTTTGGAACATCTTGCACAAGAATATGTTCATGTACCACTAGTCGACTATAGTTATCAATCATGGCTTATAATCTTTTGAAAAATAAGTAAATTATGCGACAGTAAACAGTGGGGGTGAATTTCCATGGAGGTTTCCCGCTCGTCTGCTTTAACTTTGTTGGAAGAGCTGCAGAAACCCAGGAAATAGTGTAAACTCCATTTGTACCATTTATCCAGGGTTTCCATGGCTGTTGCACCAAAGTTACAGTGGATGAGTGGGAGGACCTCTATGGGAATTCACGTGCTTGTAGTTTATCCTTCCCACTGGCCCCAGGTGGGAAGAGGAGGGGAACTCTCAATTATTTCAATTTCTGAAATTGCAGCCAATCTAAAGTTTTGGAATAGACCATCTTTTCCCAATTTTGGCCCAACAATAAAGACTATTTCTGTATTTTGGAATATTTATTCATACCAGTTAGTATTACTGAGATCAGAATTGGTTTAATTCTTTTATTTCATGAAGGACCCCTTAAATTTTATTTCACCAGTCATTCTTCATATCTTCTAAGCCAAGTCTGGTTACAATGGTGGTCCATTGAATGCGTCAAAGAAACTAATGAGAGCTGATTTTCCTGACCTTTGACCCTAGTGAATACCCACTTCCCCTTGATGCAAAGGTCAGAAAAAGAGGCAGAGACCCACTTCACCAGGCCTTCGCTCCTTTTACAGTGCCCTGGAATTTCCATGGTTTCTCAGAGGGGCATCTATGACCATGAATTGGGAATGCAGATGCAGACTGCTATTATCTTGGAGAATCATTTTGTTTACATATTTTCAATCATAGCTAAAAACTAATGATGATTTACACAATGAAGCAGTGACTTTTCTCAGAACATTCATCCACATAGTTCGTCAGAGTCTTATTCAGCAGTATAAAGAAAACAGCAATCTCTAGGATGGATAGACACAGTAAAAGCTGATGTATTTTTTGGTATTTATAGCTATCAGAGTGCAACACAACAGAAAAAGAAACACAGCAATGAAGTAGTATTGGATAATTAAACAAGTCATTAGCGTACATTGTGTTTCCTGGGACAGTGAGTGTTGCTGCTTGGGCATTGTGTGCAGGTGTAGCACGATGAGCTGATCTTGCACTACATTGTGTTCTAAGCTTATTGGGGTAGACTTTGACTTTTGAGCAGTCGACCAGCAGAGAGCGTTGGACCGGCGGCGCAGTGGCCCCTGTGATTTTGAAGCTCCAGCATCATTTAAATTCACCAGGCGAGCTGCAGGATGCCAAACAGGTGTTCAGATGCCGTTTGCCAGGTTGAAGACTGGAAATCGGGCCGGAGCTGCTGTCAGAAAGGTAAATGACCCTGTCACTGCTGGTTTAGAAAGAGCAGTTAAGAATGGCTTTTAATCAGACATTAACAAGACTTTAACTAGCAAAATGCAGGGTTTTTTTCTGTTAATTCCTCAAGCCCATTTTTAGGATGTGACCACTATTTGGAACGCAAACGGACAAATAGTCTGTTACCATTTCTACCAGTCGTGCCCTCCTGTATGTACACCCCTACTTTATCATAAAAACTAATGTACAGAAGAAAATGTGACCTGTAACAACTATACCCATCACAAGATCTAATTGTTTTTTCCAGACCTGTCAAAGGAATCACATGCTGTTAACAAGGAAATGGCTCATCACAGTGTAGCTTCTGACACTTTTTGATGTGTCTATTTTCTGCTGAGTACTGTTAAATATTCTTGACTTCTTACAAGTCCCTTTGGTGCATTGTGATTTGATCTGAAGCCTTATTCAGCAGGTTGCCTCTGAGTTTGAGAGACTAATGGAACTCTTACGCTGTGCCCTATGACATGTTACTCTAGAATATGAATGAATTACCTTGGATTGTTTGTGGGGCACAATTTCTGGTCAATGCAAACATGGGAGATGGGATTTGAATAGATAGCTCCTGTTGAAAAGCCAGCACCAGCACCTGCACAGGCGAGATAGTTCAGAAATTCTGGCAGGTTTTTTTTCTACAACAAAATTTGTTAAAGTGGATATTGAACTTAGTGCTCCTCTCTGCTTCAATTTTTTGTAGGTGGAAGATGAAAGAGGAGAAGCAAGGAAGATGCACTTACACTACCCCAATACCCACTATATCTATACAGCCATGTTTACAGATCCCAGACACATCGACCTGGGAATATCATAAGAGAACTGCCTTTGCTGATTGAGGTATACCAGAGTGGCAGTCACAGACTTGTGCCATCTGCTGCAATCTGACCTGTAGATACTGTCCACCACAGGGATTGTCAGTGGCAGTCAAGGTTATCACTGCTCTGAACTTTAATGCCTCTAGTTTCTTGCAAGCTACCACAGGGAACGTCTGCAACATCAGTAAGTGCACAGTGCACGGATAGATCAAATAGGTCACTGGTGATTTGTTCAATAGGCCAAACACCTTTGTCACTTTTCCAATGGAAAAGCAACAGCAGAATGAGATGGCAATGCAATTATAGATTCACAGAATCATTGAAATTACAGCACAGAAGGAAAACATTGTCAATCAAACCTGTGATGCTGTTAGTTCTTCAAATGGAGCAATCTGCTCCAAGACAGTTTCCCTTTCTTTTCCCTTCATCCTTTCATGTTCTTTCTTTTCAGGGACTTAGCTAATTCCCTTTTAAATTATGTTATAGGGCCTGCAATTCTTCAGGGATTCCTGCCATAACTCTGGTGGAAGATTCAGCACTATCTCCTCAATCTATGCCAGGATCATGGAGGTGTGCTGTACATTAGCAGTTTGATAAGTGCAATTGGTGGGTTTTTACATCCACTCATCAGTCCCACTTATTAAAGTAATGTCAGGAAGAAGCACCTGTTCTCTGCTCCCCATCAGAATTCTGTATCAGGGCCAGAATTTTGGGGCTCATATGTTTATTGTTGTTCAGCCACAATGATGGTGGGACTAATAGATTGTTGGAGATTGTGTAGTGAGTAACAATTGCAATCTTGCTTTTAGTGAATAGTGCCTTGATTACCTCAGTATTCAGGAACTATTAGTGTATATAATTGTGGTAGTCAAATGCTAGCCTTGCTTCATACCTAACTAGGAATGAAAGACAGTCGCTACAGTATAAAGAGTATAGTCCTTACAATATTACCTAAAGAAAATCAAGGTTCCCTTAAAAAGAAAATCTAAATGGCACAGCCTTTTTTTTTTCCTGATGAAAATCAGGTTCAGACATGCACACATGTCACAACCATGATAGCAGCATGGCACACATAACATGTGATATGAATACTGACTCTACAGATGCACCACGTACACATCACTGGACCTGATTTTAGGTAAGAAAGTAATGTGAAATTTTATTGAAATTCTGATGGAAATTGAGAGTGCATGTTAGGCAATAAAAAAGCTGCACAGTTGCCTGAATGACTGCTTTTCATACAGGCACAATGTGTAACAGTTTAAGAGGAAACTCTTTGAGATTCATTCCTTACCAATCTATGTGGTACAGGGATGTGTTGGATGGTCTTAGCTGTGGAGAGGGTACCAAACAGGGCAAGCATCCTTTGATGGACCTCTTGCAGCAATAGCTCCAGTACTGGATCTGTGAACTGTGCAATTTCTCTTTATCTTAGCTCCATCACAGCTTCATTTTAAAAGTTGCAGTCTGTACTCTCATAAATTTTATAACAAGTGAACTCACCTTTAAATTGCTGCACCTGTACAGGAAATCCCACCCCGAACTGTAGGGCTTAACGCAGTGCGCCTAATTTGGGCAAGTGCACAATTTGCACCACTCAGTTGCTGGCACTTCCATGTTCAATGTTGGAAATATATTATTAATGCTACCAAGGGTTGTTAATCCTTCTTAATAATAACTTCCACAATGATTCGGGCCAGAGTGCGACTGAACATGTAAGCTTTATTATAGACACAAGAGCAACGTACTAATGTGGTTATACCAAACAGGAAGTATTTATATAATGTTCTAATACAGTTATATCAAATAAACAAGGATGGTACAACCTGTCCCTAGGAAGTTTCAAGCTGATCAGGCCTAGTTCATAATATGTACAGACCTCCGTTCGTCCTGAGAAACAGCTTCTAACTTTAGTGGAAAAGTGCCCCAGTTTTTATATCTTTTTTTCTGAAGCAAATTTGTTTCTGGTAGCTTACAGCATTAGTCCCATGATGTCATCTGTCCCAGACATCTCCCTCCAGGGTGCCAATTGTTCCAGACATCTTTATCCATTCTATGGCGTTAACTGTTGTCCATTCTATCTAACTTATGTAAGGAATCTTACAACACCAGGTTATAGTCCCACAGTTTTATTTGAAAATCACAAGCTTCCGAAAGCTTGTGATTTTCAAATAAAACTGTTGGACTATAACCTGGTGTTGTAAGATTCCTCACATTTGTCCACCCCAGTCCATCACCATCACCAGCATCTCCTTCATATCTAATTATCTGAACAAAGCTCCTGCAATTAACATAACAGGATTAGTCTGTTTCCAGGTCCTGGGTCTTTGATTATGCCTTGGGATGTTTTGTTATCTGTTTCTGACAATTTGGTCTTAATGTGTCTGTTTCACAGTTTTATTGTCTCTGCAATATTCTCAATCACTTTGCCTGATGTCAGGCATATCACTTCCTGTGGGATGCTGGCTCCCTTTGTATTCTCACAGACACAAGGCCTGTGTTTCGCTTTTTAGCCAAGTGTCTGAAGCTTTGCAGGACGGGTACGTGACCATGATTTGGTCTGAAAATCGTATTTCTTACATTCATTATGCTTTATCTCCCACAAGTTTGAGCAGCCAATGAAAAGGGACAGAACTAGTCCTATAAATCAGCTGTGAACTGCAATTAGGAAGCAGTTAAGCACCTCATATAGCATTAGGAGAGCAAAGCCAGCTGTGCGTTCTGCACAATTTCTATAGAATTAGTGTTTTAATTTTTAGATCTGGCACTAAAGCAACAATGAATTTAGTGTTTGCTCACTTCCAAGTACTTGAGTTGAATGTTGTGTTGAGTATTTGTTTGTCATTGATTACAGTATGGCAGGAACCCAGTGTAAAATGGTAAAGATATTTGAAGAACTGTGAAAGTGTAGAACCAAATGGTTTGGGCACTGCTATTTGGCAGATGTGATTTGTGCTTTTAAGAAGTAGTGTTGTGTTGACACTCCTAAGAAGCCATCTGGAATTATGGGGTGGGTGTGCAGGGGGAGGTTAGATCTTAAAGGTGCCTCTGATTAGTCCAGACATGAAAGCATTGCTTCAACATACCAATGTATGTTTGACAGTAATTCTGCTGTAGCATGGGCTTCATTGTTTCTTTGCTCTGCTCCTGCCCGTGGCTGGCACATGAGTATTCAAAACCATTGTTGCATTGAGTATTCTTTGTATCCCTAGTGCTATCCCTCCATTCTTCATTCTTAAAATAAGGGCAGCACAGACAATTGCCTTAAAGAGAAGACATTGTGTGAGCTTCTAATGATGCATGCATTGGCCTGCATGGTTCTGTACTGTTGGCGTCATTCCATATCTGTATTGAGATTTAAAAGAAATTCTATATTGTTGTGCCTAGAAGCCTGAATGGCAATATAGTTGCTGTTGATGACCCACTGGATTCTGAGAAAGCAACAGTTCTGTAGAATTGTGTTGCCTTCTCATGTTGCTTCTGTTGATCAGTGGCAAAAGTAATGAAGTTGTTGCCCTGCTGAATGCATCTGTGATCTCCCTGATACATCTGTGGGCAGCAAACTTACTGACATGGAAGATGTCACCAGTGCTAGACTGGAAGGAAGTCCATTCATAAACATTGAGGGCGCATAGAAACTATATGTTTCATATTGTGCAGAGAAGCCATCTTCTTCAACACCCACCACAACCTCCATACCTTTACCATTACCATTAATTCCATCCCCTTCCCCAGCTGAACCAGACTGTTAACAATATAAGTGTCTTATTTATCCTGAGCCGAGTTTCTGACTCCGTACCTTCTCCATCACAAAGTCCGGCTAGGTCCACCTCTGTGACATCCAGCCCTGCCTCAGCAGATCTGCTGCTGAAACTCTCCTCCATGTCTCTCACCTTCAGATTTGACTATTCCAATGTTTTCCCAGCCAGCCTCTCGTCCTCCACCCTCCATAAACTTTAGCACATCCAAAACTCTGTTGCCTGTATCCTATCCCTGCATCAACTCCTACCCACCCACCATCCCTGTCCTTACTGACCTGCATTGGGTCTCTATCCCCCAATGCCTCAAACTTTAAAAATCTCATCCATGTATTTAAATCACTTCATAGCCTCACCCTTCCCTATCTCTGTATCCTTCTCTGGCCCTACTACTCTCCCCCAAACTTTCAACTTGTACTTCAAATGAAGACTCCAGATTTTTCTGCATAGTATTCTCCCTGAATGTGTGATCCATCACACCAGCAGTACATTACTGCAGCAATATGGGATGATGGCAAGATTTTGTCTGGCTCCTCAAATAATGCAGAAAATCATTTGAATACATTAGTGCTTGCAGCCCATTTTAAACCTCCAGCAATTTTGCTAATGTAGGGAAATATGCGGTGTGGGAGCATTGTACTGCATTGTTGCTCTGTACCACTCAATTTCTGCCAGTGTAATAATTTAGCAACTTCTAGACTATAATCTTTACAGTTTCCTTAACATGTACTATGACCTTTTCATCACCATGAAAAGTGCTCCATTCGATGGAAGCTTTTTCTTTCCTGTTGAGGGCAAAGAATTAAAACTAAATCACATGGAACAAAGTAATTCTAATGTATTCGGTCTAGGAACTTCTAATCCACCCTGAAGGATATGCACAGCATTACTGAAGCAATTTTTCCAGCTTGTCTGGGCCTGCCTTCTTATTATCTCAGCAGCAGCTTTTGTTTTAACATAAAATGTCAACTCAGAGTCAGCAGAAATGTTTTAGAAAATGCTCACATTGTTCTGCTGTACATACCTGTGTTCTTATTTATTGTTCTCAATGATGTAATCATCTATTTGTTCATTCGATGCTCCTATTTAGTCGTTTTCCTTGTTTCCAAGCGATATTGTAAGTGGGTGGGGGGGCCTCCGGGTCTGAATCGCTCCAGGTCACAATTTTGTTTTTGGTACTAAGTTTGGCTGGAGTATTGGTTAAGGTTTTTTTTAAAAGATTGAAACACCAAAACATTGAAAAAAGTAAAAGAAACAATGAAGTAAATCAGAAAGTAATGATTTATTAATGCCAGGCTTGCATTTTAAAAGCCTGATGATTGTAGAAGGAAGGAAAGATTGAGGGAGGTAAGGAGTTCTGTGGTACTGAGATCCTGAAAATGAATAAGTTTGACTTGGAACTTCCTGATTTTAACACAGTTCAAGGAGAAAGAAGGGCATGGAGGGCAGTGTATTTGCAGTTTAGCAGAACAAGAAAATAAATTTCACAGGACAACGGACCATGATCATATCCGGTTGTAATGGGAAGGTGGAGATTAGAGACTGAAAGGTGATTCTCTCAACTGTAGATGTTTTTCTTGTCTCCTGTCCAGATAAACACTTGGGCAATCTTCCTACATATGAGAGCACTATCCAATTTGCTGAGGGAAAGAGAAGTATTTGGCACAAAAAATGAAAACTGAGCTTTTTAGTTCAGCTTTAACAATGGAGGAAATGTAGAAGTACAAATAAAAGTGTTCCATTAACTACAGCTCAGGTGACAGTCTGTTAGACTCTGCTGGAAGCAATCTGAGCAATACACATAATTAGACCTGTTTCAGCAGACTTCATTCAACTCACAACTAAGCAAGGAAACACATTTGAAATAAAATACTTGTATTTCATATACAGTAGAACTTTAGTACTGAAGTTACACATGGCTCAACCTGACAATGCTACATAAGCTCCAGTGTCAGACTTAACTCAATGTAGCAGTCTTGCTGCTGAGTCAGCAGGTTGTGGGTTCAAGTCCCACTTCAGAGACATGAGCACCTAATATAGGCTGACACTCTGGTACAGTACTGGGGGAGTGCTGCACTGTTAGCGGTGCTGACTTTCAGATGAGATGTTAAACTGAGGTCTCATCAGACCTTTTGGGTGGAAATAAAAAATCCCGTAGCATTATTCAAAGAAGCGCAGGAGCGTTCTCCTGGTGTCCTTGGCAATATTTATCCCTCAACTAACATCACTAAAACAGATTCTGATCATTTATTTCATTGCTGTTTGCGGGACCTTGCTGTGCGCAAATTGGCTGCTGCATTTCCATACATTATAGCAGTGACTCTACTTCAAAAGTACTTAATTGACTGTAAAGCACTTTGAGACATTCTGAGGTTGTGAAAGGCATTATATTGATGCAAGTAATTTCTCTTTTTTTCTTTCCAGTGTGAAAATATAGCCTCAAAACTATCATGAACATTAACAGACAAATGCTATATATGCTAATATGACTTCCCTCTGTATCCTATTTTAGTACAGGTTTTAGCCTATTTACTTTAAATGGGTTACCCCTTCGGAATGTCATTCAAATGCATTCATCCATTAATATCACAGCAGTCATATCTAGGCTAATAACTTTGCCTTAACTATTACAACTATTAATAACTGCAAACAGCTTGAAGACGATGGTATCTTGAAGGGAAAATTGAGAACTTCTCCAAGTTAGTGCAATAAACAAGTTATTAATCTGATTTTATTTGACTTTTTTCACAAAATAGAGTTGGAAAAAGAGTTACTTTTAATGCTGGATTTTTAATGCAATGTGTAATCTCATGAGTTTTAAAGAAGTACCAAGAAAGGTGATTACTATGCAAATCAGAAATTGCTTCTCCCAGAGTCTAAACAATAAGCGATCCATTAATTTGTCTGGGTATTTAGAAAGACACCTCCCACCATTATGTTGGAAAACCCTTTTATCTCTCGGTCTGTAAAAGACAGGCTTTTTGGCAGTGAGAGAAGCTTTTAAAAATCAGAATGCAGACATCAAAAAGCAGTATGGCTTAAGGAAAAGAGGATGTTGCACAGGCAGTCCGGCAGCTTCTGCCCTGGGACTGAGACTGAATGTAGAGGGGTTATTCTGTTTCAGTTATGTAAGATGATCCACCATGGTGGGGTAGCATCATGCATTCATTATTTTTTCATATCATTGTGAGATCAAGTTGTATCAATTGAACTATGCAAATCTGATCATTACTATCGCTCTGTCCATACTATAAGAATAAAACAGCTTAATGATTCAAACCAAGCATCGCCTCACCTAGTTCAGCTCAATCCACCTTTGGAGAAAATGAAGAGACACAGATGCAAAAAATGCAATTATCCAGTCTGGATCACAAGGGAATGCTATTGTTACATTTGGTGTTATGCTATTATACAAGTGGATATAGGACTAAAATAAAAACAAAAAGTGCTGGAAATACTCAGTCAGGCAGCATCTGTGGAGAAAGTAACCGAGTTAAATCTTTCAGTTCTGACCAAAGGTTAACATTTTTAAACAAGTACACAGCCAGTCAAAGGAGGAAGGGAAGGGGATGAAGGAACAAAAGGGATGGTCTGTGATAGGGTGGAGGGCAGGAGTGATTAAATAACAAAAGGGATGACTGTGCAAGGCAAGGACGGTAGTAATGGGGTAAGTAAAGAAACAAAAGATGGGTCTAGAGGAGCTGTAAATGGCAGAACCACTACCAGCACCTGCTCTCTGAAAAAATGGGAGCAATGGTTATGATCTGAAGTTATTGAAATCCGAGTCCAGAAGGTTGTAAAGTGCTTAATCGAAAGATGAGGTGCTGTTCCTCGAGCTTCCGTTGAGCTTCGTTGGAACAGTGTAAGAGGCTGAGGACAGAGAGGTCAGAGTGGGAGTGGGACGGAGAATTAAAATGGCAAGCGACTGGAAGGTCAGGGTTATATTTGCGTACTGAGTGGAAGTGTTCAGCAAAGCGATCACCCAATCTGCGTTTGGTTTCCCCAATGTAGAGGAGACCGCATCGTGAGCAGCAAATACAATATACTCAATTGAAAGAAGTACAAGTAAATCGCTGTTTCACCTGGAAGGAGTGTTTGAGGCCCTGGACAGTGGGAAGGGAGGAGGTGAAAGGGTAAGTGTTCCATCTCCTGCGCTTGCAGGGGAAGGTGCCGTGGGAAGGAGAGCAGGTGCTGGGAGTGATGGTAGAGTGGACCACGGTGTCAGAGGCAACGGTCCCTTCGGAATGCTGGGAAGGGAGGGGCAGGTGTGTTTGGTGGTGGCATTGTACTGGAGATGACGGAGGATGATCCGTTGAATGTGGAGGCTGGTGGGGTGGAAGGTGAGGACAAGGGGGACCCTATCATGGCTCTGGGAGGGAGGGGTGAGGGTGGAAGTGCAGGAAATGGGACGGACACGTTTGAGGGCCCAATCAAATACAGTGGAGGGGAGTCCTCGGTTGAAGAAAAAGGAAGACATATCTGAAGCACTGATGTGAAAGGTGACATCGTCAGAACAGTTGAGATGGAGAAACTGGGAAAATGGAAGCCGGGTGGGAGGAAGTGTAATCAAGGTGGCTGTGGGAGTCGGTGGGCTTATAATAGATATTGGTTGACAGCTTATCCCCAGAAATGGCGATAGAGAATTTGAGGAAGGGAAGAGTTGGAGATGGACCATGTGAAGGTGAGGGAAGGGTGGATATTGGCAGCAAAGCTGATGAAATTTTACAGTTCAAGGCGATAGCAGGAAACAGCACCAATACAATCATCAATGTACTGGAAAAATGGGGGAGGGCGGGGATCTGAGTAGGACTAGAACAAGGAATGTTCCACATATCCCACAAAAAGGCAGGCATAGCTAGGACCCACATGGGCTCCCATAGCGACACCTTTTATTTGGAGGAAGTGAGTGGAGTCAAAGGAGAGATTGTTTAATGTAAGAACAAGTTGAGCGAGGACGAGGACTAGTTGGGCCTCCGTTCAAGGAAGAAGTGGAGGGCTCGCAGGCCGTCCTGGTGGGGGATAGAATTGTAGAGGGACGGGATGTCTGGTGAAAAGGCGACGGTTAGGGAACTGGATGTTAAAGCGATGAAGGGCGTCGGAAGAGAGGAACAGGAGAAGGCCCATTCAGCCCCTTGGGCCTGTTAACACAGGATCAGGAGGAGGCCTACCCCTGGACAAGGGGAGAAAAAAATAGAAGATAGCAAGAAATAAGTTCTGTGGGGCAAGAACAGGTTGAACTGATGGGTCAACTGGGGCAGTCCTGACTGAGGACCTTGGGAAGGAAGTCGAAGCAGACTATGCGGGGTTGAGGGACTATGAGGTTGGAGGCCATGGGGGGGAATATCTCCAGAGGAGATGAGGTCCGTGATGGTCTGGGAAACTATGGCTTGGTGTTCGGCGATGGAGTCAAGGTCCAAGGGGCGGTAGGAGGAGGTGTTGGAGAGTTGGTGTTCAGCCTGTGTAGGGTAGAGATCTGTTCGCTAAACGACCTAGATATAGGGCAATGTGATAAAAATAATATGCTCAGAACATTTAGGGAGCAACTGATGTCACTGAGCTTGAAAAACTATCTACAGCAGACCTAATTCATAACAGTTGATCATATCTGGGCAATCTTTTCAAAACAGTGATGGTACAATATGTTTTAATTTTGGAAATAGATTTGGATATGGAGTTGTGCAGGGGCCCAAAGATGATGGTTTCAGTCTTCCTAATGTTTAGCTGAAGGAATTTACAGATCACGCAAGACTGAATGACAAGTAGTCTGCCAGCACAGAGGCAGTGAAGAGATTAGGAGAAGTGATGAAGAGTTAGAGGTTAGTAAATCCCCCATGATTAGTACATTATGATGTCACACAGCCCTCCTTACCTCCCTGTTCACCTTATGCTGGGGCCTATGGCAGCTGAGTAATGATAAGCATTCCCTCCAACTTTCTTTAAAGGCCTATCTTTGTACACGCCTCCTAACTCCAGTACTTTGTTCCTGATGCTCCTTACTGGGGGATGATTGACCTGGAAAAAGAAAGAAAGACTTGCATTTATGTAACGCCTTTCACAACTTCAGGACGTCCCAAAGCACTTTATAGCCAATGAAGTACTCTTTGAAGTGTAGTCGCTGTTGTAATGTAGGAAACGTGGCAGCCAATTTGTGCACAGCAAGGTCCCACAAACAGTAATGTGATAGTGACCAGGTAACTGTTTTAGTGGTGTTGGTTGAGGGATAAATGTTGGCCAGGACACCAGGGAGAACTTTCCAGCTCTTCCTCGAATAACACCATGGGATCTTTTACATCCACCTGAGAGAGCAGACGGGGCCTTGCTTTAATGTCTCATCTGAAATGGCACCTCTGACATTGCAGCACTCCCTGAAGTGGAGTTTCAGCTAGATTATGTGCTCAAGTCTCTGGAGTGGGACTTGAACCCATGTCCTTAGGACCCAGAAGTGAGAGAGCTATCCACTAAGCCATGGCTGACAATCAGATGATCAACTGTTTAAAAACCACCAGCAGACAATGAAAGCCACGCTAATGCTCATTCTGAAGATTCAGTTCCAATTGAAGTACTAGATCACTTAAACTTCAAGCCAAAGAACCTGTCCTTTCAGGGTCATTTAAGCTTCTTATCAGCAGAATTTAGTGCCCACACTGAGGTTTCAAGCTTCAGAATAGCTACAACTAGATGCAACCTACCCTTAGTTCTATTCATAATTCTACCGGCTCCAGACAGCTGCTTCCAAGAATGTGTTTCAGTAACTTTCCTTGTGTGCTAGTTGCCTTTGAATTTGGTGAGAGTTTGTTTCACCCTAGCCCCAACAATTTCTTTTCACCAAAGGTTAATTCAAAATCATGTGTTGAATATCAGGGAACATTTGAGAAATTTTCAACCATATGTGCCTACACAGCAATCTTGCCACATAGAAGGCTTTTACAACCATGTCAATGTCATGGTTATAGCATTATCATTTCTGAGTGGACATTTTAAGGGTACATTCTGACTTGACTTCAATCATTTTCAATTCATTGAAAGTAAACCTCTGGACATGATGGCCCAGATTTTCCTGCAATGGTGAGATCGGTGACGTACACCATGAATTTCACCATTTAGCGCACCAATCTTGCCGTTAACTTATTTATCTGCATTTCTAATTAGAATGCACCACAGTGAGCACAGCGGTGAATCGCAAGCGGCATAGCCATTTTTTCCAGCGAATCGATGAATATATTCAATGCAAAGTATTTCACCTTTTTATGGGGGTAGCAGGTATTAGCTGCTAGAAATAGTGACAGGAATATCCCAGAGCGTCCTCATCTTCACTAATATCAATGTGGAAAACAAAACCTTGGACTGAAGCAGGTTGGAGCTCAAATTAAGTCCAGGCCTTTTCTAATGTTGAGCAAAAGTGAAGCAAATTTTGAGATTAACAGGTCCATAAAACTGGCATTTCATACAGATACAGAATATTTGAATCTCAATATGAGGGAAGAGCTGGGGCCAGCATCATCTAAGAGTCGTTCAATTTCTTGACTTTAGGTACCGATTATGCCCTGTAACAGCATTTGCTGTGCCCCCCAGCCCAGTTTACTTGTGCAAGTGTTTCTGCTGCTGTTTCAAAACAATAAATACTCTTCAAAGCGACAATCAATGCTCAAAGAAACATGGTTAAAAAAAATCTTAAGACAAGAATTGTTAATATGTTTTTATTGACATGATACTGCGATGGTCTTTCAACAAATTGCATTTAAATTATTGGAATCAGAGAATGTGTTTAAATCAATCTGCCAGGCTGCCAGACCATCAGTGTCATTGTTTTGCAGGCCAAGTGGCAGCGGTGTGAAAACTTACTTAAATGCAGAAAAATCACGATCGCCATTAATTTTAATGGGGAGGGGGGTGTGAAGTTTTGATAATTACCTTCTAACTGTTTTTGGTGAGGGTAATGGCGGAGCAGTGCAAAAGTCCCAGAAAAATGTGGAGTGGCAGAATTAATGATGTAAGTCACTTACTCCATAATTTCCTTTTTCCTTTGTGCCGTTCAAGGGTCCCTACAATGTAGATGTACCATTACAATGGAGCAAGTCCCCAGGAAAAGTGATGCTGTAGAACACTCATTGCTTTCACTGCTGGCACGTTAAACAAATGGTTGTCTCTCTACTGCCTCCCCCACCCTCAGAGAAAGTCTCATCAAAATATTGAGGGCAAAGGAAAGCAAAATGAAAATGTTTGATTAGCTCCATAGCTTGAACAGTTCTGGTACTGTTTTCAAATATTGCCGATTTTTTTCTTTTAAAAAGAAATAGCATAGTTCTTTAATTTGTAATATTATATGAAGGAAATAGTATAAAGTTTTCAACTGTGATTGAAGGAAGTCAGAAGATATTAATGAATGCTGTCACTTTATATTCATATAAATCAATCCCTCAGGTTCAAGGAGGCTGCCAAAAATAAATCTTTTACTCAGAGGGGATGAGATAACTGCGAGGCGAGTGCTGCCTATCAAAACTCAGTCTGATAGGCTGCATCAGCGTGTGAGTGATAAATCTGATCACATCCCCAGTGTCCAAGTCTTTGCAGTTAATTTTGTCAAGCTGGGAAAGAAAGAGAAAATTATCTTGACAACGATCAAGAAAGTTGCTTAGCTTGAACCTCCAACTATGTGTTAATAGCTATTTTATTGATGCAGTCTCTGAGGCAATGGAAACATGATGTAGAATAGACTTTAATGATAAGTCACTTGACTAAATTATTCTGGTATTAGTTTGATTCGGTACAAAAAAAATCCTAAGGAGATGTCAGACAATTGACTACAAAGCAATAACTTTATTACAGGGGTTATTTTCTTTTTGAGTGTTAATTGTAATGATAAAATGGATGTGAGCAAGATGGTAAAAACTGGACTTTTCATCCATTTGTACCTCTTGGGGTCGATTCTCGTCTCTGCTGTATATCGGGGGTTGATGGGTGGGACGACCACTCTGCCTGTCTGAAGATATTGGCGAGAAGCCTGATTGATTTTGTTGGTCAGACCTCATTTACATGCAAGAGGCGAGCTTCTAGTGCTAATCTCACTGTTTGTAGGCAGCTCGCCATTTGGGAGGGTGTGAAATGCGGAGGGGCAGATGTGCATCATGGGCCTGCAGCAGCACATTAAAGGGAAGGAGTGGAAGCTTCGGGGGTTATTTCAGCAGCCAGGAAAATTTTAGCACCACCCCACAGCAGCAAGCAGATGAAATTATGGAAACCTTTAAGGCAAAAAACACATGATATTGAATTTTTAAAAAATGAATGCCAGATCTGCTTCCAGCTTTCCCTGACTGCAGCTAAGGATCCCTTTAAAATAGCGCTGCAAATGGCCACTTCCCCACTTGTAACGACTATGGTTTGTTGGTGGGTTAAGGAAGTAACGGTGGCAGCGCTGGATGAGACGAAAATGGCATTGGGCGCCTGGATGGCAGTTAACTCCTATTTGCATATATTAATAAGGTTCCTGCCTGTTACCGATGGGAGTGCTGGCCACCTAAATTGGGGTCCTCATGAATATCAGAACCGGTGGTTCCCCAGCGATAAGTTGGCGTTTCTTTTCTTTAAGTTCTTGGTTTGCCAGTGCCCTGTTTATAGATGTAATCGGGGCAGTAGTGAGACACTCTTGCACTCATGTCAAAATTTGCTACGGATAATTACCACAATATAGCCTGTTAGCAAAAGGCAAGGTTTTAAAGTATCACTGCAGCTCTGGGAGAAGTAAATAGTACAAAGGGGTTTTCAGCCACACAGAAAGAGTACAGTGGCCATTGCCAGTTATCTGTTAATTCAGGAGGAGAGTGTGGCCTGTGAGCACAGAAATGGGGGTGGAGGAAACTATCTCATGCAGTAGATCTATGGACCAGAGTCAGTAACCTGGACATCACTGAGGAGAGGCTCAGTATGGTGTTGTGACTGAGGTGTGTCACCTGGTCCATAAGGACTCTTGGGTGCATTCAACCTATGACACTGTGGCCATTGTCCTGAACTTTTATGCCAAACGGTCCTCCAATATCCCCATTAGAGCACATCATAAAAGTCAGCCATTTTGCCATTAACAGCTGCATTAAGGTAGAAACTGAAGCCTTGTTTTGTCACATACCCACTCACGTACACTTAAACAGTAACCAGCAGCAGACTCAATTAGTCTCATCACATTGCTTCCCCAAAATACAGGGCCTCATTGATTGTATGCATGTAATCACTCATGCACCTACCAACAATTGACAACCACTTGCAATTATATAACACTTTTAACGTAGTAAAAACATCCCAAGTACTTCACAAAGGTGAGAATACTTCTGAGTAGTCGGAGGAAAAGTTTGTGGGAAAATGACTGAAATCATGGTTGAAAAGATAGATATTGAGACGACTTTGTAGGAGTGAAGAGATATGCAATGCAGAAGAATTTAAGGAATGAGTTCCATGATAGAGGGATGAGAGAGTTGAAGGCTCTGCCATTGAAGGTGGAGTGATATGGTGCACACAAAGAACTCAAAATGGCAGAGCACACAAGCTGGCACATACCGCTGGAGGAGATTGGAGGGATAGAGTTGAGATAAAGCAATGTAGTGATTTGTAAATGAGGTTGAGGAATTGTAATTCAGTGCATCAGTGGGGTGGGGAGCCAGAGAAGGCTGGCAAGGACAAAGGCGATGGGGGAATCATGATGTAATGTAGGATAGTATATGTTCAGTGGAGTTTTGGACAAGTTGGAGTTTATGTGAAGTGGAGCTTAGGAAGCTGCTGAGGAAAGCATTGGATAAATCAAGCCTGGAATGATTAAGACTTGTATGAAGGTGTCAGTGGCATTGGGATGAGGTAATGGTGGAGGTGAGCAATGTGCAGAGGGGGAAATAGACAATATTGGTGAGGTGAAGGATATTGAATTTTAAGCTCAACTCGGTCAAACAGAACAAGGGGATGGTTAGAGGGGATTAGATTTGTGGGCTGGCATGCTGACTCTTTGGTGGATCTAAACTGGATGGGTTCAGTCTTGCCAGTGTAAGTTGGAAAAAGTTCTGGCTCATCCATTAATTGATATTGTCAAAACAGTCTGTCAGCAAAGTGCCAGAGAAGTGGAGCTGGCTGTCAGCAGTACATATAAATCTGGAAGATGATATCACTAATGGCAGGAATAGGAGAGGTCAAGAATAGAACCTCGGGGGATTCAGAAGGTGATCATGCAGAAGGTGGGGGGGGGGGAGAAGGACAAACCATATCAGATGTGTTGGTTGTGATGGGACAAGTAGGATGGAGAGGGCAAAGACAATGCGTAAGGGATCGCTGCCTTCTTTTCCTTTCTATAGCACCTGGCAAATGAATATTCCCCAAGCATTGCCAAGTTGACTACTGGGGCCTCTATCTGTATATTATTACTTGCTTTCCTTTCTAATGCTGAGATCCCTTCCCTAATCAGTAATGCTGCACTCTCCTTTTTTACTTTCCCTGTCTCTTCGAAAAATGTTATAACCTGTAATGTTTAGTTCCTAGTCCTGCACTAGATGAAGCTGACTTTCAGCTTAAGCAATGATTTTTTTTTTACTGCAATTGTTGCTTCTAATTCTCTAATGTTATTCCTTAAGCTTTTTGCATTAGTGTAAATACATTTAAACCTTTTTTTCCTTGTCTCTATTACTAACCTACGTTCCTTCAATCAACGATACAAATTGTTTTTTTTGGGTGGATGACTGTTGAGTGGTGCTTAAAAGCCTGTGATAATGCAAAGTTTAAAATACAAATGGAGTGCTGTATTTTGCCTGTGCGAAACCTCGGTTACTATAAGTCAGTAGATTTAAGTCAGCATTGCAAAACCATTTTAGACAGATGTATATGTTTCCAATCAGGCCGTTGAAACAAAAGCAAGCTGTATCACTTTACTGCAGCTCTGGGCTATTTACGTGTTGTTCAGTAGTTATTTCTTTTTTCCAAAATCCCATTCCAACAAAATCTTAACGTTGACTGGATTTAAATAATAAATAGTGATAATAATAACAACAATGAAAATAATACCAAGAAACGGACTAAATACACTAACAATTTGATACTTGTGAGCATTTATTTTACTTTACCCCGAAAGAAAGTTACTCCTAGTTACCTTCCCCTTAAGTATTTCAAGTCATCTCGCTACATCAAAATCATGTTTTTGAGAATCTTGGCAGCATTAAGTATAATCAAGAGATGGATGCCAAGGTTTAGAATTTGTTGTATGTGCAGTAACAGTGGGATGCCATCTAGCATTATGCAATAACAACATTTAAAGTAGAAAAACATGATGGCATTTAACAGAGGAGAAAAAGGAACAGATGCCAAGCATTTGTAGGAGAATTGGGAGGAAAAGACTGAAAATATTTACATCAAGTTTCAACAAAACTACAGCACAGAAACAGGCCATTTGGCCAGACTGGTCAATGCTGGCGATTAGGCTCCGCACAAGCCTCCTCACTCCCTACTTCATCTAACCCTATCAGCATATCCTTCTATTCCTTTCTCCTTCATGTGTTTATCTAGCTTCCACTTAAATGCATCTGTGCTTGTCGCCACATTCTAACCACTCTTCGAGTAAAGGGGTTTCTCCTGAATTCCCTAGATCCCTTTACTCCTCTATCTCAGTTACACTCTTATTATCCAAGCAGTATGTGGCCTCCCTATTCTTCCTACCAAAATTAGCACCTCAAACTTATCTATATTAAAATTCATTTGTCAATTACATGCCATTCAGCAAGTTTATTAATGTCCTCTTGCATTTTGATGCATTCTTCCATTGTATTAACTACACCCCCTCCCCAATTTGGTGTCGTCCACAAATTTTGAAATTGTACTTCAGATTCCTGAATCCAAATCGTTAATGTAAATTGTGAAGTGTTCCCAGCACCGATCGCTGTAGAACACCACTTCATACCTTTTGCCCGTCTGAGTAGCTACCCTTAACCCCTACTTTCTGTTTTCTGTTTCATTGCCAACTTGCTATTCATTCTGCTATCTGTCCCTTGACTCAACATGTTCTGACCACAGTCACAAGTCTATAATGCGGTACCTTTATTGAAGGCCTTTTGAAAATCCATATAGATTACATCTACTACATTACCCTTATCTACTCCTTCTGTTACTTCTTCAAAGAATTCAATAAGGTTGGTCAAGCATGACTTTCCCTTTTGAAATCTGTGTTGACTATTTATTATATTTTTATTCTCTAGATGTTTATCTATTACATCTTTGAGTAAAGAATCCATTATCTCCTATTGCTGACGGTAAGCTAACTGGTCTATAGTTCCCTGGACTTGTTCTACTGTGTGTGCGTGCGTGTCCATGATCATTTAATTTCGTAGTTCCTCTTTGCCTTCCTAATTTGTTTTTTGGCTTCTTTCACAACCTCTTCGTATTCCCTTTTGTCATCATTTTCTTTATTGTTTGTTTGCCTTTTTCTTTATTCAAGGCTGAGACAGATTTCTGGACTCTAGGGGTATCAAGGGATATGGGGATTGGGCAGGAAAGTGGAGTTGAGGTTGAAGATCAGCCATGATCCGACTAAATGGCGGAGCAGGCTCGAGGGGCCATCTGGCCTACTCCTGCTCTTATTTCATATGTTCTTTAGTTTCAATTTTACCTTTATCTCTTTATTCATCCATAGTGTTTCATCACTGACTAGTTTGTTCTTTGTAGAGGAATATATTTCTCCTGAACTCTATTGATTACCATTTTAAATATTACCTGCTGCTGTTCTATCTTTGTCAACATTTTTTTCCAGTTTACCTTCCATAGGTCCATTCTCATCCTCTTAAAATTAGCTTTTTTCCAATCTATTACTTTGGTCTTTGTCTTACTTATGTCTTTCTCAGTCATTATTTTAAACCTTATGTTATGATCACTATCGCCTAGATTTTCCCAAATGCTTGCTTCTCTTAACTGTTCTGGTTCATTTCCCATTACTAGATCTAGCAGTGATTCCTCTCTTGTTGGGTTTCTCACATACTGGGAAAGAAGGAAATCCTGTACATACTGTTCAAAACCCCATTCCCTTTTTCCCTTTCCCCACCTCTTTTTTCCAGTTTATTTGGGGGTAGTTGAAGTCGCCCATGATTATTATTCAATGTTTTCTACTTATTTCGTAGACTTGTCTACGTATTTCATCATTCCACTATTAGGTGGTCTGTAGAATATACCTATTAATGTGTTCGATCCCTTCCTCTTTGTCCCTCTATTCTATTGCCATTATGTTGTCTCTAATTAGTACAGGTACCCCCACCCACTCTTCCTTCCCTATCCTTTCTAAATACATTATGTCCTGCAATATTTAACTGTCAATCCTCTTCTTATGTAGCCATTTTTCAGTTATCCCTATCACATCTGGCTCCTCGCTATAAATTAGTGCCTCATTTTGTTTTGGATGCTGTGCACATTTCTGTACAGGCAATTTAATTTGTGTTTAGTAATTATTCCCCTCATTTTATTTTTAACAGTCATTTTGTACTTACATTGCAATGCATCAGGGAGGGGGGAGAGTTACCTGGACACTTTGACTTAGGAGGCAGTCACACCCATTAGGTTAGGTAGTGGTTTAGGTTTGGTTAGTGGTCAGGGACAGGAGGATGTGACTGCGAGTCAGGCAGGTAAGGGGACCTCAGATGCAGTGGTAGTGGAGCCTCAGCCCTTGTCCAACAGGTACAAGGTACTTGCTACCTGTATGGATGAGAACAAAGACTGCAGGGAGGATGGGCAAATTGACCACAGCACCGTGGTAAAGGAGGCCACTCAAGTGGGGGGAGTGAAAAGGAATGTGGTAGTTTTAGGGGATATTATAGTCAGGGGGTAGACACTGTTCTCTGCAGCCGTGATCGGGAGTCCCGAAGGCTGTGTTGTCTCCCTGGTGCCAGGGTTAAGGATGACATCTCGCTGCTGGAGAAGATCTTGGAGAAGAAGGGGGAGGATCCATTTGTCATGGTCCACGTAGGAACCAATGACATAGGTAGAAGTAGGAATGAGGTCCTGTTGAAGGAGCTAGGATCCAAATTAAAAAGCAGAACCTCAAAGGTAATATTCTCTGGATTACTACCTGAGCCACGTGCAAATTGGCTTAGAGACAAACTGATTAGATGGTTAAATGCGTGACTGAAAGAGTGGTGCGGGAAGCAAGGGTTTCAATTCATGGAGCACTGGCACCAGTACTGGGGAAAGAGGGAATTGTTCCACTGGGACTGGCTCCACTTAAACTGGACTGGGACCAGTGTCCTGGCAAATTGAATAACTAGGGCGATAGATAGGGCTTTAAACTAATGAGAGGGGAAGAGGGTTCAGGTAAGGATAACTTTATAAGTCTAAAGAAAAGTCAAGGCTGCAGAGCAGAGTAGCGATTTGGGTAAAAACAAGGGCAGTGTGTCGAAGGGACTAACAGTTTAATGAAGGTAATAGGGCATTAGTGACTAAGGTCACATCAGGGAAAAAATAGTAAAAAGTTAAAATTAAAGGCGATGTATCTGAATTCATGAAGCATTTGTAACAAGAAAGATGAATTAATGGCACAAATAGAGATAAATGGGTTGGATCTAGTAGCCATTACTGAGATGTGGTTGCAAGGTGACCAATGTTGGGAACTAAATATTCCAGGGTACTTGACTTTTAGAAAGTTTGGCGATATGGAAAAGGGAGGGGGGCTAGCCCTGAAAGGATGAGATAAAGGCAAGGATATAGATAAAGGATGAGAAAGGATCTTAACCCAGAAAATCAGGATGTAGAATCAGTATGGATGGAGCTAAGAAACAACAAGGGGCAGAAAATACTGGTGGGAGTAGTTTATAGGCCCCTGTACAGTAGTTATAGTGTTGGACAGTGTATAAATCAGGAAATTAGAGGAGCATGTATCAAGGGTGATGCAATAATCATGGGGGACTTTAATCTACATATAGACTGGGCAAACCAAATTGGCAAAAGTAGTTTGGAGGAGGAGTTCATGGAATGCATTCGAGGCAGTTTTCTAGAACAATGTCGAGGAACCAACTAGGGAACAGGCTATTTTAGATCTAGTATTGTATAATGAGACAGGGTTAATTAGTAATCTTATAGTTAAGGATACTCTGGGGGAGAGTGATCATAATATAATATAATAGAATTTCATATTGAGTTTGAGATTGATGTAGTTAAGTCTGAAACTAGGGTCTTAAATTCAAACAAAGCTAATTATGTAGGTATGAGGGAGAGTTCGCTACGGTAGATTGGGGATTAAAAGATATGATGGTAGATAAGGAAAGGTAAACGTTTAAAGAAATAATTCATAATTCTCAACGAATATACATTCCCTTGAGGAATAAAAACTCCACGAGAAAAGTGATCAAACCCGTGGCTAACTAAAGAAGTTATAGATAGTATTAGATTAAAAGAAGAGGCTTACAATGTTGCCAAAAAAAGTAGTAAACCTGAGGATTGGGAAGATTTTAAAAGTCAGCAAAGGAGGACCAAGAAATTGATAGAGGGGAAAAAATAGAATGAGACCAAGCTAGCAAGAAATATTAAAATCAGATTATAAGAGCTTCAAAAAGTATGTAAGAAGGAAGAGATTAGCAAAAGTAAACATGGGTCCCTTTGAGGCAGAGAAAGGAGAAATTATAATGGGGAATAAGGAAATGGTAGAGATGTTAAACAAATATTTTGTATCTGTCTTCACACAAAAAACATACCAGAAAGAGTGGGAAACCAAGGGTCTAGTGAGAGTGAGGAACTTAAAGTAATTAAGATTAGTAAAGAAAAAGTACTGGAGAAATTAATGGGACTAAAAGCTGCCAAATCCCCAGACGATACAAAGCTAGGTGGGAAAGTAAGCTGTAAGGAGGACGTAAAAGTTGCAAAGGGATATAGACAGGTTAAGTGAGTGGGCGAGATGGTGGCAGATAGAGTATAATGTAGGGAAATGTGAAATTATACACTTTGGTAGGAAGAATAGAAAAGCAGAATTTTTTTTAAAAAAAGTTGAGACTAAGAAATGTTGGTAGTCAGAGGGATTTGGCTGTCCTTGTACACGAATCACAGGAAATTAACATGCAGGTACAGCAAGCAATTAGGAAGGCAGGTGGTATGTTAGCTTTTGTTGCAAGGGGTTTGGAGTATAGAGTAAGGAGGTCTTGCAGCAATTATATAGGGCTCTGGTGAGACCACACCTGGAGTACTGTGTACAGTGTTGGCCTCCTTACCTAAGGAAGGATATACTTGCCTTAGAGGGGATGCAATAAAGGATTGCTAGATTGGTTCCTCGGATGAGAGGATTGTCCTCTGAGGAGAGATTGAATAGAATGGGCCTATATTCTCTGGAGTTTAGAAGGATGAGAGGTGATCTCATTGAAACATATAAAATTCTTAGAGGGCTTGACAGAGTAGATGCTGAGAGGCTGTTTCCCCTGGCTGGAGAGTCTAGAACTCCGGGGGGGGGGGGGGGGGGGGGGTTATAGTCTCAAGATAAGGGGTCGGCCATTTAGAACCGAGATAAGGAAAAATGTCTTCACTCAAAGGGTTGTGAACCTTTGGAATTCTTTACCCCAGAGGGCTGTGGATGCTCAGTCGTTCAGTATATTCAAGACTGAGATCGATAGATTTTTGGACACTAAGGAAATCAAGGGATATGGGGCTAGGACGGGAAAGTGGAGTTGAGGTTGAAGATCAGCCATGATCTTATTGAATGGTGGAGCAGGCTCGAGGGGCTGAATGGCCGCCTCCTGCTCCTATTTCTTATGTTCTACAACTCTTTGTTCCCTGACCATTTATGTTGCCCTTATTCCTTACCTTGGTCTGACCTTTACTCTCAGTTCTTGTTTTTATCTTCAGACTTATGGGGAGTGATTTTAGGAGGCAATTGCGGGTGAGTTTGGGGCGGGGAGGCTCCGAAAATCATGGAAATCCAGTTCGGTTTCGGAAGCTGGCTCCAACTCACTGACTTCCGAGTTTCCCAGGGACCCAACTGTGCGCGTGCAGGCGACCCGAAAATGGAAGTCCTGCCAGCAATTAAACCCGGTGGGATGACAGTTAAAGAGCCAAATGTACCTCATTGAGGTACTTAAGGCACTTTACCTTTGACAGATAAAGTACTTAGAAGGATTTTTAACTTACCTGTGCGGCTTGCCCAATGCTTTTGATTCAAGCCTGGTGAAACCAGGCGTGAAGGTCCGGATCAGGGAACAAGAAACAAAATAAATAAAGGACCATGGACAGAAGTGAAAACACCAAATGAACCTACCCTTGCACCCTGCTCCGATATCCGATGTCTCCAGCTCCAATGTCCCCCTCTCCCCCGGCCCTGGTCTTCCCCCTCTCCCGTCCCCGCTGGATTTCCATTCTCTTCCCCCGCCACCACCCCCCCCCGTCTTCTGTTCCAGCGCCGGATGACGTCTTGCTCTCTTTTTCTCACCCCCCTCGCATTGCAGCTCCTGACGGCCGCCAGCCTGTCTGAAACCCGGAGAGGATGTTAATCATCATCAATCAACATGCGATCGTGTCGGAAACCGTAATTCTTTTGTTCATGCGGGTTTGCCACACGCACCTTCACCGCCCGCACCCCCCCCCCGCCCCCCACTGTCAACCCACCACCATCGTAAAGTTGAGCCCATTTAATCTTAACCAGATCCCTTCTCCCATCTTACTAGCTTAAAGTCCTATCGACAGCCCTATTTATCCTTTCCACTAGGACACTGATCCTACCCTGGTTCAGGTGGAGCCCATCCCAACGGTACAGCTCCTTCCTGTCCCAGTACTGGTGCCAGTACCTCTTGAAATGGAACCCCTCCTTCCCACACCACTCTTTCAGCCATGCATTCATATTCCTGATCTGTTTATCCCTATACCAAGTAACAGGTGGCTCGGGTAGTAATCCCGAAATTACCACCCGGGTGGTCCTGTTTTTTAATTTATTTCCTAACTTCTGATGTTCTCTTAGCAGGACCTCCTCCCTTTTCTTCCTATGTCATTGGTCCCAACATGGACCATGACAACTGGATCTTTCCCCTCCCTTTCCAAGTTCTCCTCCAGTTACTCAGATATCCTTAACCCTTGCGCCTGGTAGGCAACATATCCTGGACTCTCAGCCGTGACTATAGAAGACGCTATCTATCCCCCTAATTATCAAATCACCTATGACTAACATCTTTTTATTATGCTCCTCCCCACCCCTTGGGTTGCCTCCTGCTCCATGGTGCCATGGTTAGCATTCTGGCTGTCCATCCTGCAGCCTACATCCTTATCCTCAAAGGTAGCAAGGACATTGCACCCGTTGAAGAGGACTAGTGTTTGCCTTAGTTCCCCTTATTCTGCTGATTTATGTGTCGAAGTGTCTCTGACTTGTACTCCAGAATAAAGACTCTGAGTCGGAGTGTCTCAAGCCAGAGACATTTACTGCAGATGTAGCAATCCGGGACAGTCTTGCTGTCCACAAATTCCCACATATCTCAGTCCTGATACATAACCTGCATGGCCATTTCTAATATTTATTTATTTGTTTGTTTGTATTAGTTTAATTCTAGAACTAATAGAAACACTTAAGGTCTGGATTATGTTTAGTAGATGGATTTTAGCTTGATTTTAAATTAATTAGTAATCTGAATTTATGAACTATTATAGTTAAAAATATAGCATGTATAGTAAATTAAAGACTGACTTAATTTCCTCAGTTTCTGCCGCTCCCCCCTCTGCTGACTGAGGCCACCTTTTGAGATTTTTCCTTGGGTTTGTTTACCTGCTCCGGTTTCCCACTCTCTTTAACTCTTTAGTTTTAGGGCTATTTAACTGCTTAGTTGACACTAACACACTAATCACTAAAAAACACTAACCAACCACTAAACTACTAATCACTAATAACAATAACCACTAAAAACACTAATCAATAAACTGAATACTTACACTGACTCACCTTCGGCGCTCTCCTGCGACGTCACTTTTTGATTTTATTTTGATTCCTCTCACTGCTTCCCCATTATGTCCTGGGACTTCTCTCTTGACGCTCCTGCTTTATGTTCTGGGTCTCCCCTCTCGATGCTCCTGCTTTATGTTCTGGGCCTCCTCTCTCGATGCTCCCACACTATATTCCGGGCCTCCACTCTCGACACTCCTGCTTTATATGTGCATCGATCTTCATAATATTTACTTTATGATTTGAGATATTTACTCTAGATTTTTTTCTAGCATTGAACAATTCAGACCATTCTGTTCAATGGGCCTCACTTACTAAAGACCAGAGTGCGTATTTACCTGCCCAATATCTAGGTAGTTTATAGCGAGCCCAGGTATCGAACAGAAAACTGTTTTACTGTATTTTAGCTTACTGGTTATATTACTTGCCATAGACAGAAATGTGTCATTTTTGATGCTGTTCAATTGAAGGAAATTATGTTAGAAATGTTCTATCTGTTCTAACATAATTCCTAACATGTTAGAAAAGAATTCCTTTTTCAAATGATGAACATTTTAAATAATCTAGCAGGTAAGTTGGTAGTCAAGTACACTGAAGTAGTTCAAACTGCAGCTGGAAGCTAGGCCGGGTGAGTTGGAGTACCACAGTGATGAGCTTGATGGGCTGAATGACTGACTTTTACTTGCCCTTGATTTTTTTCTGATGTTCTTTCATAATTTAGAGCATTTGACCAATAGCAAATATCTGCTGTGCCATGTAAATGTCAACACAAGAGGTAACTGCATCAGTGATGAACGAATAAAAATAAGAAGCGCATGGAGTGACACTGAAGCTTGCTTTTAGTACAGCACCTAATTTCATCATGCACGCTGTTCGTTCTATTGATGTCACTGTGTGTCTCCTGCTAACTAACCCACTTTAAAGTGTTCTTGTGCCTTTCAGCCAGATTTATTTTAGAAAGTCATTCTCACATTCTGCCTCATCAATATCCTCAGGATATGGATGACCACACAATTGAAGGTTATAATGTACCTTGCTCTCTGTGTGTCTCTTAAATACGTCAGCAAGTACTGACTGCATTCGTTTCAAACTTCTACAAACAACAACTTGAACATAGAGAATCAAGCTGGCCTGTTATTTACATCAAAATGGGCGGACGGGCCTCTGAGTCCCCAGCACCCCCAGGGAATCCTAGGGGGAAAAGACCTCGGACCAACCTACAGCCAGGGAGGGAGGCTTCAAAAGCACAACTGCTACAGAACTTTTATTCTTGCTAAAAGGGTTTCAAATTTGATTTCAAGCGATTAAAATATTTAGCCAACCATTTTATATTTCCCAGTGAAAAGTGTGACTTTCAAACATCGTGTACACAACAATGCATTTTGAACTGAAAATTCTGATAATGTTGCCTATTCATCTACAGTATAAGCTTAAAAAGTTCAGTGCCACTGAGGATTGGCCATTTTAAAAACATAAGAACATAAGAAATAGGAGCAGGAGCAGGAGTAGGCCATATGGCCCCTTGAGCCTGCTCTGCCAATGAATCAGATAATGGTTGATCTTTGACCTCAACTCCACTCTTCCACCAATCCCCATGTCCCCTGATTCCCCTAGAGTCCAAAAGTTTATCTATCTCAGCCTTGAATATATTCAATGACTCAGCATTCACAACCCTCTGGGGTAGAAAATTCCAAAGATTCACAACCCTCTGCGTGAAGAAATTCCTCCTCATCTCAGTCTTGAATGACTGACCCCTTATCCTGCAACTATGCCCCGTGGTTCTAGACTATCTAGCCAGGGGAAACAATCTCTCAGCATCTACCCTGTCAAGCCCCCTCATAATCTTATATGTTTCAATGAGATCACCTCTCATTCTTCTAAACTCCAGAGAGTATAGGCCCATTCTACTCAACCTCTCTTCACAGGACAACCCTCTCATCCCAGGAATTAATCAACTGACCCTTTCTTGCACCACCTCCAAGGCAAGTATATCCTTCCTTAGATAAGGAGACCAAAACTGTACACAGTTCTCCAGGTGAGGTCTCACTAAAACCCAGTATAACTGTAGTAAGACTCTCTTACTCTTTACTCCAACCCCCTTGCCATAAAGACCAACATGCCATTTGCCTTCCTTATTGCTTGCTGTACTTGCTCTCTAAATTTTTGTGTTTCTTATACGAGGACACCCAAGTCTCTCTGAACACCAACATTTAATAGTTTCTCGCCATTTAAAAAATATTCTGTTTTTCTATTCTTCCTACCAAAGTGAATAACCTCACATTTCCTCACATTATATTCCATCTGCCATCTTCTTGCCTACTCATTTAACCTGTCTAAATCCATTTGCAGACTCTTCGTGTCCTCCTCACAGCTTGCTTTCCCACCTAGCTTTGTATTGTCAGCCACCTTGGATATATTACACTCGGTCCCTTCATCTAAGTCATTAATATAGATTGTAAATAGCTGAGGCCCAAGCATCGATCCTTGCAGCACTCCACTAGTCACAGCCTGCCAACCCGAAAGTGACCAGTTTATCCCTACTCTCTTTTCTGTCCTTTAACCAATCTTCTATCCATGCTAATGTATTACCCCCAACCCCATGAGCCCTTATATTGCATAACAACCTTTTATGTAGCACCTTATCGAATGCCTTTTGAAAATCCAAATATACTATATCCACTGGTTCCCCTTTATCTACCCTGTTAGTTACATCCTCAAAAAAGCTCTAATAAATTTATCAAACACTATTTCCCTTTCATAAAACCATGTTGACTCTGCCTAATCATATTATGATTTTCTAAGTGCCCTGTTACCACTTCCTTAATAACGGATTCCAGCATTTTCCCGGCGACCGATGTCAGGCTAACTGGCCTGTTTTCTCTCCCACCCTTACGTTTGCTACCTTCCAGTTCACTGGGACCGTTCCAGAATCTAGAGAATTTTGGAAGGCCATAACCACTGCATCCATTATCTCTGCAGCTACCTCTTTTACAAACCGAGGCAGTGTGTAATGCAGTGACCAACACAATGGACTCACTCTTCAGTTTGTTATAATAACTGACTCTCACAGCATTATGCAAGGGAGGATCTAATCAGAAAGGGAGTCCTGACCTTCATCTCAGATTTGGCATTGGTTAATCAAAGGAAGGGCAAAAAAATCAATAATCGGTACACTTAGTATTTGTACTTTAAAAATAATCTATTCCATTCTCCAGTAACAGTGCAAAAAGTCTGTTGTTTTGTCAGATTATGTTTAGAAAACTGTCATTATAGAACCAAAACAATTCCATGGCAATATTTCATCAAGCATGTAATTCTGCTTTAATGTACTTGAAACAGTGTAGAATTCCGTTATAATTTGTTTGAAGGAAATATATAAATGAATCCATTGCACCAATTTCTCTTACCAAGTATAAAATTCAGCAATATGATTTAACAATGAAATCGGGTACAATGGATTGATTGTACTAAAAAAAAAATTCACTGATTCTGTAATCCCAGGGGAGAGCTACACTACAAGGGAGTTCAGGCCAGAAAATTGCACTACAGTTTTGTAAACCTATGTCTACGCTGTGCTCCCTTCATATCTTAGACAGGTTGTCCTCAAATTTCCTTAGGTCTGAGCTACACTCTCAGCTTAAGTCAGCCAGAAATGCAATTTCACTCGAAGAAAAGTATGCAGTAACTGGATACACGGGGTCAAAGCCCAGGGCAACCGATTTCAGAACCTCTGACTACTCCAAACATGGGGCCCGATTTTAGCACCCGCTCTCGGGTGCGTTCTCGGCAGGGGGGGGGGGCCTCGAAAATTGCGAAATCCAGGAGCGGGACCGGATCCCGCCCACTTCCGGGTTCCCCGCTGACGTGCGGGCGTGTGCGCAGCCCCCGCTGGTGGGAATCCCGCAGGCAATTAAAGCCAGCGGGATGCCACTTGACGCTATTTACTTTGCTATTTCAGGTCATTAACTGACCTGATTAAGGGACTGTTTCCCGCACTGGGGGAAACACTCCCAGCTGGAATGGACGTGTTGCAGCTGTCAGCCTGTGGCAGCTGCAAAGGTCCATTTGACAGGTTTGGGGGGGGGGGGGGGTGGAGAGACCCTCACTCATTGCAGGAGGCCACTCTGTCACTTGGGACAAAGTTTGGCCACCACCACCCTCCTCCTGACGGTCAAAGTCACCAACCTGCACACTCACCCCGGGGTCCGGAGACATGTACCTACCTTGCGGACCCCCTCAGATGTACATCTTCCGGATGGGGGCCGCCTTAGCTGCAGTCGTGACCTCCTCAGAGGGCGAACAGCATCGCCAGCCTCGCCATCCACGCCGTCCACCTCTGACACGAGGCGCTCCACAACAGAGTGCTGTGACACATCCACCTGTACAGCAGGAGGGAGGACTACCGCAGAGAGAGATGCGTCGCAGAGGGCACTACCCTCGCCACAGGGTCCACAGACCGAGGCGCAGCCTCCTAGACCTCTCTGAGCAGCAGTGCACATGGAGGCTCAGAGTCACTCAACATGTAGTCGTGGACATCTGCAGCCTCTTTCATGCCGAGCTGCTCCCGATTGGCCCGTGCACCATCTTCCTACCTGTCGGTGTCAAAGTCACCACTGCCCTCCCGAACTTCTCCGCATCCTTCCAGGATGCCACCGGGGACATCGTCGATGTCTCTGTCGTCTGCGCAGAAGAGCCCTGCAAATACACCTACACCCACTCTGCAGTGACACAATGGGTGGCATCAGTTGTGGGTCTTCATAGTGATCCTCAGGAGAGGGCATTATTGCACAAACCGGACAGGATTCGCGAAGACGTGGCAGTAGTGGTGCCAATAGAATGTGTGATGTGAGTTGTTCTGAAATTCAATAGAAGTAACAACCATGACAAACCCTCAAACACCCTTGTGCATCCCCTTCATGCTCACGACACGTTTGCCTTACGCTGCCTACTGCACATATGTGATGCATGCCCTGTGGCTGCAGCACAGGTAGTGGCAGGTTGAGTGAGGCTGGTCGTGAGAGATGCACAAGAGGGTGAGTATGGGATAGAGCCATGAGATTGTATGAGGATTGGGTTGCGTGGTAGTGGCGGGGTGAGTACTGGCGAGGTGAGTAGGTGCAGGTAAGATGAGGATGGGGTTTGAGTGGGTATGAGGGGTGATGTGACAGAGTGGTGTTGGCAGTGCCGAAGGAGATGTGGGGTGGGGGCAGTGATGTGGCAGACGGAGTGTAGGGGAAAGACTACGTGTACTCACTGTGGCTGACCTACTGAGGTCATTGGACCGCCTCCTGCACTGTGTGCAGGTGGGTGATATGTTGGTGGCGCGGGTGACCCCCTCTGCCACCCTTCGAGCCAGGCCTTCCTGGTGGCAGAGGCAGGCCGCTTCCTCCCGCCCACCGGGTGGAAGATCTCTGTCGTCCCCCTCCTCCTCACCCCATGTATTGATACCTGGGGTGAGGGATCATTAAACTGGGAGCAGCCGTCCCCCTGGGCTGCTCCATGCAGCCATCTTTGCTATTGGTTGCAGCATCTGTCAGTGGAGGACTGCCCCTTTAAATAGAGCGCCTCCAGCTGACCGATCTTACTGCGCATGCGCAGCCCGCCCGACGCGCAGATCCGCAGCAGGGAACCCGGAGGAGCAGGTAGTGGATCCAATTAGTGCGTTGCCTGCTGCGATCGCGCGGGAAACCCACTAATTTCACCAGGCGCGTTACCAACGCGACCGCTTGCCCACCCGCCGGGAACCCGCACCCCTGGTAAAATCGGGCCCATGGTCTCTGAAGTTGGAGGAGACAGGGCTGAGGGGGGAGAACTTCCATGCTGAGAAACTCTTTGGATCCAGCCACGGAGACTGGAATGAACCCGGCATACAGTGAAGCCAAGCTTTGATTCTATCTTTTCCCAAAGGGAACTGCAAACCTGGAGAAGGCATTGGAGAAAAGGAGCCAAAGGTCCAGCCAGAGAAAGAACATAAGAATATTCTAAAATAAGAAAAGCCACCCTGAAGTTTGTCCCTCTGTTACCCTAACTCTCCTAGACAAGCATCCAACTGTTTTTGAACATACATAAAACCTATGGTTTGCTATCAGCAAGCAGATTATTGCAATAAATTAACTTTTTAAAAATTCGTTCATGGGATGTGGGCATCGCTGGCGAGGCCGGCATTTATTGCCCATCCCTAATTGCCCTTGAGAAGGTGGTGGTGAGCCGCCTTCTTGAACCGCTGCAGTCTGTGTGGTGAAGGTTCTCCCACAGTGCTGTAAGGTAGGGAGTTTCAGGATTTTGAACCAGTGACGATGAAGGAACGGCGATATATTTCCAAGTCAGGATGGTGTGTGACTTGGAGGGGAACGTGCAGGTGGTGTTGTTCCCATGTGCCTGCTGCTCTTGTCCTTCTAGGTGGTAGAGGTCGTGGGTTTGGGAGGTGCTGTCGAAGAAGCCTTGGTGAGTTGCTACAGTGCATCCTGTAGATGGTACACACTGCAGCCACAGTGCACCGGTGGTGAAGGAAGATGATGTTTCGGGTGGTGGATGGGGTGCTAATCAAGCGGGCTGCTTTGTCCTGGATGGTGTCGAGCTTCTTGAGTGTTGTTGGAGCAGCACTCATCCAGGCAAGTGGAGAGTATTCCATCACACTCCTGACTTGTGCCTTGTAGATGACGGAAAGGCTTTGGGGAGTCAGGAGGTGAGTCACTCGCCGCAGAATACCCAGCCTCTGACCTGCTTTTGTAGCCACAGTATTTGTGGCTGGTCCAGTTAAGTTTCTGGTCAATGGTGACCCCCAGGATGTTGATGGTGGGGGATTTGGCGATGGTAATGTCGTTGAATGTCAAGGGGAGGTGGTTAGACTCTCGTTGGAGATAGTCATTGCCTGGCACTTGTCTGGCGTGAATGTTTCTTGCCACTTATCAGCCCAAGCCCTTAATACGAAGTTCCCTCTGACACCTGTTTTAAATTTACTCTCACCAGATTATATTTATAACCTCTGCTCCTACTATTTTAAAGTAATATTCAGAATTTATCTCAATTAAACACATAATTCAACAAGATCCCCTCTTAACCATCTTATCTCTCGGCTCTAGTGTTTGGAAATTTTTTGACCCTTTCTCTTACATCATTCTCTGCACCTTCTCCAATGCATGTGGGTGGCATCTCCCTCTTTCAGAATTTCTGTCAAGTTGTTGAGCACGATGGCCTTGAAAATCCACAGGCCTGCACTGCTGGCAGAAGTGGGCAGAGTGGGCACCGGTGACCTCAGATATTAATCCACTATAGTAATCGGGGTCATGGAGGTCACATCATCAGACTACAAACATTCAGTGCCTGCACTACAATGGGTGAATCTTGTACATTGAGGTAGTTCAAACCGCAGCTGGAAGTGAGGCTGGGTGGGTTGGAGCACCAGAGCGACGAGCTTGATGGATTGAGTGACTCTCTTACTTGCCCTTGATTTTTTTTTTCTCTGATGTTCTTTCATAATTTAGAGCATTTGACAAATAGCAAATATCTGCTGTGCCATGTAAATGTCAACACAAGAGGTAATGGCATCAATCGCACTGAGGACACCATCCAACGTGTTGTGTGGCACTACCACCGTGCTAAATGGGATAGATTCCGAACAGATCTAGCAGCTTAAAACTGGGCATCCATGAGGCATTGTGGGCCATCAGCAGCAGCAGAATTGCATTCCAGCACAATCTGTAACCTCATAGCCCGACATATTCCTCACTCTACCATTACCAACAAGCCAGGAGATCAACCCTGGTTCAATGAGGAGTGTAGAAGAGCATGCCAGGAGCAGCACCAGGCGTACCTAAAAATGAGGTGCCAACCTGGTGTAGCGACAACTCAGGACTACATGCATGCTAAACAGTGGAAGCAACATGCTATAGACAGAGCTAAGCGATTCCACAACCAACGGATCAGATCAAAGCTCTGCAGTCCTGCCACATTCAGTCGTGAATGGTGGTGGACAATTAAACAACTAACGGGAGGAGGAGGCTCTGCAAACATCCCCATCCTCAATGATGACGGAGTCCAACACGTGAGTGCAAAAGACGAGGCTGAAGCATTTGCAACCATCTTCAGCCAGAAGTGCCGAGTGGATGATCCATCTCGGCCTCCTCCCGATATCCCCACCATCACGGAAGCCAGTCTTCGGCCAATTCGATTCACTCCACGTGATATCAAGAAACGGCTGAGTGCACTGGATACAGCAAAAGCTATGGGCCGCGACAACATCCCAGCTGTAGTGCTGAAGGCTTGTGTTCCAGAACTAGCTGCGCCTCTAGCCAAGCTGTTCCAGTACAGCTACAACACTGACATCAACCCAACAATGTGGAAAATTGCCCAGGTATGTCCTGTGCACAAAAAGCAGGACAAATCCAATCTGGCCAAATATCGCCCCATCAGTCTACTCTCAATCATCAGCAAAGTGATGGAAGGTGTCGTCGACAATGCTATCAAGCGGCACTTACTCACCAATAACCTGCTCACCGATGCTCAGTTTGGGTTCCGCCAGGACCACTCTGTTCCAGACCTCATTACAGCCTTGGTCCAAACATGGACAGAAGAGCTGAATTCCAGAGGTGAGGTGAGAGTGACTGCCCTTGACATCAAGGCAGCATTTGACCAAGTGTGGCATCAAGGAGTCTAGTAAAATTGAGGTCAATGGGAATCAGGGGGAAAACTCTCCAGTGGTTGGAGTCATACCTAGCACAAAGGAAGATGGTAGTGGTTGTTAGAGGCCAATCATCTCAGCCCCAGGACATTGCCACAGGAGTTCCTCAGGGCAGTGTCCTCGGCCCAACCATCTTCAGCTGCTTCATCAATGATCTTCCCTCCATCATAAGGTCAGAAATGGGGATGTTCGCTGATGATTGCACAGTGTTCAGTTCCATTCACAACCCCTCAAATAATGAAGCAGTCCGAGCCCGCATGCAGCAAGACCTGGACAACATCCAGGCTTGGGCTCATAAGTGGCAAGTAACATTCGCGCCAGATAAGTGCCAGGCAATGACCATCTCCAACAAGAGAGTCTAACCACCTCCCCTTGACATTCAATGGCATTACCATCGCCGAATCCCCCACCATCAACATCCTGGGGGTCACCATTGACCAGAAACTTAACTGGACCGGCCATATAAATACTGTGGCTACGAGAGCAGGTCAGAGGCTGGGTATTCTGCGGCGAGTGACTCACCTCCTGACTCCCCAAAGCTTTTCCGTCATCTACAAGGCGCAAGTCAGGAGTGTGATGGAATACTCTCCACTTGCTTGGATGAGTGCAGCTCCAACAACACTCAAGAAGCTCGACACCATCCAAGATAAAGCAGCCCGCTTGATTGGCACTCCTTCCACCACCCTAAACATTCACTCCCTTCACCACCGGTGCACTGTGGCTGCAGTGTGTACCATCCACAGGATGCACTGCAGCAACTCGCCAAGGCTTCTTCCACAGCACTTCCCAAACCCGCGACCTCTACCACCTAGAAGGACAAGAGCAGCAGGCACATGGGAACAACACCACCTGCATGTTCCCCTCCAAGTCACACACCATCCCGACTTGGAAATATATCGCCGTTCCTTCAGCATCGCTGGGTCAAAATCCTGGAACTCCCTTCCTAACAGCACTGTGGGAGAACCGTCACCACACGGACTGCAGCGGTTCAAGAAGGCGGCTCACCGCCACCTTCTCAAGGGCAATTAGGGATGGGCAATAAATGCCGGCCTCGCCAGCGACGCCTACATCCCATGAACGAATTTTAAAAAATGATGAACGAATAAAAATAAGATGCACATGGTGCGACACTGAAACGTGCTTTTAGTACAGCACCTAATTTCATCATGCACGCTGATCATTCTATTGATGTCATTGTCTCCTGCTAACAAGCCCACGTTAAAGTGTTCTTGTGCCTTTCAGCCACTTCTTATACTGGCACCTGCCAGGGGAAGGGGGTAGCAAAAACACTGCTGACCCTCTGCTAGTACTCAGCTGGCATCCAATAGTGAAGATATTTTTTTGAATACATCCAATCAGTGCCCTTTATAAAGGGCCTAATGTCAATAATTGAGCTGGTATCTGAACACCCCAGGTGGGCATCACTTTCCCCAGTCAGAGGACCTGGATGTCTGGTTTGCCTAGCATCCGGATTGCTGGGCATTATAGAGTTTGAAGCCGAAGAATTTCCAATGTGGGACTTCCCTCCCCTAGCCCCTGACATCATGCACCATGTTTGGGTTGAACAGCTGGCCCGGCACTGGCTGCATTCAGGGAAACCCAATATTGCAGAGGGGGCCTCATCAGGCATTAGGCCCCTTCGGCCCTTTGCATATAATGCCTGATTCAGGCCCGGATGCATAATTTTTTGCCTATGGCGGGAGGCGTACTTCCAACTCGTAATGAGCGAACGCTTTCTGCCGGCCATATTGGAAGCTTAAGCACACATTTAGGCTCCAAAAATGAACGAGGTGCCATTGAATTTCGAGGCAGTGCTTTATCTGAATGGACTCTGTGCCGCATTTGGTTCAAGGCGGGTTGTCATACCAAACATCAATGTATAATTAAATCAGTCCTTTGAATAAAAGAATTATTTCATACTATATACTATACAAGCATACTATTTTGTCTTTGAACGAGACCTAGGTTAGGCCTCAGTTGGAATACGGTGTCCCGTTTTAGTCTCCTCACATGGTGGATGACATTGAGGCTTTGGAAAGCGTGCAGAGGAGGGCCATTAGACTAATTCCAGTTTAAAGCATCTTAGTTATCAAGATAGGCTAAAAGAGCTGGGACTCTCCACTTTAGAGAAGAGTAGACTTAGGGGTGATCTGATCGAGATTTATAAGATGATGAAGGGAATAGATTGTGTTCGAGTTGATCGTTTGTTCCAATCAAATAGGTTAGGGAGGACCAGGGATCAGAATCTTAAGTTGTATAAGGCCAGATCTAGGTTAGATGTTAGGAGGTGGTTGTTTTCCAAGAGAATAGTGGACCTGTAACAGATTGCCGGCTCCTTGAACTCCTTCAGCTGAGAGCTGGACCTGTTTGTGGCTGGGGTGGAGATCACCTCTTACAAAAGGTGGGTACTGCAAGTAATTCAGGGCCAGAGTGATCTCTTGGATTGGTTTCGATCGCATAGAGGGCTCGGAGAGGAATTTCCAGATTTTTTTCCCCCAAATTGGTCTGGGCTTTTAGCTGTTTTATTGCCTCTCTCAGGATATCCCATGGTTTTTGGGTGAGGTGGAGAGTGTATATATTGATGTGGGACAGGTTGGATGGACCAGAGGATCTTTTCCTCTCTGTCATTGTTTGTATATGGGGTTTTAAAACAAGAAGAAGCAAATTAAATGCTACTGTTTAGTTGTAGCTTTGTTTTAAGATGAAAACAACAACAATAATATCAAATCTATCATGATACAGTTTTGTTAGCGAGTGCTGGGCTCTTACACTATAACAGGAAGCAATTAACCACAAGATTCCTGACAAAAGACTTCGACCAGAATCTAATCTCTCATATGAAGCACTGATAGATTTTGATAAAGATTTGTGTATACTCAGTTACAAACAATAAAGTACCTACAACATAAATAACTTTTTAGGTTTTCTTCACCAGCCCCTATGTTATCTCACTACATCTCCATTACTGGCATTAATACTGAATGAACCGTAGGTCCCAGTGCTGTTATACATTGCTGTTTCTGACAGAAATACAATAGTTTTTTTGGAATAAAAAACAAATAGGTTTGACAGCTTGCATTAAAAAAAAGACCTTCAGTAACATGAACGCAGAGCTCACTAATCTAAAATTAAGCCTTGTAATATTTAGAGGATGTGTACTTCATAGGAAAAAAAATCAGTCTTCAAGGGAAACTGCTGCCAGTTGCTTTTGCACAGACCATATAACTCCACACAATTGTTGCAACCTTCTCCAGTAACTTGGGTAAATGTAACATGGATCCTCATTTTGGGAGGTACTTTTCTTTGTGTACAAGACAAAATACATTTTAAGTGAAACTCATTAGCTTATAATGAAAGTTTTAAAAAATCATTAACTTCACACATAAAGGAAAACCAATCCCAATGCCTTTTAACTTTGTCGTTCTGTTGCTCAGCTGATATTATACAGTTTCTAAATAAAAAGTCTGCGGGTTGAAATTGTTTTTTGTCGGTAGTGTAAAACGGGTGATAGTGAATCGGCAGCCTGTTTTACACACCACCTGATTTTCCTTTCCATTGAATGGGCTGAATTTTTCACTTTTACGGAAAACGAGCGGTCAGTGTGAAAATTCACCCCAATGGAAACAAAAATCGGGCGGAGTATAAAATGGGCTCCCGATTCGCTGTCGCTTGTTTTGGTTATTGAAGGATACCAATTTCTTCCCTTTAATGTCACAACTCATTAGAATATCATGCTGAAGAGAAAAAATTATTTACTTTAAAATTATTGTAGTCTGCAATTTTGTTCTTGTTGTCTTCATTCACAATTATTAGTTACAGTGGTGACTGATGCACAATATATTGGCCCTGAAAATCCACAACCATTCCAGCGTATTTCCACTTAACTCAAATGGGACTATGTCAGAATGACCAGAAACTAGGACAGGACTTAGATACATCAACCTCAGCCTAGTGCTGAAGTATTCAGGACAGCCTGTTAGCAAGACCAGGCATATCAGTTGATCAAGAAATGGATGTGGAGACCACCTGGGAGTCCAGGCTGGGATCATGACCCCAGCAATTAAAACAAAATGTTAACGTGGCCCCCTTACAAAGGGTGCCGCCATGGAAAGCTAAAGGACATTTCCAGGGAACCCCTCCCAGGCCAGGCTACCTTTGCTGGGTTTTCCAACCTTGTTGCAATAGTAGGCACCTCAGATACACCCATACTTGGTAAACGAGTGAAGGGACCTCCCCCTTATCCTGTTTACTTTGGCAGGGTCAGTGGAGGAGGTCTGGGGCAGGTGCGTTTTGACCTTTATGCTAAAATGCACAGCCCCGCAGATTTACAGGGCCCTTGTCTGGCATTCAGAGACAAACATTTGGAGGTGATGGTTTGGTCCCTGAACAATAAAGGTCTTCTGTTGTGAAGTATCTTTACTGAAGCTCTCGGCGCAGTGTGGAGTTAAGTGAACTCATTGCAGATATGCAACTTCAGTGACTTTTGGTAACATGAGCTCTCATCAGAATGTTCGAAAATTTGGGGGATCTTAATTGGGGTTGTGGAGTTCAAGTCTATTTGCAAAAGTTGTAAGTCCCACCAAAAGAAATTGAGGGGTATAAGAATAGTTTTAAAAAAAAAACTATATGGTTGAATTTTCATGAGGATTCCCGCAATTGTCTGCTGTGACATCAACAGAAGATCTGCGGAAGCCATGGAAAAATGGCGTACCCAGCGTGTACTATGGGGTTTCCATGGATCCTGTGCCAAAGTTACAGCGGACAATTAGGGCAACCCCTGCATCAATTCAACCCCTATCTTTTCAGTGTTTTAAATCTGTATTTAATGGGTTTATACTTTTAAAGGTGAAGCTTGTCAGTGCTAGAGAGTAAAACACATCTGGATGCATAGTAAAGTTTCCTCTGCTCCACCTCAGCATTGGGGTAAGAATTCCTCTGGCTAATATGTGTAGGATCATCATCATTACGTTTGTGAAGATTTTCTCCATTCAGTCTTTCTAGTGAAATTATGAATGCATTCTCTTAGCCATTTTTACAAAATCAATATATTCTAATAGAGGAATTATTACCCAATGTGTTTTCACCAAAACTCGGAGGAGGACCCTTCCCACTCTACATAAGAATGAATGTTTCCATACCTCAGATGAACTATCTCATGGCCTCAGAGCTTGGAGGCAATTTTCAACTGCCAGCTGCCTCTTGCTTGTAAAATGGGCAGCCAGCACTTGAAAATTGGGGGGAGGGGCACCTCGACCACTGCATTGATGCCCAAGGCCTGCCTAATGCAATTTTCAGGCGGGCCTGTAAATGGGCAAGCAGCATACCCACCTGATACAGATGGGAGGCTGCTTAAATATGCAAATTGGGACATATGCTGATTATAGGACTCTTATTACAATTTTCAGTGCTGCCCATTTGTACCATGTGTTGAGTGGCTTAACCAACAGTCCTTAAAGGGACTGCTGGAACCTGCTCAAAAGACGGCCAAATACATTTTTATTTTTGTTGGGCCAGGAGGACCAATCCAGTTGCATGATGCTAGATCACTGACACACAGGATTGACTGCAGATTTGAAACATGTCTCACCGTATATATTGCTTCAATATGTCAAGACTGCTTCTTTGCTTGAATACCAAAATGGCTCATATTACAAGGAAAAGGACCAAACTGCAGGAAGGCTAAAAAATTACAATCCATTGACTTCCCTGAAGGAGATCATCTAGGATATCATTGCATATAATAAAGGGAGTAGGGGAAGATGAAAGGGTAGAATTTCTGCGGGTGGAAGTTGCAGGCCTCCCCAAACAGAGGGTAATCGCAGATGTGCTAGGATTCTGTCCTGCAAATTACAGTCCTGAGGGAGGTTGGCACTTCTTAGACTTGCCCCAGTTACATCGCAGTCCAACTTTAGAACCATGTCTGAGGGTTTTCCCAGGTAACCCCAGGGATTCTATCAAGCTCTTCCCCGATAGGCCCAGCGTTGTAGGACTTAAAAAGGCCCAAGAATGAGGAAAACAAATGTTCTACCCCTCCAGGATCGATTACCTTCATAAAGGCTGACCCTTTGCTCCCTGAGGGTCATTAAAAAAAAATGTCCCCCACACCCCCCCCCACCCTTAACTTCTGTCTGAATCAGACTTTGTATATCCCACTATTAGGCCGTTCCGACTTCCACCTTCTCTGATGCACCACTGTGGTCACGGGTGCCTGCCCCAAATATTTAAATAATTCCATCCTGGGATTTAGGAAAGGGTCAATGGCAGGCCAAAGCAATATGTGAAAGGGTCCATGGAATTTCCAGGCTATAGTATCTTGCAATGCAAGCTCCAGTTGAAGATGTGTCTTGGATCCACCATTCTAATTTTTTTCTTTCCCTTTTCTGTTGTTGCAGGCCTGGAGGTTTGTCAGCCTTGCCAGTGGCCCAGAAGTAGACAGTACCTCACAGCACTCTGCATCCCTTTGATCAAGATTTGCAAGCACCACCATAGCTACACATATTATGGAGGATGCAGCTTGATGCGGTAACACTGGGAAAGTCACAGTGCCCAGGTGAGGAAAAGCAAGTGGTGGCACCAGAGTAGGAGCGGGAACCTATTGTCCTCGTGGCCACACGGATGCCATCAATGACCTTGGGAAAAGTAGCAGTGTGGTGACATTGGTCAGCATGTCCTCCTCCTCTTGCTATTCAGTGGAAAAGGAAATGAAAGTGCTGGCCAAGCTGATGCTTACATCACTCACCTGTTTGGTATTTGTGGCAGCAGATTGCTGATACTGAAGATGATCCCTAAGCCCATCCTAGCAGGTGGCAGAGATCAGAAATGTTCAGGGCAGTGGTGAACATGACTACCACTGACAATGCCATATCTGTGGTGTAGCTCAGATGGCACAGTTCTGTAACTGGATCCTTGTTAATTTGGAGCCACCTGCAGAGGCAGTTGTCCTGTCACTGCCAGTCAAGTGTACCAGGGCCTGCAGACGTGGTTTGTGACAAAATGGTAGGTGCGGACAATCCAGCTCTGGTGCCTGCTGATCTGCCTGGCATAGATTCCTTCAATTTGTACCACTTCAACCATGAAATGTTGCATTTGTGGTACATGCCCCTATCAGTAATTGTAACACAATTTGGTGTCTGCCACAGGAATTTGCAGCTTGCTTAAAAGTTTGTAATATGAGACCTCCTTTTATATATCTCCCTTTCTTTAAGCACTTCGTGATCTGCTGAAGTCTTATTAATGCTTCATTTATAAGTCAGCTGCTTTTGCAGACATGTGGCTCTTTTTAGACATAAATGTTCCCTACCGGCTCTGTGAGGAATAATTCTAAAAATGAAAGAATATTTAAAAAAAAAGTTGAGTTAAAATTCCATTAAAAACATGCTAGAAAAATATATATTCTTTAAATTACACAAAAAAACAGTGTATGCACTTTAAGAACTCCATCACACACAGAGCTTTCCTTTTATCTCAATCCGGATGGGATGAGCAGAGCTCACAGCACAATCCTGTCCTAAATCGGCAGGAAATCGCACTCTGCCTTATTAGCATACATTTAAATTGACTTTCATATTCAAATTAACCTCGCGCACATTTTGCGTGCAAGCATTTTGGCCAGCCTAAGTGTTCCCAATAGATGTGATAAGGCGTTGTGTAAATTCAAGTCTTTTTATTCCCCAGACTACTAAATACAAAATAGTATTTTTTTATTCAACTATGATATAGAGGTAAGAATTCTATTCAATTTGTTATAATAACTTTTTTCTTAATTAACATCTTGGTGCGAACTCACTCATGCTATGGATCTACGCCAATAAGCTGCCAAAAAGAATCTAAATTTTAAAAAAACAACTAATGGAAAATATTCTGCCAAAGCTGCCATTTTGCATCTGTTTGGCGTGCACAGCCTGCAGCTGCATGCTCCCACCCATGGTTTCCAGCCAGCAGGTGGTATAATGACAGATGTGATTTTCTCCTTCACATTTCCTCAGTCTCACTGTTGTTCTGTCTCCAGCTGTTCTGGAGACAAGATTGTGGGAAATGGGACTGAGTACATTAAGGCAATCAATTGGCTGCTTGTGAAAAAAAAATCAGATTCAATATAAAAAAAATTGTGAAGAACGCACTTAAAGTTGATAAAAAGGAAAAAGCACATGAATCCAGCTCCTGTAAAAATGAGTTCTGTTCCTTGATACGGGAGTGTGGTTTGTTTAAAGAGGTTCAGAAAAGTTGTAGGTATTGTTTTTGTTTCCTTGAATCTGTGTGTGGCACTGTATAAAATCTTTGACATATTATGACCAGATCTTAAATACGTTAAAGGGGACTGTACTTTCAATGATATTCAAGCAGCACGGATAATATAATTCTTGTTAAATATTGCCCAGGAAGAACTCTGTTCTCCAAATAGTCTTCCCAGATTATTCTTTACTGTGCAGTTTGTCCAGATTGTATGTTTAAAGCATATTAGACCTGATTTGAATTCGTAATGATGCACAGACATTAGATTAATTTTATTATGAATTGATCATTCATAATAAATTCATCTGTTTTTCAATATAAAAAGAAATGGCATGATGCCCTAATTGTTCCATCTCTAACATGCTTTCATTTCCATTCATAACACTATTTTTATATTCTTCTCTGCACTGTTAATTTACTCATGACATTATAGGGACAAATAAAATCAAATTTTTCAGGCAGCACCAGAGACACAAAAGAGATTAAAAATATAAAAGGACTGATTTGGAAATCTGAAAAAAAAACAGAAAATGCTAGAAATACATAAAACCATTCAGTATCTGAAAGAGAAAAGCACATTAATATTTCAGGTAGAGACCATTCATCAAGGAGTCCTACCTGAAATGTTAATCTATCTTTTCTCTTGCAAGTGCTGACTGAAATCCTTCTCTGGATGGAAATGGAAAGCTTGGCTAAATTTGACGACAACAAAAAATTCATAGAGCCAAAAGCTACCCTACCACATAGTCATTCCGCTTTGCTAGCAGAAGCCAGAAGCTTGTGATACATTGAAGTATTGAAGTGTCCAAGCATATGCAGTATATTACTACTGAAATAGCAACATGCAATGGCAGCAGAGACAGCTATTGTGCATGGACAGCACCGTTTTTATTAAAGGACAGAAGCATCCCTATCCAAATTGGTTGAATTGGTCAAATATCTGTAATTAAATCATGCACAGACCTTTGATTGCCAGGTCATATGTGTATGTGGACATATATCTATACTCCTGTAGATGTTTGCTTTTACTGCTGTTTGTCCTTTTTGGTGTTATTTCTAATTCTTGGGTTCAAGGCAGAAGTTTGACACAGTGGAGAATAGCGTGATAGAAATAAACAAAATTACTACTTAGCCGTTCAACCAAAGATCCAGGAGTCAATGGTAAAAACAAATATTGTGAGGTCTTTAGGAGAAAAAGATTTCACTGTCAAAGGGAAACATTTCCCCTCGTTATTAAAAGGGAGATTTTACACTTTGGTTTACACACATCAGGAATTAACTCCACCACCCCACCACCCCCAGATTGTGATTTTTTTTTGTCCATTCATTTTAGGACTTGTATGATTTTCCATCCATTAAAATATAATAATACGATAGTGTAGTGATTATGTTACTGGACTAGAAATCCAGAGAACGTGGACATGATTTTGTCAGGGAGCTGGGAAGAGCACGGGAAAGTGGAAACCTGGAAGTACGGGTTTCCCGGACATCCTTACGATTTTGACGTGAGGCCGCCTTTCCGTTTTTTAGATGGTTTCCCGGCTGACAGGCCAGCCTGGTTGACGGGGGGGGGGGCGGGCGTCAGTCATCGGTGGGGGGATCAGTCATCGGGGGTCATAGGGAGGGGTGGGGGCTTGGTCACCGAAGAAGGCTCAGTCATTGGGGGGGATGGCTCGGTCAACGGGGGAGATCAATCATCGGGAGTCGTGGGGGGGCGGGGGGGGGGGAGAAGTGGGAGATCGTGGGGGCACTCCTGCTTCTCCGGGCCCATAAGCTGTGCTACCTGCAGTTTCGGGTCTTCTCTCCTCCTCCCATGTGGCATGAAGTAGAAGGCCCAGAAATCCTGGCCCCCAGGGGTGAAAAACAAATCATCTGTCAAAATGGAGGCCTGCAGCTTCCTCGAAAGCTTTTAGTGACCAACGCGCCTCCTGACAGCGGGTTGGTCATTTGCCCCTCGTCCTGCCTCCGTTACAACTGGAAATGGACAGGTTGGGGGCGGGTTTTAGATTTTTAAAATTTTTACTGCCACCCCCACCCCAACGCACCCATTTTTCAGAGTTAAAAGCATGCCCATGAGTTCAAATCGCACCATGGCAGTTTGCAAATTTGAATTTAGTTTCAAAAAACAATCTGGAAATAAAATGCTGGTACCGTGAAGCTATTGAATTGTCTTAAAAAGCTAACTGGTTCATAGGTTTTCTTCCCTAAAGGTACACCAGCCGTCCTTACTCTATCTGTGACTCCAGTCCCACACTAATGTGATTGACTCTTAACTGCCTTCTGAAGTGTCCTAACAAGCCACTCAGTTAAGGGCGACTAGAGATGGGCAATAAATGCTTGCCTTGCCTGTGACACCCACATCCAAAGAATGAAAAAAAAATGCTGGGGATGTACAGTTTCCCAGTAATTGCTTTTGGTATGTGCTGGGGCTGCCAAAGCAGTGTAAACATAGCAGGAAGATTTCCTATGTTTAATAATTGTAGCAAAGTGGTAAAAAGATTCTAAAAGAATGCATTTGCAATTTTGCTAGAAATGGTGGCCTGGATTTTCTGTACATCCTGTATGATATTCCCAGAAGAACTGAGGCGAGCAGGGGTGCAAAATAGGTTGGTGATGCACTCTGCTGTGTCCTGGTCATTTTTGCATTGTTTGGTTTTTCTGTCAGAAATGACGACTGACGCATGCTGTGCATGTCCATATATGGACAGCTGAATTATGATACTATGCAAATAAAGGAAGGGCACCATCAGATGTGTTTTCCATCATTTGTACCTTAGCACCTCTGGATTCCAGGGATGAACGGACAGAAAATCTAGCCCAGTGACAAAAGCAAAACTTCCCGTTATGTTTCCGATGGATGGGTTAGATTTGCTGCTATTGTGGCATCAGATCTGCAATGCGGGGACTTCTGACCACTACAAAGATGCATTCAGACTCCAGATGATCTTCCGGTCCTGAGGTCAATTACATAATGTTGGCAGGCTCTGGAGGGAGTCCACCCAGAGGTGGAGGAATTTGGGGGAGAGGGACTGAGATTGTCCGCAGCAGGCCTCCAATGTCTGCCTCAGTGTGGTGTGGCCAGCAGCCTCTCTGCTGCCAGTTGAAGGTTAAAAAAGAAAAGTAATAATTTTGAAAATCATGCCGAAGCCTGTGCAATCGATCACCTTGTGAGTCATTGCAATAGACTGCGCAGGCTTTAAATTTTAAATCCCCCCTCCACTCTGCTCACATAGCAATGGTGTATTGCAGGGACAACCAGGCATTCCTGGCATCCAGCATTGCAATGACACAAATGACAGAAAATATGTCAGATGGAAATCATTCCTCAATAACAAAATCCAATGTATGTTTATCTCCTTATGTGGCTCGATGTCAAATTATGTTTTATATCGCTCCTGTGAAACACCTTGGGACGTTTTGATATGTTAAAGGCGCTATATAAATGCAAGTTGTTGTTGTTGAAGCTTTAAGAGGAGGTTGTTCCATTAATATCCTTGTGTGCAGTCATCTCCGCCCTGGGGAAGGTCACAAAAGTCAACTCACTGTTCGTCCCATTACCTTTTGTTCCTGAAGCAACATAACTACGGCCCTAATATTCCATAGGAGTCCTTCCCATCTCCCACCGTAACTTTGGCGGGGATCCAGCAGAAACCCTGGAGAGATGGCACAAGTGGCTGTTTTAAGTAATTTACGCTGTTTGTTTGGGGATTCCACCAGGCTCCTGCCAAAGTTACAGTGGAAGATCGGGAGAATCCTCGCAAAATTTCAAGGTCTGCTTGTTTCTAACCTTCATTAGTTTCTTCACTCACCTTCCAGATTTTAAAATTCCACCAGGTCATATCTATACTTTTTATTGACATTGAATATAACTATGGATTTACAGTCAATCCTTGTAACAATACAAGTATTTATTTTTAACATATTGGACATGTACACCTCCTATAGCCAAGGACAGAACTTTGCCAGGAATCCCTCTGGCTTTCTGACTTTGGGGGTGGATTTCTACGGTTGATCTCCTGCTCGTCCACCAAACTACGGTGGAAGACCTGCAGAAATTCTTGAAAAAAAGGTGCGAGCACTATTTACTTGATTTTGCCAGGGTTTCCATGGCTCCTCCACCAGAGTTAAAGCAGGTGAATGAGAGAACCCCCCAACAAAAATTCACCCCCTCCACCCATATACTAACAGTACATGGAAAATAAAGAGGTTGAAAAAGTAAAATTGGTTTTATAATATGTCATTTTACACATCATCATGTGTTGTAGAAGCCAAATTTACAATGGAGTACCATGCAATAAAACAAATCACCTACAAAGAAGGCATTTATAACTCAGCTGTGACTTTCTCACTTGTGAATTATTAGATCTTCCTTAATCATGGAACAGATAACCTGCTTCACAAAACTTCATTGGGTATATCTTAAGTTCTTTAATCAGCATTTGTACCATTTACTTTGTGTACATTTGCAGCAACTTTTTAGATAATGTCTGAATTATATAACAGTCTATCAAAAATTTCACAGTACCAAGCTTCAAATGATTCACATCAAACTGCGGAATATTATTTCTGCTGATATTTAATAAATATTGTGTACAGGGTGGATAAGAGCTGCTTTGAAAAACTGTTTGGCAAACCTTTTTTCTTTACAAAACATGTCACAATGGCTGGAATCTCATTGAAAAGCACGGTCGTGTCACTTGTGTGGGATGTTGCCATCATGAAGAAAATGATACATGACCCTTCTTTCTTCCCAACAAAAAAGGCAAAGAGACAGAGCTCCTTTAACACAAAAAGACTCATCATTAGAGTCTGGTTAATGTATTGACGTGTACTGCAGCTGACAGATTCATGCATCCTCCCATCTGAAGGCTGGTTTTGATTAACCAGGTTAGTACCCTGAAAAACTCAGTGGAATAGAAGCTTTTAGAACTCCTGAAAGTTTAAAGGCTTTTCACACACAAAAAAAACATGAACTTGTGAACTTCCCTCCTGCTGCTTTCTCCAGCTGATGTTTCGTGTTTGCTTCAATCATCAAAGCAATAAAAGAGCACTGTTCTGCAGCCAGCTGGTCCACCAAACAAAATGAGTATTTTTAGTATGTTGACTGAATGTTATTACCAGCACAAAACTCCTTCCTCCATCTTCTTTTTATTGATGTTAATTATAGCCATGGGGAAGTTTGTGTCCACCACTTTGTGCAAATGTAAGTGTAGTGGAGTGGTGCTGCCAACCGAGTGTCGAAAGCTCCAATCTTCCAGCAACTTTGAGGGTTCAGTTCAGCAGCAACTCAAAGTAAGAATAGAATTTGTACTGCAGTTCTTCAAGAGCAGAGTAACTTCACTGAAAAAGTGCCATAACCACAATATGCAAGGCTAGCAAAACAAACTCTACCACTCTGCTAAATTTCACCAACCTCATCTAATTGTAGATTGTAAACAATTTTACAACACCAAGTTATAGTCCAGCAATTTTATTTTAAATTCACAAGCTTTCGGAGGCTACCTCCTTCCTCAGGTGAACGATTTTTCCACATCGTTCACCTGAGGAAGGAGGTAGCCTCCGAAAGCTTGTGAATTTAAAATAAAATTGCTGGACTATAACTTGGTGTTGTAAAATTGTTTACAATTGTCAACCCCAGTCCATCACCGGCATCTTCACATCACATCTAATTGTAGGGCATCTGTTAACAATTGCAATTATGATCCTTTCAAAGGGTTTCTGGAACGCCCTGTTTGATATGATTTTAACTCGGAGCGGGAATCAGGAATAAGGGTATAGAGAAGCATTGATGAAACCAGAGAATGGCATTGATCCTGGTTCCTTAAAGACCCTATAATGCCTACAACAGGGGGGGAGCTTCAGACATGGGTCCAGTACTCTTATAGCCCCTGAATCAGAGATGCTGCCAGAAGCTGATCCCTCTGTGACAGCTGCTTCTGTGAGATGTAAGTTACCTCAGGCCTCTAAGACTCCAGTGGAATCACCCCAGCCACCCACCCCTGAGCCTCATGTTACTTGGGGAACTTCGGAGGAATACTAGATTAGAAGCTTGAGCAAGTAAGTCAGCTGGCACAAAGGTGGACATGGTGTCAAAAAGTAATCGTAGATAGGGTGATTAGAATTTTTGGCACAATTTGGTGACTGCTGTTCTGTAAAGTAAACATGGTGCATATTGAGTGTTCAATGTTCATTTCTGTGTGTGCTTTGAACTTTTGGGGGGTTTGGATGATCGCAGGGGTATATGTAGACTTCTGTCTTATGAAAAAACTTGGCAGAAGTCTTTGTCGGTGAGGCCTGAAAGGGTACTGACTTTTTTTGGTAGGATAATACTAGTGCAGTTTTTTAGTGGATGTTATGAGATAGTAGCCTTTAAGATGCAACTTTACTGTTTTATGCCACTTATCTGCCCAAAACCAAAAGCAGTTCAGAGGAGAATCCTCCAAGTTACCTTGTGTGATACTAAATGAATATGCATTGTGCAGCTAGGTTGACTTACAAGAGTTTCTTGTGTTAAGCCCCTTTAAACCTTTTTAAAGTCCACTGATTTATTTATACAGTTGCTCATTGTATTTCCCCCAAACTACAGTATACCCATGTATGGTAAGCATTTGGTGGTTTGTTTCTCTCATGGTCGCACTGCGCAGGTTAACCTATTAATGGCAATCGTGGTTGAGTGCAAAATAACTTCCAGGCTATGAAGGTACACTTTGTGGCCCGCCTACTTATGGCAGATACTTGGCATTCCAAGTGTACTTTAGTCTTGCATTATCTGCTTTCATGATGTCAACCACCTTCTTTCTTGCATTGGGTCTGCTGGATTCTGGGGCCTCATTATCGCGTTTGATATTTGTCATCCTTGGATCAGAGGTTGCACTCTCGTCTCTGAGTCAGACGATTGTGGGTTCAAGTGCCACCAGAGACTTGAGCACATAATCTAGGCTGACACTCCAGGGACTCCTGGCACTGAGGGAGAGTTACACTGTCAGAGGTGAAAACTTTCTGAAGAGAAAGTTAAACCAAGCCCCATTTGCCCCCTCAGGTGGACGTAAAACATCCCATGGCACTATTTGAAGAAGAGCAAGAGAGTTCTCCCCAATACCCTGGCCAACATTTATCTCTCAACCAACATCACTAGAACAGATTATCTCGTAATTATCTCATTGATGTTTGTGGGATTTTGCTGTGTGTAAATTGGCTAAGCAATTCCCTATATTACAACAGTCATTACACTTCCTAAAGTACTTAATTGGCTGTAAAGTGCTTTGGGACATCCTGAAGTTGCAAAAAGTGCAATATAAATGTAAGTTTCTTTCTCTCTCCTTTTTCTTTCGATCTCCTTCTTTCATTTCCTTTCTTTCATCAGGTGTTCCTGGAGAGAGTTCCCATCAGTTTCTTGCACTACTTCTCTCCTGTCCCTTACTTGCTGCTACAGTGCTTCTGGTGACATCTCTAATCCACCCGAAGCAACTCTTGCAAGCCTTGGGCACCAGCATTTTCCAGTAATATTACCGAGTAAACCTTGTCCTACTCTTCCATTCACAAATGCAGTAAAGAGCTGCTCTCCCCTCTAAATATTTCTGCCTTTCCGTCAGTCAACCTGCTCTGCATCCTGTATAGTGCTTGATTTATTCCTGCTACAAAACCCAGCAATATCGGAGGTTAATGAGTAGGTTTTACTCTCCCATAAATTGTAGTCGCCCAAAGTTAACCGCTGAATAGTGCACCAACAACAATGTCTAGGCTTTGGTCACGTGGAATAACAGGGCTTTACCCGAAAATGTTATAACTGAAGTGAGTAACTAATCAGATATTATTGGACCACTTCTTAAAATTTCTCACAGCTGCAGAAACTGCCCACGCCAAACACATAGTTGCAATACTATCAACTCTGTAGAGACTGCATTGCATCAAGATATACCAAACATCAGGGGCACGATTTTAACATTGAAAAATGTATGGGTTAGGAGCGGGAGGCATTCAAAATCGCGCCCATTTCCAGTTTTCATCAGGGCGGGACGAGGGGCGGGCAACCAATCCGCTCTCAGGAGGCGGGTTGGTGACAAAAACCTCTCAATGAGGCTGCAGGCCTCCATTTTTGCAGATTTTGCAATTTCAACCCCTGGGGGCCGGGATTCCCTGGCCTTCTCCTTCATGCCATGTGAAAGGAGGCGAGAAGGCCCGAAACTGCAGGTAAGTGCCTTTCTGGCACAGGTTGTGGGCCAGGAGGAGCAGGAGTGCTTCCCCTGGGCCCAACAAGCCTACCTGGAATGCCACTCAATGATCGTGGACAGCACCCACCTCCCCACCCCCAACGACTGCAGAACCCTCCCCTGGATCTCCACGGACCCCCGATCCTGTTGCACCTCCCTACGACTGACAGCCGATCCCTCCCCCCACCCCCAATCCATTACGTCGAAGACTAACCTGAACACGTCCTCTCCCTGGATGGTCTCCCGTCCAACTGAGACTAGCCTGTCAATCAAGCTGGCAAATCGGACGGCAAACCGATAAAAATAACGTCCTTACGTCAAAATTGTAAAGACGTCCGGGAAACCCATACTTCCAGGTTTCCCACCCGCAATTTGACCCCCCGCCCTCTTCCCGGCTCGGGGTCAAAACCATGGCCTGTATGACTGATGAAGGTATGCACAAGGGATTATCTCCAGGCAATTTATAAACTTGGATGTAATCATTTAAAATATCTACTTAACATATGTGTTGGCTATTAATATCTATTTAAAATCAGCAGTGGATTTAATCAACCATTTATATGGGAATTCAATTATCCTAATATAGACTGCTATAGTGTTAGTGTAAAGGGCAGAGAGGGGGAGGAATTTCTGAAGTGTGTTCAGGAGAACTCTCTTGATCAGTATGTTTCTGTGCCCAATGAGGAAGGAGGCATTGCTGGTTCGAGGGAATGAGGTGGGTCAAGTGGAGCAAGTGTCAGTGGGGGAACATTTAGGGAACTATGATCATAGTATCATAAGGTTTAGATTAGTTATGGAAAAGAACAAGGAGCAATCGGGAGTAAAAATATTTAATTGGAGGGGGGCTAATTTCAATGGGTTGAGAACGGATCTGACCTGGGTAAATTGGAATCAAAGATTAGCAGGAAAAACTGTAATCGAACAATGGGCGGCCTTTAAAGAGGAGATGGTTTGGGTACAGTCTAGGTACATTCCCATGAGGGGGGAAAGGTAGGACAACTAAAGCCAGAGCTTCCTGGATGACGAAAGAGAGAGAGTAAGATGAAGCAGAAAAAGGGGGCATATGACAGATGTCAGGTTGATAACACAAGTGAGAACCAGGCTGAATATAGAAAGTTCAGAGGAGAAGTGAAAATGGAAATGAGGGACAAAGAGAGAGTATGAGAATAGACTGGCAACTAAAATAAAAGGGAATCCAAAAGTCTTCCATCGGCATATAAATAGTAAATGTGTAGTAAGAGGAGGGGTGGGGCTGATTAGGGACCAAAAAGGAGTCCCACACATGGAGGCAGAGGGAATGGCTGAGGTTCTAAATGAGTACTTTGCATCTGTCTTTATCAAGGAAGAAGATGCTGCCCAAGTCACAGGAAAAGAGGAGGTAGTTGAGATACTGGATGAGTAAAAATTGATAAAGAGGAGGTACTAGAAAGGCTAGATGTACTTAAAGTAGATAAGTCACCAGGTCTGGATGGGATGCATCCTAGGTTGCTAAGGGAAGTAAGGATGGAAATTGCAGAGGTACTGGCCATAATCTTCCATTCATCCTTGGGTATGGGGGTGGTGCCAGAGGACTGGAGAATTGCAAGTATTACACCCTTGTTCAAAAAAGGGTGTAAGGATAAACCAGCAACTACAAGCCAGTCAGTTTAACCTCTGTGCTGGGGAAACTTTTGGAAATGATAATCTGGGATAAAATTAACAGTCGCTTGAACAAGTGTGGATTAATTAGGGAAAGCCAGCATGGATTTGTTAAAGGCAAATCATGTTTAACTAATTTGATTGAGCTTTTGATGAGGTAATAGAGAGGGTTGATGAGGGCAATACGGTTGATGTGGTGTATATGGACTTCCAGAATGCATTTGATAAAGGGCCACATAATAGGTTTGTTAGCAAAGTTGAAGCCCATGGAATAAAAGGGACAGTAGCAGCATGGATACGAAATTGGCTGAGTGACTGAGAGTAGTGGTGAATGATTGATTGTTTTTCGGATTGGAGGGAGGTGTACAGTGGTGTTCCCCAGGAGTCAGTATGAGGACCACTGCTTTTCTTGATATATATTAATGACTTGGACTTGGATGTGCAGGGCACAATTTCAAAATTTGCAAATGACACAAAGCTTGGAAGTGTAGTGAACAGTGAGGAGGATAGTAATAGACTTCAAGAGCACATAGACAGGCTGGTGGAATGAGCGGACACGTGGCAGATGAAATTTAACGCAGAGAAGTGCAAAGTGATACTTTTTTTTATTCGTTCATGGGATGTGGGCATTGCTGGCAAGGCCAGCATTTATTGACCATCCCTAATTGCCCTTGAGAAGGTGGTGGTGAGCCGCCGCCTTGAACAGCTGCAATCTGTGTGGTGAAGGATCTCCCACAGTGCTGTTAGGTAGGGAGTTCCAGGATTTTGACCCAGCGATGATGAAGGAACGGCGATATATTTCCAAGTCGGGATGGTGTGTGACTTGGAGGGCAACGTGCAGGTGGTGGTGTTCCCACGTGCCTGCTGCCCTTGTCCTTCTAGGTGGTAGAAGTCGCAGGTTTGGGAGGTGCTGTTGAAGAAGCCTTGGCGAATTGCTGCAGTGCATCCTGTAGATGGTACACACTGCAGCCACTGTGTGCCGGTGGTGAAGGGAAATAAGTGTTTAGGGTGGTGGATGGGGTGCCAATCAAGCAGGTTGCTTTGCCCTGGATGGTGTCGAGCTTCTTGAGTGTTAGAGCTGCACTCATCCAGGCAAGTGGAGAGTATTCCATCACACTCCTGACTTGTGCCTTTTTAGATGGTGGAAAGGCTTTGGGGAGTCAGGAGGTGAGTCACTTGCTGCAGAATACCCAGCCTCTAACCTGCTCTTGTAGCCGCAGTATTTATGTGGCTGGTCCAGTTTTGTGGAAGAACGAGGAGAGGCAATATAAACTAAAGGGTACAATTCTAAAGGAGGTGCAGGAACAGAGCGACCTGGGGGTAAATGTGCACAAATCATTGAAGGTGGCAGGGCAGATTGAGAAAGTGGTTAAAAAAGCATATGGGATCGTAGGCTTTATAAATAGAGGCATAGAGTACAAAAGCAAGGAAGTTATGTTGAACCTTTATAAAACACTGATTCGGCCACAACTCGAGTATTGTGTCCAATTTTGGGCACCGGACTTTAGGAAGGATATGAAGGCCTTGGAGAGGGTGCAGTAAAGATTTACTAGAATGGTTCCAGGAATGAGGGACTTCAGTTATGTGGATAGACTGGAGAAGCTGAGGTTGTTCTCCTTAGAGCAGAGAAGGTTGAGAGGAGATTTGATAGAAGTGTTCAAAATCAAGAAGGGTCTTAGGCAGAGTAGATAGAGAGAAACTATTCCCGTTGGCGGAAGGTTCAAGAACCAGAGGGCACAGATTTAAGGTGATTGGCAAAAGAACCAAAGGCAACATGAGGAAAAACTTTTTTATGCAGCAAGTAGTTATGATCTGGAACGCACTGCCAGGGGGTGGTGGAGGCAGATTCTATCGTGGCTTTCAAAAGGGAATTGGATAAGTACTTGAAGGGAAAAAATCTGCAGGGCTACAGGGAAAGGACGGGGGAGTGGGAGTAGCTGGATTGCACGGGCTCAACCGGCCGAATGGCCTCCTTCTGTGCTGTAACCATTCTATGATTCTTTGAGACTTACTGAATCTCCTGCTTTGCAATGTCAGATAAAACCTAGGAAGAAACAGGAGAGATTTTACTCTGAAATTTGATCACTGTAGTTATTTTCTGTCTTTCTATGCTCCCCTAATTGGCCACGGTTTGCAAGAAATGTCCGCCAATAATTTCCACAGGGGTTCTCCCCATCGTGCACCCTAACATCGGCAGAAGATCGGTGGAAACCCCAGAGAAATGGCATAAATGTCCATTCACACCATTTCTTCAGGGTTTCCACTGATCTTCCGTCAAAGTTTCAGCGGGAAATTGGGGGAAAATCCTGTGGAAATTCTATCCCGTAATGTTCACTGTATAGTTTAAACAGGGTATAAGTAATAAGATAGACTACAGTCTCTGGAAAAAAATAATGATCTCAAGTGCTCCTCTGTGATGGCTAATGTGGGGATTATTATTTTCCTTGCCTGCTTAAATTGTGTGCGACTACATGCATGCATGCACAAAAAAGCTCTTTTCTTCCCTCTTCCGTGAGAAGAAATTTCACTTTAGTTGCATAAAACATCTTAAAGTGGACATTATGATTGAGGTTCACTCCAGATACTTTTTTCTCACATCCGCCCAAACTGTCCGCGTCCATAGGCAAGGCTTCCCTTCCTATGGAGCGAAATGTGATCTTAAGCATGAAGTAATCTGGGATGACTGTGCCCTGGATGAACAAAGACCCCCTTCATTGTTACTGGATAGTTTATAAGAATTCCATGACATCGCACATCACTTCAGGAGGCAGTTAACAAGCTGAACAAGTATATTCACAAACAGTTGTTTACAGCAGCAAGCAATAAAAGCAAGACAGTAAAATCAATCCAAAAACAGAAGTCTGGAATCAATTTGTAAAGGGTTAAACAGACAAACCAGCTGGATGAGATCCTTTGAAAACTCCCTTGCAGAGATTGAATTAAAAATAGTTTTCTGAAAGAAATAGCAGACTTCTACCTCAGCAAACCAACAAAATCATTTTTGCAGCAATTACATAGGCTTATGCCTATAAAGCTGCATTCTGTCCCTGTGCCTCATAGTCAATAAAACTGAACTACTATAAAAACAGAAAATGTTGTAAAACACTCAGCAGGTCAGGCAGCATCAGTGGTGAGAGAAACAGTTAACATTTTAGGTCAATGACCTTTCATCAGAACCGAACTGCTAATCAATGAAAGATGCTGCATTTTATACTCATAAATCAGGTTAGTCTGTGAGATAAAGATAATCCATTCAGTGTCAACATTCTTAACAACTTTTATAACACAAAGGAATAATGGCGCTAGCCTGTGGTGTTTGACTTATGCTGTCCGGGTAGGGCCGAAATTGCTGGAGCCCCACTCTGCCGTTGGAAGTGAGGTTGGGCAGGACTTCTGGTCGCCAACTGTGAAAGCTTGAATTAAAAATACTTTTCTAAAAGAAATAGCAGACTTATTCCTCAGCAAAACAAGCAAAAACATTTTTGCAGCAATTACATGAGCATGATTCTGAGCGATGTAGAGGAGCAGAGAGACCTCGGAGTGCATATCCACAGATCTCTGAAGGTAGCAGGACAGGTATATAAGGTGGTTAAGAAGGCATATGGGATACTTTCCTTTATTAGCCGAGGCATAGAATATAAAAGCAGGGCGGTTATACTAGAATTGTATAAAACACTAGTTAGGCCGCAGCTTGAGTACTGCGTATAGTTCCGGTCACCACATTACAGGAAAGATGTGATTGCACTAGAGAGGGTACAAAGGAGATTTACAAGAATGTTGCCAGGATTGAAGAATTTTAGCTATGAGGAAAGATTGGATAGGCTGGGGTGGTTTTCTTTGGAACAGAGGAGGCTGAGGGGAGATTTAATTGAGGTGTTTAAAATTATGAGGGGCCTAGACAGAGTGGATAGGAAAGACCTATTTCCCTTAGCAGAGGGGTCAATATCCAGGGGCTATAGATTTAAAGTAATTGGTAGAAGGGTTAGAGGGGAGCTGAGGGAAATTTTTTTCACCGAGAGGGTGGTGGGGGTCTGGAACTCGTTGCCTGAAAGAGTGGTAGAGGCAGAAATTCATCGCATTTAAAAGGTGATTGGATATGCACTTGAAGTGCCGTAACCTGCAAGGCTATCGACCAAGAGCTGGAAAGTAAGATTAGGCTGGATGACTCTTTTTCGGCCGGCGAAGACATGATGGGCCAAATGGCCTCCTTTGTGCCATAATTTCTATGATTCTATACATGAGCTTATGCCCACAAAGCTGCATCCTGTCCCTGTGCTTTATAGCCTGGGCGTGAAGTCAGTCACATTTTGGGATCTTTGATCGTTTTTAATCTTTCACTGAAAGGATTTGGGAATGCGTTGTGTTAAGTGTTGTGTTTTAATACAAAACAAATTCACACAGGTTTTAAAAAGTCACAGGCTTCAGCCACTGAGACAGAAGAGGGTGAATTGTAAAGTTACCTGCTGAGAATCTACTCTTGGGAAAGATGTAGTCGGTTTGATTAACATGGCTACTGGCAAATCCTCGAATGGGGAAGATGTCGGAGACACTGCCCTTCCACATCCTGTGAACGTAGGGAAAGAAAAGGATAAAAAAAGACAAATGAACAATCATTCAGCCAGCTGGGTTTGGGAAGAGATTCTGGCCGAGTGAAGGAAAACCTGCTTATTTAAAGCCCAGAGCAAGTCAGAGTCAGAAGACTTACCAAGAAAAGTTAAGCAAGCTCACAAAGAGGGATGATGTGGCATATTTTGCTTATTGTTGAGAAAGGTTGTGTAGTGAGTTAGATCAAGATGAGATGTGATTACAGCTGTTACACTGTACCTTCCCTTGCTGTATGTAAAATAAAGCAGCTTAATGATTTGTATCTGGCCTTGTCCTACTAAAGTATTTTCTGCCCGCCTGCTGAGAGATTGGAGAAACATGTATAAAAACAAAACATCTAGTTCAAATCACAAGGAGATCCTGTTATTTTCCTTGGTTATGCTATCATCCAATTAGATCCTGGACAGTGCGAGCACACTCCTGAATGTAAGACATTTGGGCCGTTTATGGTAGTGACCAGTATAACTGTGCCCGAGGGAATACCTGAGGCAGATCTGGAATTTGTAATAGGGTCATTTTAATATCCGGGACAGGCAGCCCTGAGCATATGGAGGTGCCCACTCAGTCTGTCCGAAAATGGCAAACTGGCTCCAGGCATAGGACCCTAATTTGCATATTAAAATGGCCTACTGCCTGAAATCAGCAGATGTTTCAGCCGCCCAGCTGTCAGCCCCTTTAAAAATAGTGGAAGCGGGAGCATTGGCCTAAACGGGATGGTTAGCCTACTGACCCCACCTTGAGGTCGTTGTTTTATCCTCAACGCTGATTTGGCCCTATTAAAAGCTTCCCTGAGCTCTCCCATCTACACCTGTCAAATGTTTTAATAAAGTCTGTTTCTGCTGTCCACACACTGAGCCATGTAAATCTAAAAGCCTAGTTTGGATTACAGATGTTGCCTGAAGTCCGAAATGAAGCAAAATTTTACTGCCTGACCACAAGCTGGACAATTGCATGCCAGCTAATGTTGGCATGTTTCAGAATGACTGCTTTGTGGAAAGGTTGTTTTGTCATGGAGCTGCAATGTAACAGGCTTCCAAAGTGATCACACTGGCATATATTCAGTTGTGTAAAATAGGCCATGTAAAAATGAATATCCTAGTCAGCATCAATATCACTGTCGGCCATGGAAAAGGTGTATCCCTAATATTACCACCATTGAAAGTATTCACCTCAAGCAGACCGATTACTTTTCTCATTGTTAAACACTAGTTCACTTTTGAATGTTTTATGGGTTAACAACTCTACATAGGTGATTGTCACTAATATTTTGAATAATATAAACCATTCCACAGTCTCCCGGATTTTATAATAAATTTTGCTCATTTTCTCCCCTCTCCTCATCATCTGAGGGTGTTGGCTCTCTGCAGAGGTAGTTTCACAGGTACTAATTGCCTTCTAGTAGCTTGCCAGTGGTTATTCTACATATATATATATATGACCTTACCTGACATCAATGGGCACTAATTTGGGCCATGTAGCACCCGTTGTTTCAGCACTACGCAGCTTCTCGAACATCCAAGATGGCGTCTTGGCTGCACACGCACGTTTCCAGCGTGACGTGCACTGGATGCCATCTTGGTATAGGAGTTAGCGCATGCGCAAATACCGAATGTCAGAAGCATGTAAAGTAAGGAGAAAATGTGTGCAATCAGTGTGCAACGCTGATTTAAAGTGATAAGGTCCAAAATGGTGTCTAACGCTCAACTGAACGCATAGTCTTAACCACGCACACCTGAACGTGTCTTAGAGTGCCTGAAGGACCCCCAACCAGTGCTGTTTAAAGGGACCATGCAGGATTTACAGATTAGTTGTTGGATTATTGCTTCTGGTTGCTGGTGGAATAGGAAGTGTTTTTTGAAGCTGCCTATACTTACTGAGAGTTCCTAGAGTACATTTGAGAGCGGTTTGACAAGTACTGCCTTATGGTTCGGAAAGTTACAACCGTGGTTGAACAACATTTCTGGCAACCATGGGTGGTCTGCTAGGGCTCCTGCTGGGCATTGAGCAAGGGGTAATAGCAGATCGCACTACCTGTGTCCAATTTTTGGGCCCTATCAAATTTTTTTTTCTCCCAAAAAAAAGTTACACTTCAAGCTGGGCTCACTGGATAGTGATCAGGAGAGAGAAACTTGGCCAATTTTTACCTATCACTCAGGGGGATACAAAATTCTGAATGGTGTTCTCTGCTGGAAACAGAATTGGAGCACAGGGGCTCCTGGATCTACACTGTTGGTTTCTACCTGTACTTTGGGGAAACAATGACAAGAAGTGCTGGTAATGCTTCTCTAGTGGATATCTCTAGATGCTGGTTAGTGAAGAGGCAAACAACCTTGTAAGTGTGTGATTCAGATATTAAGAGGGAGATTTTAACTGGGAGCAGGAGATGGGATGATCATCAAACCAGCCTAACATTAGTTTGAGGACTGGACTACTTTAACTCCAAGATGGAGGAGCAACGACAACTGGAGAAAGGATTGATAGGATGAAACCCTATGGTCACCTTGCAAAGGAGGAGGTTGATCTTATTTACATTTTTAGAAAATAGGCACACCTAGCCATAGTTACCAGAAAGTTTCTAAACAGTTTCAGGTGGCAGGAGATAGGAAATACTCAGGCTACAAAAAATACATTTGATACTGGTAAATTTCATTTCACCAATTGCATAGGAGCCTTATATCCTCTTATGATGGTTTACACATTCGCTGAATAGGTTGATACTCTCAGCACCCTGCTAACTACAGTAGTTCACAACCTCACAATATTCTCTGTGCAGCTCAGGAACATCACCAGCCAAATCTCTTTTGTCTCATCTGAAATGAAGAGGTAACTTTGAATGTTACTGTGGTTATGATGCTATTCCTCTCAAAGGCTGACCTCGTGGAGGATCTTTCAACTCTAAACAAGCTAACTGCTGACCGTTTTTAGAAATGGATAAAAATGTAAATAATGTCATTTTATTGAACAATTATTGAAGGAAGGCCCTAAAATAGCAACCAGTATTCATCTGCAAAATATAAGTCTAGAAATAAATGTTTTTGATATTAGCAGATTACGGGGGTTAAATTGGATAAGGCCCAATACCGGGCATGGGGGTCGTGGTGTGCAGTTAACCTGTGCCCAGTGTTACTGACTTAGGCAGCACACAAGATTCGTGTCACATCCTCATTTCCATGATTTCCACATGCAGCCAGCGCTACCCATACCGTTGAGTGGCTGTATACACCAGCAGGAGGTCCGATATGGGGTATAGCCTGCACCTCTTAAAGGGGAGGTGCACTGTCAATGGAAGCAGTGCAGGATGGCAGGCAATGGCTGGAGCGGCAAGAGAGGGTGCCCCGAGGTTCTCCAACAGCGCACTGGAGGCCTTAGTGGAGGGAGTGCAGGAACGGAGAACCATCCTGTACCCACAGGATGGCAGGGGACCCTCTAGACACCAGCTGTGGAGACAGTGGGACGAAGTGGCCATGGAGGTGAATGGTAGGAGTATAGTACCACGCACGTGAATACAGTGCTGGAAAAAGTTCAATGATTTGACACGAGTGGTCAAGGTGAGTGAATGCTAGTGTTGAGTGGCATATCCTACCAACTGCACCACTTCCCCACGCACGACACCCCCTGTCATCCACCCACCAACGAACGCTGCCCATCCATATACAACGCTGCACTTCGGATGCAGCATCTCACTCTCATGTAGTGGCACCCTTGCAATTCACGCACCCACCACACACACACACTGGCAGCTATTCTTCCATGAGAGGCACATCACTCAAACACATTGCAGGACATTCACTGACACACTTTGTCTTGCAGGAGAAGGTGGCGCATAACAGCAGGCAGACAGAAAGATCCGAGGGAGGAAGGCATGTCTACACGTCCTCACCCCGCTGGAGGAGACCATGCTGCAGATCATTTGGTGGACCATCACTGTGGCCGTGGCCACTGGCGGCGCTGGAGGTCCTGATGAAAGGAGTCTCTGCATACCTAATCCTCCTTCTCGTTTCCTACATCTCCCTCATCCCACAATCTTTTCTGACTCACGTGCTGTAGATGGTTTCAGCACGCACGTCTTACTTGCTCCTCTCCTCGCTCCACAACTCAACCCATCTCTCTTTGTCATTGTAGATATCCAAGAATTGGAGCCGGCACCATCCGAGGTGGAGGAGGATGAGGTGGGGGACAATGAAGCCACACCGTCACTTGATCTGACACTCGCATCCACCAGCTCAGATACTGACACTGCGTGTCCTTTAGAGACTAGGATAGAGGAGGGATCTGCACATGGTGAGACACCGAGCACAAATGCGCAGGAGCTGGGGTGGGGGGAACGGATACCACAGGTGCCAGCTCGCCGGAGGGTGAAGTCGCACAATAGTTCTACTGCTGAGGAGTCAGATGAGGACTTCAATGGGCCAGGCGACAGAAGACGGCTGATGGGTGTACACCACCAAATGCTTGGGGCACTGGAAAGCCTGCACACAATGACAAGGGGCATGGAGGAGTCCACCTTGAACTTGTCACAGGACTTTGCACAGAGCTTGGAGCCCATCCTTACCAACATGGAACGGATGGTCACCTCCATCAGCGCACCTGTGGAGCCCACTATGATACAGCTTCTGATGACCGATGTCACGGCTTCTATTGCAGCACAAACAGATGTCATCAAAGGTTTATATGCTTCAGTTGGAGCTCAGACAGCTGCTATGGCAACTCAGACTGATGCCATGATAGTCCAGACAGCTGCTATGGCAGCTCAGACTGCTATTTTGGAGGCGCAGACTGCTGCTATCGTGGCCTTGGGTACAGTTGTGGAATGGGGCTTCCAGGATGTCACAGCACTCCAGCAATCCGTTCTCCAGCTGATCACCAGGAGTGCTGAAGTGCTGCGCCGTGCGAGTGGCAGAGGCGCCATGGCAATCGGACCTGCAGACCTTTCTCAGGATGACAGCATTCCTGCTCCCACCCCTGCCACTCTGCCAGTGCCCTTGCTGTTGCCTGTCAGCCAGCCAGGTCAGACTGCTGCAGCCCAGGCCGTGATGGTGCAGTCTGAAGCGAGACCTCCTGGCCCAGAACTGCTCGAGGTCGTCCTCCAAGGCCATCTGCACGCTTCTCAATTGAAGGTCAGCAGCCTTCCACCAACCATGCTCCAGCCACTGGGGATGAACCTCGTAGGAGTACTAGGAAAGGAAAAGGCACCATGAACAACAGGCACTGAGGGAATGGTCAATGGTGAATAGTGTAATGTTTGATGCTCGAGTAATGTCATAAATCTGGATTTGAAGTCATGGTTGGTGGTGGTTTTTATTTCTGCGATGAGCTGAGAGAGGAAGCAATGTGTAATTATAAGGAGGACAATTTAATGGTCATGTGAGAGAGGACAGGTGGGGAGTGTGGGACTTGGGAGGTGTCGTTGAGGTTAGTGATATCGCTCATGAATAAGGCGAGCACGCAGAGCCCTGGCAGACAGGGTCTGTGCACTTTGTTGCCTCCTTGCATCTTCCTCCACTTCCTCCTCCATCTCCTCCCCTTCCTCCTCAGCCTTTTCCTGCTGTTGGCAAGGGCTGTTCCCTCATACGGGCGAGGTTGTGCAGCATGCAGCATACCACGATGAATCTTGACACCCGCGCAGCGGAGTACTGCAGGGCTCCACCAGAACAGTCCAGGCAGTGGAAGCATTGCTTTACGAGGCCTACGGTGTGCTCGACGATGTTCCATGTGGCCGCATGGCTCTTGTTATATGCCTGCTCTGCACATGTGCGTTCATGCCTGACCAGAGTCATGAGCCACCTCAGAAGGGGATAGCCCTTGTCACCCAGTAGCCAGCCTTTGACTTGTCGAGCTGGTACAAAGATAGTTTGGACGCTGGACTGCCGCATAATGAAGGAGTCATGACTGCTGCCAGGGTAGCGAGCATTGACCTGCATGATGCGCTGCGTGTGGTCGCACACCAGCTGTACCTTGAGGGAGTGGAATTCCTTTCTGTTCATAATGATGGCCGAGTTGAGATGTGGAGCACATGTGGCAATATGCTTGCAGTCAATGGCACCCTGCACCGAGGAAGCCTACAATGCGAGTAAACCCTCTTGCTCGCTCATTCTGCTACTCCCTGTCAAGAGGGAACTTGATGAACCTGTTGTGCAGCTCGTACAGAGCCTCAGTGACCTCCCCTATGCAGCAGTGCACTGCAAACTGTGAGATGTTGTATCTATCGCCAGCGGAGGCCCGAAAGGATCCCGAGCTGTAAAAGTTCAGCGTCATGGTTACCTTGACAGCCACAGGCAATGCTGTCCTTGCCATGCTGTGAGGCTGCAGTTGTGGCTGCAGCAGTTGACATATCTCCATCACAAGCTCTTTGGTGAACCGCAGTCATCGGATGCACTGATCTTCACTCATGTTGAGGTAAGAGTATTATTCCCTGAAGGCCCTCCTGGGATATGGCCTCCTGCTCAGTGCCCTGCGCCTCCACTTCCTCCTCCTTGCAGCGTGACCTGCTCTGCGTGGCCTCTCTGCATGCTCTCAGTCGTGTCGTATGCCCAGCGGGAGCCCTAGCCGGCCATGGTTGCCTGGAATCTTGTTCAGCACACTGTTCTAAATAACACCAACAATAATGCAGGACCTGCCAGACCACTCTTTATATTCTATAGCAACTCTATCCAAGTATAAGAAGCGTCAACAAGTACATACAATTGTACCAGCAGCCAGATGGAATAATCCAGCCAGTAACCTGCAACACCTGCACGATCCCTTTAAATAGCGCTGGTGGGGCATCCTCCAGGCCATCGAAGACACGTTCAGCTTGGTTACGAAAGTGCATTGGCTGGAGCATTGAGTGCCAAAATTATATCTATCCTTTTAAATCAGCATTGTACACTGATCTAATGCATATTCTTCCTACTTTACATAATGCCGGCGTTCGTTATCTGTGCGTGCGGAAACACCTTTACCAAAATGGCGTCTGGCGCATGTAACAGAAGTGTACACGTGCATTCGGGATGCCATTTTGGAATCTTAGGAGGCCGTGTAGTGCCTGAAAAATGGGTGCTACATGGCCGAATTTCTAGCCCAACATGTTTATATGATATTTCTTTGTCTCCTATTTTGAATGAGTTAACACCGCCGATAAAATAGCGAACAAACCTGTTAAACATTGGCTCACTAATACTGCCAACAGGAATTATAGTTTTTCTTAAAATAATTACATATAAGTTCATGCTTACTATGACGTGGCTAGTCTGCTGACAGGGATTAATGTCTTCTCTGCAATTCTGAGGCTAGGTTTAAAAAAAAAAATCTTTTTTTATTGCTTCGTGTCAGAAACAGAAAATGGCTGCTTTGATTAAGAGTCCTAAGACTTTATAGTTAGCTTTTTAAAATATTATTTACATTTTTTCCTCTTTGAAAATTAGTTCCAGGGTGTATTTTGTAGGTGGATATTGAGAATTATGGCACTGTATTGCCTTATCTTAAGCTTCAATATCTTTTCATAAGTAAAATGACTATTCCTCATATGTGATCTCACTAATGCTCTGTACAGTGTTAGCAACACATTTTTGAATTAATATTCTTGTGGGGCCACTTATGGACTCCAATATTCCTGTTGCTTCTGCAACTGCAGTCATATAAATATTATGATAACCTATTCAATGCTTAGCCAAGTGTTACTTCTAAATTCTTTTGTTGACTCACTTTATTTAAAAATATATCTTACGTTTTAAAATCATACCTACAAATTGTGACATAATTTCATTTTATCCTACTTATAAAGCATTGTATAATACCTGCCTTTAATCCACAACACAAAATATGACTGTGTGTTAATAATGCTCAGAATAGATTTCACTCCCAAAAATCAATTTTCTAACTGACTGCTGATGGTGCAAAATCCAACAGATCAGAGGACTGCTCTAAACCACAATTTGAAACAGATCATAACGCATACTGCAATTGATTTCCAACACTTGAACTGTGGACTGCCTATAAATTTATTTTCATTTTATTTTAACTGTACTCTACTTCTCTGAAAATGTGTTCACCATCTGTTCTACTGTTGTTTCAAGTCATTTTGTGGACTTATTACTTTGAGATGACCAATTGGAATCTTCTTCCACCATGAGGACTTAAGAGATACTCTCCAGTGATGGCGATGGTTGCAGGGTGCTCACCTGAGCCAGATCCAGTGTGTATTTTGAGGCACCTTGACCTTATCACTGTGTTTAACATCATGATTACATTTCCCACAGTCTTTTATTAATGACAAGTCATTTATCAATAACTTGGATGAAGGAATAGAGAGCCGTATATCCAAGTTTGCTGAGGGCACCACGTTAGGTGGCACAGTAAATAGTGTAGATGGGAGTAGACAGTTGCAGAGGGACATTGATAGATTAAATGAGTGGGCAAAACTGTGGCAGATAGAGTTCAATGTGGGAAATTGTGAGGTCATCTATTTTGCACCTAAGAAAGATGGATCAGAGTATTTTCTAAATGGCGAGAAACTAGGGACTGTGGATGAGCAGGGAGATTACAGAAATCACTAAAAACTAGTGGACAGGTACAAAAATTAATTAAAAAGGCTAATGAAATGTTAGCCTTCATCTCGAGGGGGCTGGAATACAAAGGGGTGGAAGTTATGCTACAGTTGTATTGAGCTCTGGTTAGACCGTATCTGGAGTACTGCATTCAGTTCTGGGCACTGCACCTCAAGAAGGATAAATTGGCCTTGGAGGGGGTGCAGGGCAGATTCACTAGAATGATACCAGGGCTAAGATGGTTAAATTATGAGGACAGGTTGCATAGACTAGGCTTGTATTCCTTCGAGTACAGAAGGAATTGGAGCTAGGCTGTTCAGGGGTGATGTCAGGAAGTACAGGTGCGATGCCAGTTGTCTAACTGCCTGGGAGCTGTAGTGGGATGCCTGGTCCATTTTAATGGCTGAGCCGCCTTTATATTGTGCCAGCTTGCTGCCCACTCAAAACGCAAAATATTTAATGGCACAGAAAAGATACATGTGGAAAATTCCTTCAGTCTAAACTGTGTCTATAAAACCAGGGGACACAGGTCCAAAATAGTAACATTTAGGATATATATCAGGAAACTTTTCATACAGAGGGAACTCAACAAACAGAATAGACTTCTGGGTGGATTAGTGGAGGTAAAAACCCTGGAATCATTTAAAAATCATGTCATGACGGGATACTGTAGCGCCTTTCTGGATGATGAACTAAATAATCCTGTAAATGGAAGTGGTGCTATTTGTTCTAATATAGGACCCTATCACATCTCCAATATCCAATGCACGTCATATACAGTGAATTACTTCAAAGTGCGGTTGCTATTATATAGTACAAAGGAAGATGGTAGTGGTTGTTGGAGGCCAATCATCTCAGCCCCAGGACATTGCTGCAGGAGTTCCTCAGGGCAGTGTCCTAGGCCCAACCATCTTCAGCTGCTTCATCAATGACCTTCCCTCCATCATAAGGTTAGAAATGGGGATGTTTGCTGATGATTGCATGGTGTTCAGTTCCATTCGCAACCCCTCAAATAATGAAGCAGTCCGAGCCCGCATGCAGCAAGACCTAGACAACATCCAGGCTTAGGCTGATAAGTGGCAGGTAACATTCGCGCCAGACAATGACGATCTCCAACAAGAGAGAGTCTAACCACCTCCCCTTGACATTCAACGGCATTACCATCGCCGAATCCTCCACCATCAACATCCTGGGCGTCACCATTGACCAGAAACTTAACTGGACCAGCCATATAAATAGAGCAGGTCAGAGGCTGGGTATTCTGCAGCAAGTGACTTACCTCCTGACTCCCCAAAGCCTTTCCACCATCTGCAAGGCACAAGTCAGGAGTGTGATGGAATACTCTCCATTTGCCTCGATGAGTGCAGCTCCAATAACACTGAAGAAGCTCGACACCATCCAGGACAAAGCAGCCCGCTTGATTGGCACCCCATCCACCACGCTAAACATTCACTCCCTTCACCACTGGCGCACAATGGCTGCAGTGTGTACCATCCACAGGATGCACTCCAGCAACTCGCCAAGGCTTCTTCGACAGCACCTCCCAAACCCGCGACCTCTACCACCTAGAAGGACAAGAGCAGCAGGCACATGGGAACAACACCACCTGCACGTTCCCCTCCAAGTCACACACCATCCCGACTTGGAAATATATCGCCGTTCCTTCATCGCCGCTGGGTCAAAATCCTGGAATTCCCTTCCTAACAGCACTGTGGGAGAATCTTCATCACACGGACTGCAGCGGTTCAAGAAGGCGGCTCACCACCACCTTGTCAAGGGCAATTAGGGATGGGCAATAAATGCCGGCCTCGCCAGCGACGCCCACATCCCATGAATGAATTAAGTAAAAGGTGAATGTGCAACCATTTTGATCACAGCAAGATGTCACAAACGACAATGAGATAAATCTGTTTTCATGTTGAGCAATGGAAAATATTGGCCAAATCACCAGGAGATCTCTCTACTCATGTTCAATTTGCGCAATTGGGGGTCTTTGACATCCAGCAGAATGGCCAGAAGGGGCTGTGGAAGACACGCAGACAGTGCAGAACCCCACGGTACTGAGCATTCGTTTCAAATGGGTTGATGCCTTTGTTCCAACAGCAGAGCAAGGAATTTGATACAAGTGCAAGAACCGACAGCAGAAAGCAACAATAGTTTCTATCTTGTACTGTCTGATGTTGAAATTAAAGCATTCTGTGATTCATGAGATACAGTTGTAACTAGAGGAGGTTCAAACATCCTGCATAACATTCTATCATTGGAATGTTATCTTTTCTTTAATTCCAATCGTTTAAACTAACAACTTTACAACCTGGGCTTCAATTCAACCACACTGATAGCACAGAAACACTGGGGTAAATTTTAACCCCCAAGGACAGGTGGATTGGGGTGGGTGGGCAGTGAAAATTGCGGGTTTTGGGAGTGGGTCCGCATCCTGGCTCCAACCTGCGGTCTTCCGGGTTTGACCCAGACGTATCTGGGTGCACGAGTACTTCTGAAACCCAGGAGTCCCGCCGGCACTTAAAGCTGGCGGGACGATATTTATGGGGCTAATTGGGCAATTTAAACTACTTAGGGATGTTAAATTTTTGTGCATTGAGTTACGCAAGCCATTTTAACTGCTTCTGAATGTATCTCCCGTGGCCTCTGAAACACAACATGAAAATGGAGGCAAATTGCAGCCGGCATGCATTTGGACTTTTAAACCAATGATTGATACACATGAAGAAAAGGTGAGATTTTGCAGCAGGGCAACCAGTTCTCTCAGACAAACCTTTGGTTGGGAGTTCTTTGTATTTAGACTGAGATTTCATTCACAATCATAATTTTGTGTTCAGACATATTTACCTATATTTTGGACCCCCCAAACTGACACCATCAGGATGGGCAGTGCAATGGATCTATTCAGCACTACATCTGAGGAGGAGGCACATCACCATCCGCGGCAGGCACGGTGTGCAGTTCTGGGAGTTGCAGCTCCACAAGACAGAGGTGTGCAACAAGGACCTGCAGAAGAGCAGCGAGGGGAAGAACAGAGGGGCCGAGGTCGCAGGAGGCACTACCCTCGTGAGAGGGTCTACAGACAGAGGGTGAGCATCCTGGACCTCTCTGAGGAGCAGTGCCCTCGAAGACTCAGATTGAGTCACCAGGTGGTCACAGACATCTGCAGGCTCTTTCATGCAGAGCTGCTCCCGGCTGGGTCTGATGGCCACGCATTGCCCGTCGCAGTTAAAATCACCACTGCCCTCAATTTCTTCACCTCCGGATCCTTCCAGGATGCCACCGGTGACATTACCAGGATCTCTCAGTCACCTGCACATAAGTGTATATGACAGGCTTGTTTGCCAGGCATCTGACTACGTCAACTTCCCCATCGACGACATCAGCCGGACTGAGAGGGTCGTGGGTTTCCACTCTCTGGCTGGCTTCCCACTGGTACAGGGCGCAATTGATTGCACACACGTACCAATCCGAGGACCTGCACATGAGCCAAGACTGTTCATCAATCGAAAGGGATATCGTTCCATCAATGCACAGCTGGTTTGCGACAACCAAAAGAGGTTCCTGCAGGTGTGTGCCAGATTCCCTGGCAGTTGCCATGATTCCTTCATTTTGTGCGAATCCAACATCCCGGCCCTCTTCCACACACAAAACAGGCTTAAGGGTTGGCTCCTTGGAGAAAAGGGACAGCCCCTGCAGACGTGGCTCATGACACCTGTGAGAAACCCCACCAGCGAGGGACAGCAGCGGTACAATGACAGTTACATCGCCACCAGGTCTGTCATTGAACAAGTATTGGAATGCTCAAGATGTGCTTCAGGTGCCTGGATCGATCTGGGGGAGCCCTTCAGTACACATCAGCGAGGGGATGCAGAATAATAGTCAAGTGTTGCGTCCTGCACAACATCGCTCAACAGAAAGGGTTACGGGTGGAGGAGCTCCAATGCGCTCATGAAGCATCCGCACTTGCCATTAACATTGAAGAAGACAAGAAGGAGGAGGAGGACGATGGGCAACCTATCGGCAGATCAACGGCACACCTGGCTGCTTGTGTTGCCAGGGAGTCACTCGCTTTTGATAGATTCTCAAAGGAGATCTGCGAAGTGAAGATAATCAAGTATTCAGACCACCTGGAATGACCACCACCAACACCAGCCCCTCCCCCCCCACCCCCCACATTCTACGCAAAACAGTGCTACAACCACACATACCACCCATTGTAAACACACCCAATGGGTGGCATAAAGTCTCGCCGACCATGCAAGGTGCTTTCACAAGGGACTCAAGAATGGACAAAAAGTGGCAGTGGTGGTGACAAGTATGACATTTATTGTGAATATAAAATAAACAAAGAGAAATGAAAAACATGACATTTAGTCAGATACCCTTGTGCATATCCTTGGTGATCACAAAACATTTGCCTTCCTCTTTCTACTACTTCTACATGGTGCATCTCTTGTGGCCTCAGCAGAGGTGGTGGCAGGTTGCTCCGGTCCATGCCCTGACTGCTGAAATGCTCTTGGCCTACGCCCTCTGGAGCCTGTGAGGGCCCTGCCAAAGACTGTTCCAGCTGTACGTGTACAGGAGCAGACTTAGCCATCGTGAAAGGAGGCAGCATTGCGGATACCAGTTGAGGGGTGGGGGGCAACAGGTGAGACGTGGGAGTACTTTGAGTGGAATCCCCACCTCCATGTCCTCCTTCGCCCTCTCCTGGACCAGGGCCACATCACTCCTACCATTCTGCTGGACAACAGCTTGGTGCAGATCTGTAATGAATCCTAAGGCCACGGCTAAAGTTTCTGTCTGCCTGTTTAAAGCACCAGATGGGTTGGCATTCAGGGTCCGCACGGCTGTTGTCAGGCCCTGAATGGACTCATTTGTGAGTCGTGCTTGAAGATCAATGGAGGCTGCCATTCTCTTGATCGCAGGCACTCCCGCACTTACCTGTGCCACCAGTCCTCTCTGCTATTGTGGAGAGTGAACGTGGCACGTCTTCCAGTACTTTGCAAAAGTGCAAATGTACCTCTATTATTTTCCTTCTCAAGGATGGCCCCTGGGGTTCAGCATCTGTGTCCAGCTGAGCAGCGCTTGGAGAGGAATGTGCCCACCGATGCGGACACTCCACAGATGCCCTTGCCACAAGTGTCTGCTTGTGCCAACTTGTGTATGGTGACTCACCAGGTGACAACCCAGGATCCACCAAGTTATGAGTATCTGCGCTCGTGCATGGCTTGCTATAATGTGACAGTGAGCCCTCAGATGCATGGGGCTCGACTTAGGAATCGCCCTCACCCAAATCGTGGGCTTCTTCAGCACCCCTTGTAGGCCCTGGAAGAGGACACACAGCAATATTAAGAATCATCGCAGAAGTGATTTTGTGATGAGCATCCTGAGGTGTGCAACAGGTCAATCATTCATAACATCAATTCATGATGTGTGTGAAGGATGTTAAAGTTCGGTCATCAGCCGTTTGCGGGTTGCCAGTCTCGCCATCTCCGACGGCCAGACATTCAACCATGAGGCTCAGATCTAACGCCTCCTCCTCTGCCTCTGTCAGGGGCACTATTTGTGGTGGGCCCCCTCCAGTCCTACTCCTCTCCCGTGCATTTTGCACTCTCTTTTCCTGCATGGGGAGAAATAACAAACGTGTGAGTGAGTGAAAGTGATGTGTTCACCTGATGGATGTATTGCTTTGGGTGAGGCTGACAATGAAGCAGATGCATCAGAAGGTGAATATCAGACAGACGCATCACATTGCATGAGGATTGGGGTGACTGAGAGAAGTAGGTGCAGAAATGGGGAGGTGAGGAAGTGCACAGAAAGTGAAGGTAAGTTGATGATGAAACTTAAGTGGGTGTGAGGAGTGATGTGATGGAGTGAGGGTGTGGGGGGTTCTTTTCACAGGATGTAGGTGAATCAGCAAATATATTTAGTTTTCCTGACCCGGTTAGGTCATTAAACTGCTTCCTGCGTTGAACCCAGGACCTGGGCACCATGCTCCTGCTGCTGATCTCCTCTGCCACCTCCAGCCACGCCTTCTTAGTGGCAGAAGCAGGTCGCTTCCTCCTGTCAGCCAGGTAGAGGACTTCCCTCCTGCTGCTCACACCAGCCAGTGGAATCTCCAGGGAAACATCGCTGAACTGGGGTGCTGCCTGAGCTCTGTGCTGCTCCATTTTCATTGTTCCTCCTTTCTCCTTCAAAATCCATTTTTGCATTGGCCCTTTAAATATTCCAGTTTACAGCACGTCATGCGGGTACGCAGTTTGCCCGCTGCGCAGCTTGGAGACGTGAAACCCCAAAGTAAAATTAAGAGCCTTCAATTCAGTTGCGGTCTCTCAAACCGACACGCTAACATTTTTTCTGGGTTTCCCACCCACCACCATGCTAAAATCATGGCCATTCTCTCTGCTGGCTGTAAGGGTTTGAGTAAATTGAATTTGGGAAGTTTCAATTTGGTTCCCAGCGGTGGTGAGTTCACAGCACAAGACTACCCAGAATTCAAAACTAATTGGCACTAAAATGTAAGTTCTCTTCAAAAAAAAAGTAAAATGTTTGCTGTTGAATTTTATTTGTTCAGCAAATGTGATGTCTGAACAAATAATATTAACCACAGTTTTTTAATTGAGATAAGATAAACTGAAGTCAGAATATCCGTTAACCACCACCTCCCCATTTTTTTCCTGCAATAACATTATCATCAACTTGGAAGGTGGGATTGATCGAATCTGAAGAAATCTCCAGGCACCACTGTTGCAGTTCCTTGGTTAATCTGCTGGGAGATGTGCCTGAATGCTGGAGGAAATGATCTTCTCCCTTTCACATAGGAGAAGAAAGAATAAACTATCAACAGAGTTTACTGAACCTTGCAACTGAAAGAAATCAAATACATAGGAGTAGTCAACTGGTACCAAATATTCCCAGATTATTTTCACAGTTCACTGTTATGGTGAGTTATGGAGACTTCCACAGGCAAAGAATATAACTTAGTACTAGCTACCCCTCCTCCATAACCATATATTGGCATGGACTTTCCGCTAGAGGAAACTGCACTCAAAATGCACTGGAAATTGCATCGGTTTTGCTGAGGTGAAGTTACGCCCAAGTTTCCGCAAAAACTCATTTGCATAAGCCCGAGCGTAAAATCTTTCATGTATCTGTACAATCAAGCAGCCTTATCAATCATAATCGATTATTGACTGGATCATGGCCACTGGGACCTCAAGATTACTGAATTAAACTAATTTAATCAGATAATTTGTTCAAATAATTGCTGCAGCTGAAGAAACAACTGACTGCTGGTCACAGGTCTTATGTACCAAGGGCAGATCATTGACTGAATCTGACCTAATCTAAACTGGATTTAAAGTGATTTAAATAATTGTAGCATCTGTGTGAGAAACAGACCTGAGTGAGGCTTCAATTGACTGCTGGTCACTGCAGCTGCAGGTCATTAACGATGGATTAATGTGACCACGGATGCCGGTGCTCCCGAAATTCTGGACGCAATGTGATGAACCTCCCAAACGGGTGTAATTGGCGGAAACTCGCCATTCCGACCCGGGGGCATGGCCAGTTTTGTGGGTGGGGACTGCTTCCGGCAAATTGCCTTTTGAACCGATGTAAAAGATTGCGGAATCTCGAGCATAAATGGTTATGGGCGTAACTCACTTACGTTTCAAATTCCGGTATCTTTTGTGCTATTTTAGTCGATTCCACCCTGATTGCGCTGATATCTGGGCGAAAACCAAATGGAAACTCCAGGCCTTTGAGTTGTTACATGTACAACTTCAACTTTTTTCATACATAGTGCTTGTCTAACATGCATATGTAGCAATAATGAAATGCAGTCAATACTCAACCTCCACAAGCTATGGATAATTTATGTGCATTTTGAAGTCATATTTATTGAAGGCAGCAAATGTGTGAGATGAAGCAGTATTAAAATTCATTAAAGAAAAATATCAAAATGAAAGACTGCTAGAAAAGAGGTTGGGCAACTTAATATAAGTTTCTGATGCTCTGATTATTTTAAATAGGTTTCGAATACATATGAAATTGTGCAGTGATTATGAAGACAGAACAGTTTATGATCTGAGGAAACGTAGCAATGACCATATTGATGACGAAGATGAAATACACAGCTTGTTCCATGTGTTTTTTCATATAATACTGATGTCACTTGGCCTTGCATTAAAGAGTGACATGGGATAAAGTTGTATCTCCAAGCAGCAATGCTATTGACAGATGGCTACCATTAAATGGTGTTAAGCCGACTCCATTCACTAAATCATTGAGTTAATAGATGCATCAGATGTCAGGCTGAGATTTGTACAACCATGCAGAAAATTCTTGAGGAATCCACCCAGAAAGGCATCACAGGCGATCTTTGACGCTTTTGATGTATTATTAATGGTCCATCGACCTTAGACATAAGTCAAAATAAATGTGTGTCCTGGAGAGATACAAAATGTTGCTCAATTTATGGATTAATTTAGATTCTCTCTGTTTATCTTATGGATACTGCAAGAGTTTTCCTGGGAAGCACAATGTCCAGCAGAAGAGGCTCCTCGAGTTTATTGACTACAGTCTATTATTTTAAACGGGAATATCACTCCAGGCAAATGCTACAAATTAGGGTCTGCTATAGAGACCTTTTTGGGTTTAGTGGAATGAATCACTTCTGTAAGTGAATCACACATCCCTTACATTCTGGAGTTGACTCACGCTGCCCAATATTTACTTATACAACAGTGCAATCCGGGGAAGGAACAATGTGACCCCTTGAAATACAAACTGATTATCATGGAATAGAAATTGGACCTTGTTGTGCACATTGTATGGGTGTAAAACATGCGCAATGGAGGATTCAATTGCAGCAACCAATGTCATGCACCCCAAGGACGCCTGAAATACATTCAACCCAATATTGGGTTGGGCTATTTTTCAAGCGTCCACGGTGGCGCCTGAAACAGATTTTTTTTACTACTTTAAAGGCACTATATAAATATAAGTTATTGTTGTTGTTAGGTCCCCTACATATGTAGCTGAGGGTCCCAATGCCTGATTTAGGCCCGATCTGTGAAATTGGATTCCGATGAGTGGAGCAGGCTCTGAGCCTTGCAATTCCATCTCCTCTCCTCAGACTTACTTTAGGGCGAGGCAAGCGGCCCGAAATTCATCTAATTAAAATGTGCTAGCTGCCTGTGGAGGCATGACAGGCAATTCATCCACATTATTTAAATGAGGCCTGAGGCACCATTTCAGGCTGGCCTGGGGGCTTCCGGTTCGGGTGCGCGTTGCTGCCACATCGCCACCTTCGCGCTCAAATCTGGGTGCCAAGGAATTACTACCTCCATGTTCTTTGCACATGTTCTCATGTATGCTGCTCCAATCTATCAGCAGATGGACCATTTGTACTTTAGTGAGACGAGGCCAGAAATGAAAGATTAAGCTGTTTTACTTCTCAGCCAGCAAGGGAACATACAAAGCAACAATTATGACCAGATTCACTTAATTCAATTAGTAGAACTTCCCTTTGCATCGTAATACAAAATAATGACTACGCTATGCTCCCCACATCAGTGTGTCATCTTGCTTGATTTAAACAAAATGGGATAGAGCTTGACTCTGTGCGACAGTGTATAACGGGTGATAGCGAGTTTTATGTCTCTCCCGATTTTTATTTCCATTGACTTCAAAGATTTGGAGGACCTACCTGACAAAGGATGCTTCACAGACTGGTACTCCAGTTACTATGAGAGGAGATCTCAGTCAACGTTGGTCTCAGAATTCCAAAGCAAATTCTTCAGATGACTGGAGGGAGCTTTGAATGGTTCTATCCCTGAGCATTATGATCAGAGTTTCCAGTTTAACACCAGTTTGGCGAACAAAGGTCACAAAATAAGTACATAGGAGGGAGATGGTTCAGCTCCATAGAAACCACATCGAGCCGTCCAACTGCTTCTAGAACGATTCGCGAGCTTTTAGGATTGATTTTAAGTTTTGAAGTCGATGGACAGGAAAAGCGGGCGGGGTCTATAATAGGCGGTCGATGATGCTACCTCTCATTTTACACCACCACCGAAAGTTAAAATCTGCCCTTTTGTCTCCGTTATCCTCCACAGAAGACCATTCCAGGAAATGATCAATTGTTGTGTGAAGAAGTGCATCCTGACATTAGTCCAGAACTTTCCTTTTATTAATTTGTATCTATGCCGGGGTGGGAAGGCAATTGTCGATTTCCACCCAAAATGGGTGTGAAGTCAGCAGAACGGCCACACCACCCAGTGGTGATTGGGATTCACCAAGCAGCTCGCCGGTTGTGGGAAGCTGGGTAATTGGCTGGCTCCTATGCTGGGGTTGGTGGGGGGGGCGTTGGGAGGGAGTCAATCCAGCAAGGGAGCCAGCAGAGAGCCATAGTATTTTTGTTGGTCCAGGAGAAGCACTTCACTGCTCCTGGCCCCACAAAAATAACATTTAAAACATTTCATTGCTGGTTTTGGAGCAGCCTCCAGTGTTCCCTTTGTGGACCACTGGTTAGGTCGCTCACTGCTCATCGCCTGGGACGAATGGGCAGATCTTGCACAGTGCACACTTCAAAAGAGTAGGACTCCTATTTGCATATTTAAGCAGCCTTCCTAAAACAGGCAAACGTGCTGCTCACCAAATTACAGGCATGCCTGAAGATTGCAGCAGGCGGACGTTAGGCATCCAAGGGGCAGTTGAGGTACCTCCACACCCCCCTCCCCATCCCCAATTTTCGACTGTCAGCCATCCGTTTTTCAGGTGAGAAATGGTTGGGCAGCAGTTGAAAATCGCCCCCCTAGGTCATCTTCTCCTTTCATGGACTTGGTTCGACTTGACATGGAATTCTAGGATAACTTCAACTATTTCATTTAGTATCGAATGAAGTCCCCTGTCATCATCTCCTGTCAAGGCTGAAAAGTTCAAGTTTTTCTAACCTTTCCTCATAACTCAGTCCTCCGACACTAGCGATCAGCAATGTGACCCTTGACTGCAGCTGTCCCAGTGAATTTTTACTTTGTGCTTTGGTGGTCAGAACTGAATGCGGTATTCAAAGTGCAACTTGACCAGGGCATTATCTAGATCCTTTTTTTTCAAAAAATATACTTTACTCATAAAATTTGTAGCAATATATACAATACAGTGGCCATATCACATTCCAAACATACACAATACAGATTATACAGTTTGCAGGTTACATCAAGTACAGTTCAATGAACACATTGTACATAATTACAGTTCATTACACTCTGGGGTGTCTCATTGCATTATACTCAATACAGATTACTGATTACAGATTCATTACAGGTACATTACAGCGATTTAAATTTTTCCCTGATTGCAGCCCCTTGGTATACAATGGCGGGAAGGCTCTAAATGGTTGCCTTTCCCCACAGAGCCTTTGCGGCGGCCGCACCTAGCTTCAGTGCGTCCCTGAGCACGTAGTCCTGGATCTTGGAATGTGCCAGTCTGCAACACTTGGTCGAGGACAGCTCCATGCACTGGAAGACCAGCAGGTTTCGGGCAGACCAAAGGGCGTCTTTCACCGAGTTAATGGTCTTCCAGCAGCAGTTGATGTCTGTCTCGCTGTGCGTCCCTGGGAACAGCCCGTAGAGCACAGAGTCCTGTGTTACGGAACTGCTCAGGACAAACCTAGACAGATACCACTGCATCTCTCTCCAGACCTTCTTTGCAAAGGCGCATTCCAGAAGGAGATGGGTGACGGTTTCGTCTGCAGCGCAGCCTCCTCGGGGACAATGTGCGGTGGCGCTGAGAGTCCGGGAGTGCATGAAGGATCTGACAGGAAGGGCCCTTCTCACCACCAGCCAAGCTAGGTCTTGGTGCTTGTTTGAAAGTTCTGGCGATGAGGCGTTCTGCCAAATGACATTGACAGTCTGCTCGGGGAACCAACTGACAGGATCCATCGTCTCCTTTTCCCACAGAGTCTCGAGGACGTTACGTGCGGACCACTTACTGATCGCCTTGTGGTCGAAAGTGTTTTTTTGCATAAACTTTTCGACGAGGGACAGGCGGGGCGGAACGGCCCAACTGGACGGAGTGTTCCATGGCAGCGTGGCCGGGCCCATCTTTCGCAACACCGGGGATAGGTAGAACATCAGCACGTAGTGACATTTTGTGTTTTTGTACCAAGGGTCCACGCAAAGCTTGATGCAGCATGAAAAACTGAGACTTACCCTACTAGGCAAGAAAGCTCAGCATTCTGACTGTGCTTTTGATTGCTACTTTACAATGACTAGATATGGGCGGGGTGGATCTACTATCACTCCCAAACCTCTTTCAGACACTCCCCTAGCAAGTTCAACTCTATTCATTAAGTAAGCCCCCCATTATTTCTGTCAACGTATAACAGTTTGCACTTATTGAATTTCATCTAACACAGTTCCACTCATTTGCAAATTTTGTCTAAGTTCTTCTGTAGTTTCTTGGCTGCTTCATCAGACTCAAATGCTCCCCCACCATCCATATGTGAATATAATTTGTGAATTTGAACTTGGCTTTCATTTCTTGATTTAAAGTCGTGGATTAGATTAGAAACAGCACACTGTTTAGTACTGTGGGGTTCAAAACCCCTTTAACAAAAGATATTTGAAGGAAAGGGTTAACTGTACCCCTTTTAAACAAAGACATTTGAAAATTTGCCATCACAGTAATGTGGTAAATTGTGTTCTCGCAAATCCTGTTTTTCCCTCACTGACACTGACGGCATTGGAGAAGTCTGAGTTTCGGGATCGAAGACATTGTACTGTGGATAGATATTTAGATTATGAAATAAATAAGCTGGATGGATAATATTGAGCTTAAAGCGTTGTCAGGTTTTCAAAACACACAGGCTTTTGGAAGTACAAGCTTTTCAACACAGCAGGGGGTAATGTAAGAAAAGGCAACAAGGACATACATCAAAGGCTTTGGATCAGGAAGGCAGTGATAGGTGTGAAAACAAGCATGGGCCTCTCATTCCTATCTAGTAATCTGTTCAAAAAAACTGGGATTTGTAAAACATCAAACAATGTTGCACCCAGCATATGGTCAAATGGTATAAGGAATGGATTTGATGCCACTGAAACAATCAAAATTGGAGACGCAAGGACCATTAAGAATGTTTGGGTATAGAAATGTGAGGGGCATTTTACAACCCATCATTCGAGCACATGGTCTTTTGTCTTTTCTACATCAAAGGGTCTCCAGTCACATGATCAAAGCCTAAACTGTCAATCATTGAAGTATGTTAATAATTGAGGCATAGCAATAGGGAGTGATTGGACAAAAAGAATGACTCTCCCCAATCCTATGTCCTATTGGTAAAAAACAAAATAAAAAGACTTTGAGAGAAGAACAGTCTCTTCTCTTCACCACAAGGATTATTAAGTGTATAACGGGATTTTATTAAGGAAAGTCGTATGTATGGTTTGATTTTGCTTCATGAATGCTCATATGAATGATAACATCATTAAATAATTACTTTTGATTGACGAAACTACCATGAGTGAGGGTGACTTTCTTTGCTTGACCATTCGTCCAGTGTCCAAGAATCACACAAAATAAGGAATTCCCTACAGTACATCTCTTCAACATCACCATCAATTCATAAACTAGTACCTGCGGCTTCTTCTCTTTCAGCCAATTATTTTTACACCTCTAAGTTTCATATTGGATACTCAGTGCTTTAAGCTTGTGTTGCAGCCTTTCATGCAGTACTTTATCGATGGCTACTTGGAAGCCCAGGTACATTGCATCAAAGTGCTTCCTGGCATCCACTTAGGATGTCATTTCCCCAAAATGCTTTTTCTGATACTGTTTTGGCTGCCACTTAATCAAGTTTGTTCCTAAGAATGAACGCATTACTTTGTTGTACTGATAGGTCAGTAGGTACCTGAGTTTGTTTTGTCACCTTTTTAAAAAAAAATAATTACCTCATGGACTATAGAGCCCATCTGTTTCGCCACCTTTGTTCAGGCCAACTCCATAATATTGCACAAGCTTAAAGCAATCGTATATTCCAAAACTGCACCCTGTGGTTAATGACCTACTAAAGCACATGTGTACCATTTTCATGCAGACTTGTTTGATATTCCAGGGATGCCAAAAAACAAGCATGTGTCTCATGTGATTAACATGTCTTGTTTCACACACTCTCACATAATTGTGTTACTTTGGAGAAGGCCCCGTGGAGGATTCAGTGATGAGCGATGGGTCGTCATCATAGGACTCTAGGGGAATCAAGGGATATGGAGATCGAGCAGGAAAGTGGAGTTGAGGTCAAAAATTAGCCATTATCTTATTGAATGGCGGAGCAGGCTCGAGGGGCCGTATGGTCTACTCCTGCTTCTATTTCTTATGTTCTTATGTTTTTATACTGCGCTTCACCCTTCCTAGATTGCAAGAGTTTGGTCATTGTAGCTGACACCTCCTTGACAGCAGATTCCTCACTCTACCATAGGTCATTTCTGTCCTTCAGGCCGAAGCCATTGTCTTTGGTCCCCACTGCAAAACTCTGTTCCCTAGCTATTGACTCCATCCCACTCCTTGGCCACTGTCTGAGACTGAACCAGACCATTCTCAACCTTGGCGTCCTATTTGACCCTGAGATGAGCTTCTGACCCCATATTCGTTCCATCACCAAAACCGGCTACTTCCACCTCCGTAACATCGCTCGTCTCCGCCCCTCCTCAACTCATCTGCTGCTGAAACCCTCATCCATTCCTTTGTTACCTCTAGACTTGACTATTCCAATGCCCTCCCAGCTGCTGTCCCAACTTCCATTCTCCATAAACTTGAGCTCATCCAAAATTCTGCTGCCCGTATCCTAACTCGCACCGAGTCCTGTTCCCCCATTACCCCTGTGCTCGTTGACCTACATTGGCTCCCGGGCCGGGAACGCCTCGAATTTAAAATCAATTTCAAATCCCTCCATGGTCTTGCCCCTCCCTATCTCTGGAACCTCCTCCAGCCCTACAACCCTCCGAGATCTCTGCGCTCCTGTGATTCTTGCCTCGTGCACATCCCCAATTTTAATCACTCCACCATTGGCGGCCGTGCCTTCAGCTGCCTAGGCCATAAGTTCTGAAATTCCCTCCATAAACCTCTCCGCCTCACTGTCTCTCTCTCCTCCTTTAAGATACTCTTTGACAAAGCTTTTGGCCGCCTGTCCTAATATCTCCTTATGTGGCTCGGTGTCAAATTTTGCTTGATAATCGCTCCTGTGAAGCGCCTTGGGACATTTTACTACGTTAAAGGCACTATATAAATGCAAGATGTTGTTGTTGATAGTTGGATGCAACAGAGCTGGATGAAGGTAACTCTTCTGTACAGCAAGAAGGAGATTCTCAATTTATTATTTAAGTGTTCAATGTGCATTGGAAGTGAAGAAAAACTGCTGCAAATGCTGTGCAGATAGACAGTGATATACACAGGTCAAGTGCATCTGTGGAAAATTTACAAAGCACTTACTTCATGTGTACTAGAGAATTACAAACTTCTATTGGCATTCTGCTTGAGGTAATTGCTTTGCACAGTGCTTTCCAACTCCTTTTGCTGCATTGGAAGATTATTTAGCAAAAATTATACTTACCAGATTTCTACTATTGTGAGGTTCAATTTTCTTCTGTGTAGATTATCTTCAATAGCATTTCCTCCGTCTATGTACGTATTTTTTTTTGCAGTGACTGAGATTGCTCATTGTATTTTGGAGCTTAGTGCGATCTTCTTCCTTTCTACCGTTTTGAACTTATATGGTTTTTGCCAACCTGTGATGTTTGTTGAGCTTCAGCTGTTTTATTGAGTTTTTTAATTCAAAATCATAGTCCATGTATAAATTAATCCCTCTGGAGTAAAGTAGCACTGATTGGGATATAAATTGAATATCACAGGCTTGCTGGCGCAAACTGGGCCGGAAGGGAAAATCAGACGGGGTGCATAACCGGCAGCCGATCCACTACCGCCCATTCTGCGCTGCCGCTGAAGTCAAATTTCACTCTCTCCCCGTATCCTTCTCAGCTCCTTTGTGCTTCTATCATTTCTACTGTTACAAGTATGAAGTGTGAAAATAATTAGCATTTAGTAGCATGTGTTATCATATATTAGCATATGTAAAGTACATCAATGAGCTGGTAGATTTGAATAATTTCATGTCTTAAATTACCATTTGTGGTAAATCGAGATGTTGTTTGTAGGAATTTGCAGCACTCCTGCGTGGGTGGTAAGTGAAGACATTTACTGCTGCATAACTCTTTTAACACCCATGATTTGGCACCCAGAAGGTTTGGCCTGACAGGGAAGCCATCTCCGCTCCCTCGCTCAGACCTCCAACTAATATTGCAGTCAGGTCCTGATGGCATTTGGACCCGATCTGCATATTTAAAGAAGGACTGCTTTTCCTTCCTGTGGGTGTCCTGCTTGCCTGCTCAAAAGAGCAGGTTAAGACCGGTACACCCGGCGGGAAGGTAGCGGGATCAGAGCGGGTAAGTGACTGACCTAATTTTAACCACTACCCCACCCTGCTCGGATTCCACCAGGTGGGGGAAGTTAAAATCAGGGCCTGTGTGTGTGGAAGAGAGAGATGCATTCTTCACCCAACTGCTGCAGAGCTACAATACCCAAAGTGTGCCATAACAACCCACATCACATATTGACAAATTCTGTGTGACTATAAGAGAGAGATGCATCATTGGAATTGTAATTTTCACCTTGAGTGTATTGTAGCAAACAAACATAACATTTACAAATTGCACAAAAGTGGTTTGTAAATAGTGTGATAAATATTACGGGGGAGAATTTGGACCTCACTGCGCCCATTTTCTGGGCAGAAAATGGGGACAAAAAGGACCAGTTTCATGGGGTTACGTTTCACGCCCCAAGGACGCCTGAAAGGCGATTTTTCAGACTTCATTGGCAGTTTCTTAAAACAGCCATTAGGCTCCTTGTATATGTTAATGAAAGACCAAATGCCTGTTTTAGGACTCATTCGGGAAATTTGTCTGCCCTGAGCGGAACCTGCTTCACTCAGGATTACTTGGTCTATATGCGACCTAACCAGCAGTCCTTAAAGGGACTGCTGGATGCCACCACCAAAAGGTAAGTATTTTTTACATACTTACCTTAATCTGAAGCTGGGAGGAGCAGGAGTACTCGTATCGGCTCCTTAGCACTACCCGCAATCGGCCCCCCCTCCATATTTTCACTATTTTGTACAGTTTAAGTCATTTGTTAAAAATTCTGAGCTAACGGTGTTGGCTGATTTTTCTTTTGTATCACAGAGGGAGACTGACGCTTGCATCAGGTGCTTTGATGTTTTAGGAAGAGAAGAACAAAGTTATTTGCATCTTTAGCATATTTTGTAAAATGTTAGCTAAAGATTATTGCAAATACAGCCACAATTATACACATCCAAGGTAGACTTCATGACATGCACTCACTCTAACAAGGCCTTGTGCCACCAATAGAGCTTTACAAATGTAGGGCTTTAGAATGAAAGTAAATATCATCTATCAAAGTAAAAATGCATATGTGAGGAATGTACTACCAAGACTGTGAAAAACACACTCAATTAACCTTCATTTGTATCTTTTGAGTGTAGTGTAAGTGGAACAGTACCACAAGGACACAAGCTAAACTGTCCTATTTCACATTTTCACTCTAAACAGAGGGCAAGGTTCAACTCATAAAATGATGCTGTGGGATAGAACCCTATGAAAACTTAATCCATTTATTTTAAGCAGGTTAACACCTCCCTTAAAATAGCAGAGTGGCGAATTTCAGATGAACATGTTACATCTCCATATTCTAGTATCTCATGGCATAATTTCAAGGCCATCGTGTTAGAAAAGAGAATTGCACTTTTAAAGCACCACATCACATTCTCCGCACTTCACAAGCAATGAATTACTTTTGAAGTGCAGCCACTGTTCTAACGTTGGCTAACTATAAATGAAATTGAAATTTTTCTCAGAGAGTTGTTTGACATTATTTTTCTGTTAGTAGTTATCTTAGTTTTGATATGACAGTGCACCTACCCTTCAGCTAAAGTAATTCTTACATCAGGACATCTGTAATTGGTTCTGATGAAGACTGTCTACCCAAAACATTAACCTCTTCCCTTTCCTGATGGTGATTAACCTGTTGTGCATTTCCAGCAATTTTTTTCTCTTCACTTCATATGTCAAACATTTATGTTTTTTTCTTTTTGTCGCAGCTGAAATGAATTGCTACCTTAATGTTAGTAAGGAACATTGAAATATTCCAACAGCAAATATAATTTCTTTTAAATATAATGCAAAATTGTTGTTTTTCTTCAAAACAATAATTATTACAGCTGAGATTTTACTTGATATTCAGAACAGAGTTCAATGGAAATAAAAATCGGGAGAGATGTAAAACGGTGGCCGACTCACTATTACCCGTTTTGCACCATTACACAAAGCACATAGGACCCCGATGTAATTTCAAGAGACAACTAGGCAGACCGTGCGCCTTGTATACTCTGCCCAGTTGAACTGGCGATGAAGAGGGAAAGCCCCAAAAACATAAGTAAATAATTATTTTTGTGGGGCCAGGAGGAGCAGGAGTGCTCCTGTGGGCTCCAAAAGAATAACGTGGACCCGTGCTGCCGTGGGCCTCACCCCCTCCATAATTGATCTCTCCCTCATCCCGCATCTACCTACCTATCGGCCGGGTTGACCTCTGGGCTGCCCAATACCAATACCGTGCCGGCACTTGGCCAGCGAGCTGCCTGTTCGGGGTGCGCAGCTCACCGCCCGAGAGTTAAAATCTACCCCTCAAGTTTCACTGAATGAGTGGGACGGTTGAATAAATATTATTATTGAGCTGGCATTGATTGTGAGAATCCCTCTGCAGGTCCACAGAGATGAAAATAACCTTTGCACATGTCCACAGTACTAGTTTTGTGCGTAGATTTGTCAATGTGTAATTCTAATGATACTTCCCTTTCTGTGGTGATCAGTATCTATTTACCATGCTTCATTCTGTGGTGATCAGTATCTATTTACCATGCTTCATTCTGTGGTGATCAGTATCTATTTACCATGCTTCATTCTGTGGTGATCAGTATCTATTTACCATGCTTCATTGTGTCCACATCGTTCACCTGACGAAGGAGGAAGCCTCCGAAAGCTTGTGAATTTAAAATAAAATTGCTGGACTATAACTTGGTGTTGTAAAATTGTTTACAATTGTCAACCCCAGTCCATCACCGGCATCTCCACATCGTGTTAAAATACACATTGATAGGAGGTAGTATTATTACTCATGGGTGTTAAAAAAGTTACGCTGTGGTAAATGTCTTCACTTACCACCCACACAGGAGTGCTGCAAATTCCTACAAACAACATCTCGATTTACCACAAACGGTAATTTAAGACATGAAATTATTCAAATCTACCAGCTCATTGTTAACACATGCTACTAAATGCTAATTATTTTCACAATTCATACTTGTAACAGTAGAAATGATAGAGGCACAAAGGAGCTGAGAAGGATACGGGGAGAGAGTGAAATTTGACTTCAGCGGCAGCGCAGAATGGGCGGTAGTGGATCGGCTGCCGGTTATGCACCCCGTCTGATTTTCCCTTCCGGCCCAGTTTGCGCCAGCAAGCCTGTGATATTCAATTTATATCCCAATCAGTGCTACTTTACTCCAGAAGGATTAATTTATACATGGACTATGATTTTGAATAAAAAAAGACAATAAAATAGCTGAAGCTCAACAAACATCACAGGCTGGCAAAAAGGTTAACCTTTTCTCTTGACTGTAAAGGGTAGAAAATCGTCTGGGCCCCATCCCGTTGGCCTGAGACCAGCCCGAAATTGGCCATAGGCCTTATTTTATGCATGAGCTGCCGCCGCCTGTTGTGCCACCACGGGCAGCTCACACATTGAAGATGCCAAATGTTGGGTCACTTACCTCGTTGGCAGCAGTCCGAAGGCAAGTCGGAAGAAGGTGTGTTGGATTGGTCAATGGGGGGAGAGGGTGATCGCGACATCTGTGGAGTTGGCGGTCGTAGGGGCCACTGAAGAATTCTGAACAGGCAGGCCCAGCACCTGTTCCGCTCATTGTAGACAAAATTTCCAGATGGGTTCTTCAACAGATGTTAGTCCCGTAATTAATATATGCAAGGGACCTAATGCTTGTAGGCCCGGGACACCTGAAAGATGGCCCCAACGAATTTAGCATTGACCTGGTGCAGATTTGGTTGGGCCAGCCCCCTGTGCAACATACACCAGTTTCTTCCCCTAAAGCTTAAGATTTTCTTTCCTTATATCTCATCCCCATTACTATTGCGAACATTTTTGTTGTTCTTTTCCGGACTCTTAATTTAACAAACTTAAAATTGACATTTGCATCCAAATCATTGATGTGGACTAGAAGCTCTGACCCCTGAGGTACTTTACTCAGCACCTTCCTCCAGCCTGATACTATGCCTTTCAAAAGTACTCTCAGTGTCCTATTTTTGTATCCAGCCCTTTATGCTGTTTCCTTAAGATCTCCTGCCAAGTCCTTTGAGTTGTTGACATGGAATTTACTCTTTTTGAGATAAAACTATCCTGGCTTCCCATTGATCCGAGTTTAATTAGTCATCTATTTTTCATTTCCAGTAATGAAACCACATTCTTAGGAACCACACATTTCAAAATGGCACGTTCCCGAAATTTCATTAACAGGTCGTAAATTATTTTTTCTAACAGAAGGAAATGTAACACAGGATCATTACCTTAAAATGAATTTTAAAAGTAGAATGTATTGACCCCGCTATTCACAGTTTTACAATCATCTCAGTCATGTCCCTTAGCTTTTAAAACATTTATTACAACGTTTCATTATTTAATGTGATACTTGGCTTCACCTCAAGGTTTCATCATACAAGATGGCAAAGATGAATCTGCTTAGTTTCAAAGGCCTGTGGAGACAACTCCTGTTTTGCCACACTGGTGTGAATTGTGGAACAGCTAATAAAGACTTCTGGAACAGTAATTCCTGGAGTTTTAGTCCAACATTGCAATGTATTTCAGTGAACCCTTAGTATTTTTGAATCCCATGTGAAACAAAGCATTCAGTAAATTTGGTGTAATAAATGGGGAACATCAAAAGTGTATTGATTTAAACTTCTACAAGGTCAAATTGCCAATATTTTCCTTTAAGTTCTCCCTTTTTGAAATGTAATTGGCAGTACATTTGTGTTCAGGGAATTTGATTTAAGAAAAGTCACGGTGCTTATTGGAATTTCAATAAACAACAGTTTAAAAGGGAGAAGCTACACCTGCAAAATTAACTCCTATGATTTTTCTCAGTGATATCTTCAAGAGAATAGTTTAAAGGACTCCTCCCTCTCAACTATAACTCTGGATAAAGGGAAAGGTTCCTCACCACTAAAGTTAATGTTTCATTTATGTTAAACTCAACAAATCTTCTTGTGTCAGAAACTGAAGAATTTGCTCCGAATTTCATCGCGCAGGGTTTTGTAATTGGTTTGGGAAATCAGGGAGACTATTTTTGGACTGGCAGGTTTTAAGCTGGTTTAACCAGGTTTCTTTTGGTGATAACTGTGTACAGTTACCACTCAGTTTGTTGTCCCCCACTTTTGCCCCCATTGTGTTTTATATTTTGTTGGTAACCCAGTCAGTGTAGATTAGCAATAATAATTGTAAAGAATCCCAGCAAGCAGAGGGGAAATAAAAACATGACCTCTGTAAGAAACAGAGTTGACTTAAACTTAACTTATATTGTAATATATTATTTACCATGCATAATAAAAGTTGAAGCAATAGTTCTGAGCTAATTTTTTTTCAAAATTGTAACAAGTAAATTGTAAATATTCTGGTGTACGGCCTGCATTTAAACTAATTGGGAATCAAGAAAGCCCTGATTTTAACTCGGGGCAAGCAATAGGCTCACCTTGGCTCACCGACATGAGGCCCAGGCCATTTTTACTATCGGACCTCATTTAAACGGTTCCTGCCCAAATCCGGTGTGAATGACATCAGGTCAGCAGGCGGGAACTGGGCAAGTGGGCAGGGATCCACGGGAATGGTCTCCGGCAGTCAGGAAAGTAGTGGGGGAGAATAGACAATCGTAGTCGTGGGAGGGATGTCCGGGGCCCTAGGTTTCCTTGGGGGCCCGGAGGAGCACTCCCTGCACCTTGCTCTGAAAGCGGCTGCTCACCGTTAAAATGTAATCAGGTTCTCAATTACTTCACACACCCTGACTTTTGAATGTCACTGAGGCCCCCACCCCAGGCCGGCCTAAACCATGCCTTTTAAAACGGTGACAGGTGCAAAAGAGACCTGAGTAGCTCGCTGCTAAGATTTTAACCCCACACATGCTCTATTCGCATTGGTTGCAGGGGTTAAAATCAGGCTGAAATAGTTTCAAAATTGAGAAAATGTTAAACTGGGCTAAAATGATGCCATCTGTTCCTTAATATCGACTTTAATTGCAGGTTTTAGTTCAAGAATTCACATTACCAGCTAATCCATTAGTCCTGTTCTAAATCCTCTTTGGAACATTTAGGTTGGCCGCTAAACTAACCAGCTATACTGTCAAATGCTGCAAAGTACTAAGTGGGCAATAAAATTACCGACAGTACAAAAATATCCCTCATGATATTAGGTCATAAGCACAAAAAAGCTAATTTCTTCCTCCATATTGAAGACAAGGATTTACTGAATCTCTGCTGCTCCACTGCCTGTATGCATCTGTTTTTCCTGGTGATCTGAAGGTCAAGGTTCATTTGATTTCTGGCGATCCAATGCTGCATATGCATTTATTTTTCTTGGTGGTCTGGTGAGGAGACATCTAATCGCTGCCAGTTTAATAATGCAGAAGTCGTGTATTTTTCTTCCTGGTTGGGGGAAACTAGTCAGATTTGAGGGTGGCCCTTATCTAATTCCTGGCAGTGATATGCAGGAAATATCTGTGCTCCTCAGCAGTCTGTGGAGACGTAGGGCTGGATGGTCCTCCTTATTAGCACCTGTACGCGGGTGTTTGGTGAGTAAAATACTGAAGTCTGACCTACCACCATAATACCATCCCACAAAAGTTGCAGCAAAACTATCCTCAGTAAAACCTGCCAGTCTGCAGTACTGCCTGCTTGTGGCTTGCCCTGCCACATGCAAATGTGAGCAAGTAGGCGTACCCAACTCTCCAAATCCAATCTCTGGGGAACACTGCCTCTATAAGTGTTGAGGGAATAAACATCACAGCATCATTCCTGTGGTGGATACTGCATTGAGGAGGCTATTTTAGTTGATATTTTTGAAGCTTTGTGACACTTTGCCTGGACACTGATTTTCGTTGATTTGCTGCTCTGAAGACTTCTTCTGCCAGTTATAGGCGAGTACCAGAGAAAATTACTTTTTGGACTGGCGAATGCGAATCCCACTCCCCCTGTCCTAGGAAGTGGAATAAGATGAGAAAATAGAAGAGGCTAGACTGGAGGAATTTAGAATGAAGAATCACAGAAGACATTTGTCATTTGTTTCCAACATGTCGATATAACCAGAGATCTTACTTAGAATTCTCTGCCATCAATGCCCCAGGAGGCTGTGTTTCCCTCTGGAGACTGTTGAGGAATTATGCCAGCTGCTGGCTAAAGACCTGCAGCTCACTTCAACAAGGAGAGCAGCATTGTCTGCAGCAGTTAAGATGACCACTGCCTTGAATTCATTTTGCCACTGGATCTTTCCAGTAAGCCTCAGGTGGCCTTTGTCACGTCAGTGAAGCAGCAGCTCACCATTGTATAAAGAAGGTCACTGAGTGCTCTATTCAGGCGGGCTTTGCAGTTTAGTACCTTCTCCATGCAACCTGTGAAACAAAGAGAGAGAGATAACAATCCAATTCTACAGAATGGCAGGGTTCAATTGATGGAACTCGTGTGGCACTGAAAGCCCTGTATGAAAACCTCCTCCAGGTCATGAAAAGAAAAGGGTTTCATTCAATTAACATGCAGCTGGTGTGTGTGATGCCACTCAGCTAATCCTGCATGTTAATACCCATTATCCTGCAAGCTCTCATGATGCTTTAATCATGGACCAATCCATCAGGGGTGAAATTGGTCTTGAGCAGTAGTGCAAAATGGGTAGTAGCGGATCGGCAGCCTGTTTTACAGTCCGCCCGAATTTCTTTTGCATTGATAGGAAACTGCAGTTAGGCCTTATGTAAATATTCTAATGAGAAAACTACATGGATTTTAACCCAGCAGCAGGACTATGAGAGAGGACCCAAGTGGGATTGCACACCCTCAAATTTCTTGGCCCCGCAATGGCTGATTTCAAACCAGCTGGAAAATATATCTCATTATGTTTATGCTGCTGTTGTTTCTGTTTGGGTTAGAACTGGGGCACCACGAGCACTTCCTGCAATCCTTCTGTCTCGGCCAAGACCATCGACTTTCTGGAGACCATTCTATTATTTGCTGACGACACAAAACTAGGTGGGATTGTGAGATGTGAGGAGGATGCAAAGAGGCTTCAAGGCGATTTAGACAAGTTGAGTGAGTGGGCAAATACATGGCAGATGTAGTATAATGTGGATAAATGTGAAGTTATCCACTTTGGAAGGAAAAACAGAAAGGCAGCGTATTATTTAAATGATGATAGATTGGGAATTGTTGATGTACAAAGGGACCTGGGTGTCTTTGTGCACCGTCACTGAAAGCAAACATGCAGGTGCAGCAAGCAGTTAGGAAGGTAAATGGTATATTGGCCTTCAATGCAAAAGGATTTGAGTACAGGAGCAAGGATGTCTTACTGCAGTTATATAAGGCTTTGGTGAGACCACACCTGAAGTATTGTGTGCAGTTTTGGTCTCCTTACCTAAGAAAGGATATACTTGCCATTGAGGGAGTGCAGCAAAGGTTTACCAGACTGATTCCTGGGATGGCAGGACTGTCATATGAGGAGAGATTGGGTCGACTCGGCCTGTATTCACTCGAGTTTAGAAGAATGAGAGGGGATCTGATTGAAACATTTAAATTCTGATAGGGCTAGACAGACTGAATGCAGGGAGGATGTTTCCCCTGGCTGGGGGGTCTAGAATGAGGGGTCACAGTCTCAGGATACAAGGTAGGACATTTAGGACTGAGATGAGGAGAAATTTCTTAACTCAGAGGGTGGTGAACCTGTGGAATTCTCTACCACAGGAGGCTGTGGAGGTCAAGTCACTGAATATATTTAAGAAGGAGATAGATAGATTTCTAGACACAAAAGGCATCAAGGGGTATGGGGAGAGAGCGGGAAAATGGTATTGAGATAGAGGATCAGCCATGATCATATTGAATGGCGGAGCAGGCGCAAAGGGCCGAATAGCCTACTCCTGCTCCTATTTTCTATATTTCTATGTCTCAGCTGTGGCTCAGTTGATAGCACACTTGTCTCTAAGTCAGAAGGTTGCAAGTTCAAATCCAACTCCAGAGGTTTGAGCACATAATCCAGACTGACACTTCAGTGCTGTACTGAGGGAGTGCTGTGCTATTGAAAGTATGTCTTTCTGGATGAGACATTAAACTTGCTCTCTCAGATGTACATATAAAGATCCTATGGTGCTATAAAGAAAAACAGGGGAGGTGTCCTGGCTAATATTTATCCCTCAACCAACATCATTAAAACACATCTCATCTGCTCATTTATTTCATCGCTGTTTATGGGACCTTGCTGAACATCAATTGGCTGCAAAATTTCCCTATACTTCAAAAGTACTTTATTGGCTTTAAAGCGCTTTGGGACGTCCTGAGGTTGTGAATGCAAATCGTTCTGTTCCTTTTTTTGAAACTGCTGGTTCATTGTTTCCTTCACTGAACTTATTGAACTCTTTAGTGAATGAATAGAAGGCACACTGGCAGCTACACCAATTGTTTCTGGTGATGTTATTGGAAGGCTGCAGGATATGGTTCCACAGGTGCCTGCACCTTTCCAGTACCTTATCTGGGTGGCCATTTTTCATCTTTGAGCATGGATTGATGAATGTTGGTGGGCTGTTTGACTGTGGAGGGAAATCACAGACAAAACCGATCCTGATACCAATTCTATCATCACTTGACATACACGCATGCACTTTCCAGCAATATTGTCAGCATAACTCAGTTACAAGCACACATGCCTCTGAGTTAGAAGGTTGAGCATTCAAGGCCCACTACAGGATTTGAGTACATAATCTAGGAGGACATTCCTGTCAAATACTGAGGATGTGCTGGATTGTTGGCGATGCCATTATTTAGATGAAAAATTAAACCCAAAGCACCTGGTTACTGCTTCCAGTGCTTTGGCTGGACCTTAAAGATTCCTTTACACTATTCAAAGAGCAGGGAGGATGCCTGGTGCCCTGAATAATATTCTTATCTTAATAAACCCCAAAATAGATTAATTGGTCATTCATTTTATTTATGGGATCTTCTGTGCACAAAATGGCTGCTGCATTTGCCTACTTGTTGGCAGTAACTCAAAAGTAATTTATTATTGTGTGTGAAGCATTTTGAGATGTTTCTGAGAGATGTGATAAGTAGCTTTACAAATATAAGTCTCTCTCTATTAAGGGTTAAAAATACAAAATGTGGGACAAACCCCTTAACGAAAGGTTACGGAGAAAGCTTCTATAACAGTAACATTCCGTGAAAAAAAACAGATTGCTAATTTATGCTCATTCTTAAGTGCAATCAAATACCTTGTACTTGTTGAAAATCACTTGGACTTATAATGATAGTTGAATACATCTGTTCCACTTAGAGATGATGTGACAAGGATGAAATGATGAAAATGATAGATCTTGAATTGCACTAAATTGAAGTGCCTCAGTGGGAACAGACAATGCAGCCCATCAGCAAACATCCTCGACATCAAATAGGCACACATTCCGTGCTTGTAACGTTACTGTAACAGTATGGTGTGGGGAGAAGTAAAAGTGTGATTGGTATTCTTAAAAGCAAGCGTGCTTGATTGCTATCCTTTGTAACAAAGTATCCTGGGGGTGATTCTCCGTGGGGTTCTCCCACTTGTCTGCTATAACTTCAGTGGAAGATCTGCAGAAACCCTGGAAAAATGGCGTGAACGGTGTTTTTCTGGGGATTCAGCAGTTTCTTTTGGTGAAGTTATGGTAGACAAACTGAAATTCAACCGTCCCTTCCCCCCAGTATCCATCCCTCACAATTGAGGCCCCATCTGTCTGTTCTGGTGTTTTAGGGTCATTAAAGATCACATAGCACAATTTGAAGATGAGTATGAGGTTCTCTGCGTGTCCTGGCCAATATTCCTTCCTCAACCAGACTAATTGGTTATTCATCATTTTTTGTGGGATTTTGCTGTGTGCAAAAGGACTGCTTTATTTGCTGGCAGAACAACAGTCATTGCACCTCAAAGTTATTGGTTGTGTGAAGTGCTTTGAGGTATATCTGAGAACCATAATAAGGTGCCATCTCAATGCAAGTCTTACTTCTTGGTTCTTTGTCACTTAAATAGGTAATGATAGATATATTTGTCTGTTGTTTGAAGATGATAATGTTAAAAGAACAATGTCAAAAATAAAACCCTGTATTAGTACAAGCAGCACATAGCCTGTCAGTCAATGAAATAGAAATGGATAAACTTCTGAACAGTCAGTCCACGTGGATAGACCTGTTGAAGTTAATGAACTATTACAATGCTGTCAGGTGAAATGAAAAAAGTAAATGTAGTAAACAATGTGGAGGGTAGCAACAGACTTCAGGAGGACATAGGCAGACTAGTGAAATGGGCAGACACACGGCAGGTGAAATTTAACGCAGAGAAGTGTGAAGTGATGTATTTTGGTAAGAAGGATGAGGAGAAGCAATACAAACTAAATGGTACAATTTTAAAGGGGGTGCAGGAACAGAGAGACCTGGGGGTGCACATACACAAACCTTTGAAGGTGGCAGGACAAGTTGAGAAGGTTGTTGAGAAAGCACATGGGAACCTGGGCTTAATTAATAGATTGTAAACAATTTTACAACACCAAGTTATAGTCCAGCAATTTTATTTTAAATTCACAAGCTTTCGGAGGCTTCCTCCTTCCTCAGGTAAATGTTCAGGAGCATGTTCAGGAGCTCCTGAACATTTACCTGAGGAAGGAGGAAGCCTCCGAAAGCTTGTGAATTTAAAATAAAATTGCTGGACTATAACTTGGTGTTGTAAAATTGTTTACAATTGTCAACCCCAGTCCATCACCGGCATCTCCACATCTTAATTAATAGAAGCATAGAGTACAAAAGCAAGGAAGTTATGCTAAACCTTTATAAAACACTGGTTAGGCCTCAGCTGGAATATTGTGTTCAATTCTGGGCACCGCACTTTAGGAAGGATGTCAATGCCTTCGAGAAAGTGCAGAAGAGATTTACTAGAATGGTACCAGGGATGAGGGACATCAATTATGTGGAGAGACTGGAGAAGCTGGGGTAGTTCCCCTTAGAACAGAGAAGGTTAAAGGGAGATTTGATAGAGGTGTTCAAAATCATGAACAGTTTTGACAGAGTAAATAAGGAGAAACTGTTTCCAGTGGCAGAAGGGTCAGTAACCAGAGGACACAGATTTAAGGTGATCGGCAAAAGAGCGAGAGACGACGTGAGGAAACATTTTTTTTTCCAGCGAGTTGTAATGATCTGGAATGCACTATCTGAAAGGGTGGTGGAAGCAGATTCAATAGTAACTTTCAAAAGGGAATTGGAAAAATACTTGAAGGGAAAAAATTTACAGGGCTATGGGGAAAGAGCAGGGAAATGGGAATAATTGGATAGCTCTTTCAAAGAAGCGGCACAGGCACGATGGGCCAAATGGCCTCCTCCTGTGCTGTACCTAGTATGATACCATGAGATGATTTTAAAATGAGACATGCTAAGTCATAATCATCTTTAGTAAAGTAAAACACCCTTTAGGGATAATTCTCTGAGGCAGGCTGACAGCGGGGGACCTTGTCTGCTGGTAGCACAGACTCAGACAATTACCCCCTTTGTAGTTTATTAAAAAGAAAAGCTAGGAATACTGGATAATCCAAATTTTTAAAAATACACACAAAAAAGTCTAGAGGGCCCAATGTGAAGTGTGTTTGGCCAGTGTCAGTCCAGTTGATGGTTGACTTTGGCCCACAGTACAAGCCACTCCCTGATATAACATTCATTATCACTAAATTAATTAGCAATCTCCCTCAGAGAGGCCACAAGATGGCTGGTGTGGAAAATGGAGAACATGTCATCGTGGTCCATTAGGGAGCACTCTTCTGAAGGTAAGGCACAATGTTAGGTCAGAGTAAAATCGGAATCTGACTGCGCTATACCTGGCCTGCGAGTGCTTGTTGCTGACACTTAGTGCTGTAAATGGAATATTATCCATTCCCCAAAACTAAAATCCTTCTGAGTACAAACTTCAATAAAAAGTCATTTTTGAAAAAGGAGAATTTTATTTGAACCCCCACCCCAGAAAACGCAGGGAATACATGGCAGGTCAATCAGCTGTTGTCGGAGAAGATAGATTAGCATTTCAAGTGCAACCTTTCATCTAAGCCTTCATTTTTCCTCTTTTATCAAAAAGAAATTGAAATTAGCATTATAAATCGTAACTTACCACCTGCTGGGGAAATTGCAGGAACACACGGCTTTGAAATGTACTATTCCTCAGAATATTGTTTCATTAGTGAGATCAAAAAATAGCGACGAATCACAATGCAGTTCTGAAGTTGCAATACTTCACAAGTAGCTGTTGAGCCATTTAACTGTTTGAAATGTCAAAAACTTCATTAATCCAGCTGTGACGCATACATCTTGTGTGGCAAGTGGCTTGATGACAATAGGGAAAATATCAGTTCACTGATTTAAGTAGCAGTTCCTTCAATGTACACTATCAATAGAATGAAATGCACACACAGCTGCATTTATTGCGTTGCTCTGCAAAGTCTACCATAATCCCTGGCAAGTTGAAATGTTTTCTCTTAAATAACAATTTGCTTTAATCTTCCTTTAAATTTGCTTTAACCTAATCTCAGATTGTGCTTTATGGGCTACAATCAAGCTAGAATCATAGGGCGCTGAAATTGGGCTGTGTAGCGCCCATTGTTTCGGCGCTACACGGCCTCTCTGACATCTAAGATGGCGTCTTGGATGCGCACACATGTTTCCAGCGTGACATGCGCCGGACACCATCTTGGTATAGGAGTTAGCGCATGCACAAATACCGGATGCTGGAAGCATGTAAAGTAGGGAGAAAATGCGTGCAATCAGTGTGCAACGCTGATTTAAAGTGATGGACGCCATTTTGGACGTTAACACTCAACTCAACGCACAGTCTTAACCCCGACCATCTGAACATGTCTTACAGTGCCTGAAGGACCCCCCACCAGCACTGTTTAAAGGGCCATGCAGGTGTTGCAGGTTAGTTGCTGGATTATTGCTTCTGGCTGCTGGTGGAGTAGGAAGTGTTTTTTGAAGCTCCCTATTCTTACTGAGATTTCGCAGAGTACATTTGAGAGTGGCTTGGCAGGTACTGCCTTATGGGTCAGAAAGTTACAACCGTGGGCGGTCTGCTAAGGCTCCCGCTGGGCATTGAGCACGACTGGGAGCATGCAGAGAGGCCACGCATAGCAGGTCAAGCTGCGAGGAGACGGAGAACGAGGAGGTGCAGGGCACTGAGCAGGAGGCTCTACCCAATGAGGGCCTTCCGGGATCAATTCTCTTACCTCAACATGACCGAGAAGGATTGCATCCAATGCCTGAGGTTCACCAAGGAAGCCGTGACCAAGATCTGTCAACTGGTGTGGCCACAACTGCAGCCTCAGAGCAGGGCAAGGACAGCTGTGAAGGTCACCTTGGCGCTGAATTTCTACGGCTCAGGAGCATTTCAGGCCTCTGCTGGCGACATGTGCAACATCTCGTGGTATGCGGTGCACTGCTGTATAAGGGAGGTCACAGACGTACTGTACCAGATGAAGAACAGGTCCTCTCCACAGAGACAAGCAGAACAAGTGAGCATGGGGGGTCCGCCCGCATTGCTGGCTTCCCCATGTTGCAGGGTGCCGTTGACTGTACGCGTATTGCCGCCTTCGTCAACCGAAAGGACTTCCACTCCCTCAACGTGCAGCTGGTGTGCGACCACATGCATTGACTCATGGAGGTCGATGCCCGCTACCCTGGGAGCAGTCACAAGGCCTTCATCATGCGGCAGTCCAACGTGCCAGCTATCTTTCACCCGACTCGGCAAGTCAAAGGCTGGCTACTGGGCGACAAGGGCTATCCCCTCACACCATGACACCAATCAGGAACCCACGCACACATGCACAGCAGGCCTATAATGAGAGCCATGCTGCCACACGCAACATCGTGGAGCACACCATTGGCCTCCTCAAACAACGCTTCCGCTGCCTGGACCAGTCTGGAGGAGCCCTGCAGTACTGTCCTGAGCGGGTGGGCAGATTCATGGTGGTATGCTGCATGCTGCACAACCTCGCCATCATGAGGGACCAGCCGTTGTCACCAATGATTGGAGAAGACACTGAGCCAGAGGTGGAGGAGGAGGAGGCTGAGGAGGAAGAGGCGGAGGAGGAGGAGGAGGAAGAGGCAGAGGAGGAGGGGGTGGAGCCGGAAGAAGAAGTGGAGGAAGAAGCAAGGGTGCAACAGGAACCACACGCCTTGGCTGCAACGGCTCTGCCTGCTCGCCTGATCCGTGCCCGCTATCAGTAATTTAAAGTACATCTCCCAACTCACCAACAGTCCTACACTCCCCACCTTTCCCCTCCCACAAGACAATCAAATCGCCCTCCCTCTGATTACACATTGGTGTCCCTCTCTGCTCATTGCATAAATAAAAACCACCACCGAATGCAAAATCAAAGTCTCATTTATCAATGAATAAATGAAATTATGCAAACATAACAGAACTATTCACCCTTGTGCATTCTCTTAGTGCCTCTTGTTTGTGTGCCTTTACCTATCCTAGTGCTCCTACGAAGTGCTTCCCAGTGGCTGGAGCATGGGTGGTGGAAGGCTGCTGGCCTTCAATGGAGGAGCATGTAGATGGCCTTGGAGGACGACCTCGAGCAGCTGTCGGCCGGGAGAGCCCGGCTTCAGACTGCACCATCTCAGCATGGGCTGCAGCAGTCTGGCCTGGCTGGCTGATGGGCATCAACAGGGGCACTGGCGGAGTGGCAGGGGTGGGAGCAGGAATGCTGTTGTCCTGAGAGAGGACAGCAGGTCCGTCTGCCATGGCACCAATGCTGCTCTCCCAGGGCAGCGCCTCAGCAATCCTGGTGATCAGCTGGAGAACAGATTGCTGGAGTGCTGTGTTGCCCTGGAAGCCCCGTTCCACAGTGGTCCCCAGACCCAAGATAGCAGCACTCTGAGCTTCCAAGGCAGCAGTCTGAGCTGCAAATACAGCAGTCAGACCTTGGATGGCAGATGTTTGTGCTGCAATGGAAGCTGTGACATCAGTCATCAGATGCTGCATCATGGTGGGTTCCACAGGTGCGCTGATGGAGGTGACCACCCGTTCCGCGTTGGAAAGGGTGGGCTCCAAGCCCTGTGCCAAGTTGGAGCTGGACTCCTCCATGCCCCTTCTCATTGTGCGCAGGCTTTCTGGCAGGTTTTCCAGTGCCCCAAACATTTGGTGGTATACGCCCATCAGCCGTCTTCTGTAGCCTGGCCCATTGAAGTCATCATCTGACTCCTCTGCAGCAGAACTAGTGAGTGACCTTGCCCTCCGGCAAGCTGGCACCTGTGGTATCCGTTCCCCCCGCCCCGGCTCCTGCGCAATTGTGTCCGGTGTCTCACCACGTGCAGATCCCTCCTCTAACCTACCCTCTAAAGGACGCGCAGTGTCAGTCTCTGAGCTGGTGGAAGCAAGTGTCAGATCGAGTGATGGTGTGACTTCAGTGTCCCCCTCCTCCTCCTCCTCGGACGGTGCCACCACGTGTTCTTTGGTATCTGCAATGACAAAGGGAAACAGGTTGAGTTGTGGAGTGGGGAGAGGAGCAACTAAGACGTGCGTGCTGACACCATCTGCAGCATGCGAGTCCGAAAAGATTATGGGAGGAGGGAGATGTGGAAAAGCAGATATGCAGAGACCTCCTTCATCGGGACCTCCAGCGTGGCATGTTGTGCCCAATGATCCTAAGCACTGTCTCCTCTTGGGGGGTGAGGACCTGTAAACCTCCACCCTCAGGTCCCTCCTGCTGCCGGCTGTTATGCGCCACCTTCTCCAGCAAGACAGAAGACAGTGTGTCAGAGAGTGTCCTGCAAGGTGTGCGGGTGATGTGCCTGTCATGGTTGAATAGCTGCCAGTTTGTGTGACTTGTGAGTGGTGGTTGTGTGGCCTGCAAGTGTGGTACTATGTGCGGGTGAGATGCAGCATGCCGAGTGCAGCATTGTGTACGCATGGGCAGTGTTTGTTGGTGGGTGGGTGACGGCGAGTGTGATGCATGGAGCAGTGGTGCAGTTGTAGGATGTGCCACTTGACACTTGCATTCACTCATCTTGACCACTTGTGTCAAATCATTGAACTTCTTTTGGCACTGCACCCACCTGCATGGCGCAATGCTCCTGGCGTTTACTTCCTGTGTCACAGCCTGTCAATGCCTGCGGAACTGCAGTCTGGAGGGTCTCCGACCACCCTGTGGGTACATGTTGGCCCTCCTTTCGTGTGCAACCCTCTCTTGTGCCGGTCCAGCTATTCTCGTGGCCATCTTTCCCTCCTGCAAGTAAGCTGTGCACCTGCCATTTGCAATGTGCACCTGTACCTTTAAGAGGTGCAGGCTGCTGATGACATGCGCTGTGCACGCCCCATTTCCAACTTCCTCATCCTCTGTGCAGCCTCTCAGCACTGCGGGTAGTGTAGGCTGCATGGAGATATCAAGGTAAGTAGCAGGCAGCACGAAGTTCACGTTCTGCCTGCGTAGGGTCCATTGGGCGTGAGGTACTACCGCATCACGCTGTCCCCGCCCGAAACCGACCGCTATCCAATTTTTCCCCCATAGAATCTTACAGCACAGAAGGAGGCCATTCGGCCCATCATACCTGTGCCAGCTCTTTGAAAGAGCTGTCCAATTTATTCCCACACCCCAGCTTTTTCTTCATAACCCTGCAAATTAGTCCTCTTCAAGTGCATGCCCAATTGCCTTTTGTAAGTTCCTATGGAATCTGCTTCCACAGACATGGCTATCATACAATAAGACGCATTTGTCAGTTCTGTGGCCGTAAGTTACTGCACAGCTGGAAACATTGCACGTTGCAACAAATGGGATGTTAATTCATTGCCAGCAGCCAATCAGATATTCGTTGACATTATTTACATTTACCACCTATATTTTACAGTGTTGCTCTACAAATGCCCTCAGAATGTTCAAATATGTTCCCTTAAATAACAATTTGCTTTAATCTGATCACTGATAGTACTGGAACCTCATTGAGAGGAAATAAAGTTGTTGACCTTTTTAATATAATATATGCTGGATTTGGTCTCAATTTTCTGGGTTTTTTTACAGTGCAAAAATAGCCATGATTTTCAGGGACTGCGTTGTGTATTCTTTTCAAACTATTTCTCATAAACTAAAATGCTTTAATTTGTTATAAAAATGCTTGGACCATGCTTACACATAACAGCCAACAAAGCGCCCAAAAACACAAAGTGTACAGGATGCTGTAAATGTATCAATAGCCCAAAAAGTATTGCAAACATGGAGGTGGAATACATTAAACAACTGTCCACATCACAAATGAAACTACAAGATATAAAAAAGATTTACTTAACCTAATCGCATGATTATCAAACCCTCAAACTTCCTGATAAAGGAGACCATGGCGTAGAAATTCGGGAGCGCCCATTTTTGTGGTTGAATCGCAGGCCTTGGTGGGGGGGAGGGAAATCGCGGGTCTCGGGCCTTGGGGGAATTATAGTTCTCGAGGTGAATCGCAAGCCTCAAGGGCCTAAAGTCTACTTCAGGCGTGGGTAAAGGACACCTCTTGTTTGTATTGTATTACAGAGACATCTGTAGAAGGAGATAAGTGAAGTACCCTCTATCAGTGGCACTTCATTCATCAGGTAGCTTGACTTATGACAAAATTACTTCTACTTGTATGTTGCACCTCCAATTTCCAATGTGCCTGGAAAAGGGGTTTTTGTACATTTTGCATCATAAAATAATATTGGCAAAATTCATCAGTATCAATACATGAAGCTTCCACGCGCATCATCTTCCTATGCACGTCATCCTAGCAACCTATTGTAAATTCTGTCAGACGTTAATAAGAACTATCAAATCCTTTGAATCAGAGTCTATTGTAGTCTAGAGCTATTTGCAATATGCAGCATGAGTTGATTTAATTGGATTCATATCCCTAATATTAGACTCAATTGGTGTTTATAGTCCTCCAGCATAAAACATTTACTGCTATGATGAATTTGTACCAGAATTTGTGAAGCAGCATAAGGAACGTAGGAATTGCTCGACGTAAAAAAACCAACATCCATCTGGTTCGCCTTCTACCATCCTGGTAGTTGCATGATACAATAACAATGGAGTTGTTGACTTTTCATAGCTATTAATCTCTATCATTTAGTCTACAATAGATCCAGACATGAGGTGAGGAAAACCTCAGTGGTGGAAAGCTTTGGGAACCATAGGTTCAAAGTCACCTGCTCTTCCCAAGCATGCTACGATTACCACATGTCATGACTCAAATTACTCAAATACTGTATCCCAAAATGTTATTTTCTGGAAGAAATCCATCTAATTTGCATTTGAATGAATCAATACTAACTGCTTCCATCGTTTCCCTAGGGAGCCTGTTCCATACCAGGCATTAACACTGGCAATGTATCCTTAATACTTAGACTGCCATTTTCCAATTGACAATCTGAATATAGGCCCCTTAATTACTACAGATTATTCATTTAATTCATAAGAATATTTGATGTTCTCCCAATAAAGTATCGTGTATGAATGTTTTTCACTCTACATTTTCAGTTACAGGTTTGTGAATATTTGATTCCCTACCAATCAGAACATAATCTGTGACTAGGAAAAGGAAAGTATTATGGGATGCTGGTGTTTTCTCACTACTGTATGTTACGTTAAATAATAAAGATATAGACTACAATTTATTTAGGTTGTTGTGGCATGTGTTGCACTTAAATGACTCCACAGGAAGTGTATGTCATTGCATAGCACTACACTAAACCCCTACTGGTGAACTAATTGGACTTGATACTGTTCTCTAATGTTAGTATGATGACTACTGCTGTGTGTGCTGAACTGTAATGGTGAAGAGAAGAAAGATGGCAGATTAATTCAAGCGGAGCAATGATTTATGATTATTGCCTTGTGTTCCCGCAGAATTAACAACAGGAGTGGTTGATATTGTTACAGATTATTAAAACAATTCATTTAATGCCCAGACAAGTGAAAACTCAAGTTAAAAATGAGAAAAACATCCAGCTAAGAGCAAAATTTTTAATGATAAGCACGGTTCATAACATTTGAGAATAAATTGAACTTTCTTGTGCTGAGGTTTCTCATTGCTGATGGAACAGTAGATATACCTATAAAACACAAAAAGGTCTTGCAAGTGTTGATAGTTCCACATAGTCTTTCACACACGTGAAAAACTTGTATAAATGTTCTCACGCTTAATGAACTCAATCCCATGCCTGTGAAAAAGCAATGGCTATTCATAGAAACAGCCGTACAGTCTTTAAAACAGTTCATGTATTCTTCTGTGCTCATGGTGTGAGGTTCAACGGTACTGTATCATGAAGTATTTTGCTTCAGGGACAATATCCGGTACTGTGTGCTTAGGTTAAGAATGGCGTAGCCTAGTGGCAATACTAGGCACCCTGTGTATTAATTCACAAATGCAATCTAAAATCCAACCTCCGAAAATGACTCTTCACGGCACCAGATGACATTTCCATTCTCTATACTTTGAGCTGCTTTATCATTATGAAAAACAGTCTGTTCAAGAATTGAAAAAGAGGGGCATCTGTTTAAAAGACTTATTTTAACTGAAAGATCAAAACCTGCTGTTCTTTGAGCTAAATTTTTAACAAGTTGTTTGTATTCTTTTCATCCACTGTTGGTCAAAACAGAGCATTAAGCCACTTTGTCATCATGAAAAATATGTTCTTTTCTGCTCTTTTATTAACCTTACCAGTGCCCAGCATTTCCAGGAAATCTATCCTCTGGGGCAGCCATTATTTTTAACATATTATGACACACATTAGGGATGATTTTAACTCCTGTCAGGGAGTCGAGCGAGTGAGGGCCGAGGTGGACGGCTGACCGTCCAGACATCCGCGGCATGAGGCCTTGGCGATTTTAACTCCCGGGCCTTATCTGCATAGGCCCTATCAGTCTCCCTCCCAAACCCGATGGGAAAGCGGCAACTGGGTGGTGTGCGGGAGTGGGATGTTGGGCAGCAGGAACCCGCTGACTTCCAGCGGATTTCCCTCTCGCCAGCTCAGAAGGGCAGGTTAAGATCACAACCTGCTGGAAGGCAGTGGGTAAGTCCCACTGGTCATCTTAACTGTCCCAAAGCAGGCAGGGTTAAAATTGGCCCCAATTGTGATGTTGAAGAACAACATAATAGGGTAGATTTCACAAATTCTTACTCCCGATGCAGAGCTTCATATGTCAAGAATGCGCATTGGGAATTCAGGCACAGAAGCCAGCAGGCTCACAGGATTTTCCATCCGTTAGTTTTAATGAAAACAAAATCCTGTGGGGCCTGCTGAGCTCTACAGTCAAATTCCTTGCATATCCTGCTGGCACGTGAAGCTCGGCACTGAGAGTGAGAATTTGTGATATCTACGCAATTGTTAAAGTAATAAAGTTGCTGCAATGTTACTAGTACGATATATGTGTTTGAAATAATACAGCACTAAAATCAATAATGACTTGGGTTTTTTTTCTTTCGTGTTCTCCCTTCTTTCTACACATCCTATTTTATCTTTCATTTTCCATTATTTCTCATCCATATTTACTAATCTTATCTACTTTCTCCTGCTTTCACAGCTCACTCATCTAGTTTTGGAGCCAGGGCTGTCGCAAATAAAACAATTAATCAAACAAAAAAGAAAGGTACATAATTATCTATGCATAATATCCAAACTAATAAAATAAAAATAAAAATCCAGGTCTGCAGCAAGGCAGCAACCCTTATTATTTCCCTTGAAGAGCAATACAGTGCATCACAGTGTCCTTTCTTGAAGAATACCACTGTCCAAACAATTCCTTATCAGAACATGGGGAAGCATGGAATCAGGAAAGATTATTCACTCTATCAAACCCAATCCATCTATGGACCATGTACAATTCACCAGTGCAAACTTGAGTGGCCAAATGATCTATTCACTGTTGTAACATTCTGTGATTCCTCTTTATCATGGACTCTACTTCACCCATTTAATCTCTTAAGGTTCTGCCCTTACAATGTAAATCAAGAAAATCTTCAAATAATGGGGAGAATGCCTGCAATTTCTCGATATATGCTCCTGCTGGGCATGGCTTCCTACCGGGATCATGTACTGAAAGGTGCTATATAAATACAAGTTCTATCTTAGTTTGCATTCTCTGCTGGGTTTCCTCATATATATATGTGTGTATTGCACACAAGACAACCTTAATTTTATATAGCAGGCTAAGATCACCACATCCTCGCCCCCCCCCCCCCCCCCCCGCCTCCAGAAAATGGTAGTTGATTGCCTGAGCAGCCCCCTGTAGCAGAAGGTCACTTAAAAATGTCACTTAAAAAATTTTGCCCCGTCCTCAGAGGTTTGGCCAAGACTACAGCCTGAATCCCTCCTATGTGGGCCCACATGTCCTTCTGGAAACCGGTTAATCCCATATCACTTGGCATACCAGCCTCCAACTATACCTTGAGTCCCATTGAGGCTGAGGAAGTGGGAACTCGCAGCGCAGGGAGTCCCCATCCTCAGCTCCACCTCCTCCACGTCAGTGACTTTGATTGGAGAAAGTGGCAGCTCCACCCCCCAACCAAGACCATTAGAACTCCTATGTAAGGCCAGGACCTGGCATATCTGGATCCCAGTGGAGTTTTAAGCCATTCTGGCAAACTACCGTCAGAATTATAATGGAAGTCTGACAGATTGGCTGAAGAGATTGAAGCCCCATGTTTTTTAAGCTACATAATATAATAAAAAGTGAGTGCCCAGAAACTATGAACAAATATGCCCCACTTTTGTCAGAAGTATGTAGGTAAAAATTTATAAAAGGTGGGGGGACTGAATTTCTGGGGAGATATTTAGAATCATAGAATCATAGAAAGGTTACAGCACGGAAGGAGGCCATTCGGCCCATCAAGTCCGTGCCGGCTCTATGCAAGAGCCATCCAGCTAGTCCCACCACCCCCCGCCCTATCCCCATAGCCCTGCAATTTTTTTTTCCTTTCAAGTACTTATCCAGTTCTCTTTTGAAGGCCATGATTGAATCTGCCTCCACCGCCCCCTCGGGCAGTGCATTCCAGATCCTAACCACTCGCTGCATAAAAAGTTTTTCCTCATGTCGTCTTTGGTTCTTTTGCCAATCACCTTAAATCTATGTCCTCTAATTCTTGACCCTTCCACTAATGGGAACAGTTTCTCTCTAAGCACTCCGTCTAGACCTTCATGATTTTGAATACCTCTATCAAATTTCCTCGCAACCGTCTCTGTGGTGAATCTGGGACAGGGAGGATCTTTCCAAATTTGTGGGTCAGGGACATTTGTGTACTGTTGGCCAACACCCACACCATTTATGGTACAATTGGGTGCCTACCTCAGGTGGGGGGGGAGGAATTGGCACCTGGGCACAGCCAAAACATAAATGGGTTGGCAACACTGGCATAAGGTGTCCAAACGTTTTAGAATCGTGGCTGTTAAGCTGTAGGTTGGTTTCCCAAAAGCAAATCAAGCATTCTGTGATCAACTGCTTCCAGCAAACAGGTCTTCTAATTTTCAAATTGCCCCCACTTCAGGCTCTTAGCAACACTGGACATCAAGGATACACAGGCATCCCTTTTACTTTGTGTTGCTAAGAGCGTATAAAATATTTCCCTTATTTGCATAATATCATAATACACCTGTCCATTTGCCTCAATTTTATGTGCCTGTATTACAGACTGTAAAGTTGTGAAACCCAACCTGCAGCTAGTGGACTCGCCACATGAGCTGCTATCTCTAGCACGCTGCTTGCCATAGCCTGTAATGCCTTCATCAATGCACAATGCTCAGGAAGAATCCTTTTAAAAACAGGCCCCATGAGTCCTGGATCGCTGATCCCTAATCTAATGAACCAAAGCAAGATGATACATTGGACAACCGGTTCTTGATCCTCCTTTGCCACCACCATCTTCTCTTGCTCACTTGTGCTCTGTATCTCACCCAGTGCACTCTGCTCTAGTTGATTATACAAACCCCTGGGGTGGATTTTTTTCATTCATTCATGGGATGTGGGTGTCGCTGGCGAGGCCGGCATTTATTGCCCATCCCTAATTGCCCTTGAGAAGGTGGTGATGAGTCGCCACCTTGAACTGCTGCATTCTGTGTGGTGAAGGTTCTCCTACAGTGCTATTAGGAAAGGAGTTCCAGGATTTTGACCCAGCGACGATGAAGGAACTGTGATATATTTTCAAGTTGGGATGGTGTGTAACTTGCAGGGGAACGTGCAGGTGGTGTTGTTCCCATGTGCCTGCTGCCCTTGTCCTTCTAGCTGGCAGAGGTCGCAGGTTTGGGAGGTGTTGTCAAAGAAGCCTTGGTGAGTTGCTGCAGTGCATTTTGTAGATGGTACACACTGCAGCCACGGTGCATCAGTGGTGAAGGGAGTGAATGTTTAAGGTGGTGGATGGGGGTGCCAATCAAGCGGGCTGCTTTGGAAAGATAGGGTGAGTGATGGAGTGCCCTGTGAAGTACTCTGGGCCCGGGCTTAGCTCACTCCAGCAGACCTAGAGAAAGAGAAGAGGTGTTTTTATGAGCATATAACTTCCTGTGACATAGGAATTTGTTGCCAATGAGTGAATGACAGAATAGAATAAGAAGAAAGAAAGGGAGAAGGTTTGCACAAATCTTGATTTGGGGCAGTCCTCCTCCAGCACCCTCCAAACCTATCTTCCCAGTATTTTGTAGCTTCCTCCTCAGATGGGGTTAGAAAATGAATGTGATAATGTCTTCCTCTGGTGAATATTCTCTCTCTTTTGTTATGGACTGTCTTCTCTTGTAATCAGAGTAGAATAAATGATAAGTTCCAACTGTCATGATGTGATACCAATGTGTCAGCATTCAACTCATATAGAGTGTGATGAAATATAAATGCATCATGAAGCTACATGAGATGGGTTACTGTTTTGGGCTGAGTGAAGGAACACTTCCAGGATGAATGCTGGGGGTGCAAAGTGCATCCTGCTGCATAATATGTATGCATGACAAGCAGTCAAAATACTTTAGGAATATGTGTGTTTGTGTGTATGTGTGTTTGGGATGGTAATTTTAAGTGCCATACATGCTTAATACTCTGCATCAATGGAAGGTAATGGTGAGTCCTCCTACCCTGACTGACCTGATAAAGTCATTAAATATCTTTTGGCATTGTTTCCATGTGTACCGTTTAAAGTTCTTGATCTTATTCTGTGGACCCTTAGCTATTACAATGAGCAGTGTTATAACCTGGAGCTGGAATAACCTAGAGTTAGCCTGTTGCTCAGACAAGAGAAACACAGAAGAGCACTCACTCCTTAAATACATTGAGCCCAAAATAGGAACATAGGAACATGGGAATTGCTAGTCGAAAAAGACCAAGGTCCATTTAGTTCGCCTTCGACCATCCAGGAAGCTGTGGAAGCTACATCATTGAATAAATTTAAAACAGAAATAGACAGTTTCCTAGAAGTAAAGGGAATTAGGGGATACGGGGACCGGGCAGGAAATTGGACATGAATTTAGATTTGAGGCTAGGATCAGATCAGCCATGATCTTATTGAATGACGGAGCAGGCTCGAGGGGCCGATTGGCCTACTCCTGCTCCTATTTCTTATGTTCTTATCCTGGTAGCATCCAACCATAGCAATCAATCTCTATCAATTAGTCTACAACAGACCCAAAAGAATCAATCAATCTAATCTTTTCTTATTTTGTTTTTGTACTGCTTTGACTGAGATTTTGAATACCAACTTAAAAACCAATGATCTTTGGGGCACTCAACCAATGATTCTGATGAATACTTGTTAAAGTAAAAAATATTAAAGCTGAAGTAAATTGTCTATATAACCAATGTGTTTACCTGCTCTTTCAAAAAACAAATGAATTTTGGATACATGTAGGTTGAAATTACATTGTGCGTCATTACACGTTAAGGCATTTGTATGAAATTCCTTTGTGTTCTGTTTCAATACCTTTGGCACACAGATTAAAAAATAGATTTTTTGGAATCTTTTATTATAATGAAAACTTTTTCAAGGGATTAATAAGCAAAATTAGAAGAGGGAAAAAACATAAACTGCCTGACGTTGCTTTAGCCCATAGAGCTCAGCCAGCAGCTTTTTATTTAACGACTGAATTGCAAATTGCAGAAACAGTTTTAGAACAGACAAGAAAAGGAAAGGGGACCTTAGTAACTTTTTAATAATTAGACCTTCATAACTCAGTAGTAACTTTCAAAAGGGAATTAGTGCAGGACTATCAGGACAGAGCGGAGGAGTGGGACTAATTTCGAAGAGCCGAATGGCCTCCTTCTGTGCTGTAATATTCTATGATTCTATGACCCTGAAGTTCTGAGGGGTCCCCGTCTCCTGCCATAGCTTCGGCAAATGGCGTTTAATTTAGATAAATGTAGTGTTATGCATGTTAGTAGGGCCAACACAGAATACATGTATCATTTGTAGAGAACAATACTGAAAGAGGTTGAGTGACAAAAAGATCTTGGTTTTATTGAGCACAGATCACTGAAGGTTCATGACCAATGTAGAGAAACTGTAGCTAAAGCTAACAAGGTATTGGGTTGTATTTTTGACATTATACAGGTCGTTGGTCAGGCCGCATCTAGAGTACTGTCCCCAGTTTTGGTCCCTCCATATGGTGGGTGATATAATGGCTTTGGAAAAGGTCCCAAGGAGAGCTACAAGAATGATTCCTAGCTTAAAGAACCTCAGCTACTCAGATAGGCTCAAGGACTTTGGTCTATTTACTTTAGAGCAGCATAGACTTACAGGGGGCCTGATAGAGGTCTATAAAATAATTAAAGGGCTGGATAACATCCCGATTGCTAGATTATTCCAGTTTAATGGGTTGGGAAGGACCAGGGGACATGAGTTTAAATTATGGACGAGCAGGAATGGACTGGATTTTAGGGGTTCTTCTTTTCCCAGAGAACTGTAAGCCTTTGGAATATATTGCCGGCTGGTGCGATGGGTGCTGACTCTCTGAATGCCTTCAAGAGGGAGCTGAACCGTTTCTGACTGGAACAAAGGTCGCTTCATATAGAAGGTAAGTGTCTTTACAGATAACACTTGATCCATGTGATCTCCTGGTCGGAGAGGAGTTTTACAGGGTATTTTTCCCCTTATTGATCCTGTTTATTTTCTGTTTTTTTTGCCTCTCCCAGGAGATTATACGGCTGCGGGTGTGGGTGTGAGGTTGGGAGGCCAGGTGAGGGAAGAAGTGTCTAACTATGATGGTCCAGCCATCATGGTGTGGGGCAGGCTTGATGAACCAACTGGTCTTTTCCTGCCCGTCAATTTCGTATGTTCGTAACCCCCTGGAGAAACATCATAATTGGCTGTTTTCAGCCGTTTATGCCTTTACACCAAGGGTTATCCCTGTGCCCCACTGATGGAATTTCAGGTCCGTTACATTTTCACTGATTATTAGTTCTCTGACTACACATCATAATCTTCAAAACAGAAATAGAGATGATAGCAGCCATGGCGCTAAGAGCTGGATTTCTCTCCTTCTGCCAGAGGAGGGGTGAGGTAAGAATTCCGCCTACGGCCCAGAATGTACATCTTCTTGCGTCAGGACTCATATGACATGGAGAGTGGGCTTCTGGTGGGATCCCTGCCACAAGAGGAAGCTGCTGCTGCCAGGGAAAGAAAATGTGAGCCATGTTACAGAGGGACCACCTCTGCAGCGCCAGAAAAGAAGCAGGCCATTTATGGAGGCTGAAGAACCCTGAAGATTTGGACAATGATTTTATTTTTAAGCCTCGACTGGGCAGAGGAATTCATAGGAAACAAAAATATTATTGTTCCAGCGGTTCCTTTTTCCCAACAAAGTCAGGCGGCAGTTGAAGGAGTGAAAATATTTTGGTCATTCACTTCATGAATAATATCATATATTAGAATATACACAAGTAGATCTGGCATCTCTGACAGCTGCTGGTTTTTCCTACGCACTAAGACTAGTCATTCCAGCTTTAGCAACAGCTGAGATCCACCAAAACCTGAAAACAATTTGTTTGGAGTTCATACTGCCACTCTCCATTACTAGACAGAGGAATGAACTGCTGTTTCAAACTATAGCCAACCACTTCCCTCTTGCTCCTTCCCATTTCAGATGACATTTATGGACATCAGAAGAATAAAAGGCTTAACCTGTTCACCATATGGGAAGAATCCAAGAGCTAAAAACAGATGATTAAGAACATTATTATCTTTCAGCTTGAATTATGCTGTATTCTGCTGAAATTAAGAACTGCCAGCTTGCTTTAACAAGAAATAGAAAATGATTAAAATTAGATGGTTAAACACCCACTTAACCAAGACAAAATGGACACTGTTTATACTTTTCTGACCACAAATATGAATCAATATTTTGTTCCAGTATTTATATATAAAAAATTAACTTCCAAGATTTGATACCAATATTGTGACTGGGTAATTTATCATATTGGTACCATACTAAACCTAATAAACTTAAATGTTGTGTAATTAGAATCATACAATGATACAGCCCAGAAGGAGGCCATTCAGTCCATCTTGCCTGTGCCGGCTCTTTCAAAGTACGATCCAATTAGTCCCACTCCCCTGCTCTTTCCCCATAGCCCTACAAATTTTTCCCCTTCAAATATTTATCCAATTTTCTTTTGAAAGTTATTATTGAATCTGCTTCCACCACCCTTTCAGGTAGTGCATTCCAGATCATAACAACTCGCTGCATAAAAAAATGTTTCTTCATGTCGCCTCTGATTCTTTTGCCAATTACATTAAATCTGTGTCCTCTGCCACTGGAAACAATTTCTTCTTATTTACTCTATCAAAACCCTTCATGATTTTGAACATAATTTCCCCTTAACCTTCTCTGCTCCAAGGACAGCCATCCCAGTTTCTCTAGTCTCTCCACATAACTGAAGTCTTTCATTCCTGGTACCATTCTAGTAAATCTCCTCTGCACCCTCTCTAAGGTCATGACATCCTTTCTAAAGTGTGGTGTGCAGAATTAAACACAGTGCTCCAGCTGGGGCCTAACCAGTGTTTTAGAAAGGTTTAGCTTAACTTCCTTGCTTTTGTATTCTATGCCTCTATTTATAAAGCCAACGATCCTATATGCCTTTTTAACAGCCTTCTCAACATGTCCTGCCACCTTCAAAGATTTGTGTACTTGCATCTCCAGCTTTCTCTGTTCCTGCAACCCCTTTAAAATTGTAGCACTTAATTTATATTGCCTTTCCTCATTCTTCCTACCAAAATAAATCATTTCACACTTCTCTGCATTAAATTTCATCTGCCATGTGCCTACCTATTTCTCCAGTCTGTCTGTGTCCTCCTGGAGTCTGTTACTATCCTCCTCATTGTTTACTACATTTCTGAATTTCGTGTCAGCTACAAGAAGAGTTGTGGTCCCAATTAGAGTCTTATGTGATACTCTTGATTCATTATCGCACATTGTTTCTACCACAACTAGCACCAGTGACAGACTTGTAACCTTTAGCACTTCACTTTGGCTTCATTAAGTTCCAGACACAGCACAAGTTTGAACGTGCAGTCCATAATCATACTGCTAGATGTTTTTTCACAATTCCATTGAATATAGTACGACAATTTCACACACCCGCCATAATGCGTCACCAAAATACTAATGGCAAGACTGCAACATAATAGTGTAGTATACCATTGAGGCAAATAGTGTGTACTGAAGGGAGAGATGGCTGGATATGTCATCCTTGGGTGATTAGCGGTTATAGAAATAGGTACTACAGATAACTACTTTTTAAAAGTACTGACTTTGGTTTCCCTGGTACAGAAATGTGCTGATCCTTGCATGTCTTCAACTGCAGTTAGGCGTGGGATGAATGTACAAATGACGCACTTGAACAGAAACTTTTTGATTCAATTACCTACCAAATTTAAATTAAACAACCCTTTTCATGCTGACCCAGCAAAAGTTATCCAAATTCATATTCCTTTCCGTGGCTCAACTGTATTTTCAGTATTGAAAGGATTGATATGTATGTGCAACACTAATGAAGCACTTGGCTGCTAAATAAATTTACACATATTAATATATATATAAATATGGATTAAGAATTATATTACTGGCATAACATGAGCAAAAGCTCTCCACTTAATGGAAAGGCTAGAATAAGTGTAATCAATTTGTGATGGTCCCAATTCAGCTCCCATTATTAATCGACTTAAAACAAAACACTGCCTCAAATTTGCTACTAACTGGTATAAATTTGCCAACCTTTCTCTCACTCTTGCGCTCTCTTAAAAGCTGCAAATGGTGCATGAAAGAATATCACACTTAGTCAGTGGGAAGAGGCTTTTGAAATGAGCTTTGAAGTGTGAATCGTTAGGTCTATGTAGGTGAAGTCAATGTTCAAATGAATTGGATTTCTCTTCCTCCTTTAAGATGCAACTTCTTTGATGTGTTTCCTTTAATCTTTTTTCCCAGACTAAAGTGTTCCCAAATTGAATACAGCATTTTAAAAAGTTCTGTTTGACAATATTTCCACCACATTTTGATATGACCCACCTCTCCACTCATGAAACTCAAGCCAAAATGCTTTTGCAATTAACAGCGCTATTTCACATTTTAAAAAATATAAAGTGGTCAATGCAGCCACTTTTCGTGTGTCTCTTATTGAGACAAGCTACACATAGGCTATAAGTTATGGGTCTTTTACAATGATTTGCTGCACTCACTGTCTAACTTTTTTTAACCTATTCTCTCTGGTTATGTGATCAAACAAAGTATGTACATTATCATTGTAACAGCTAGACAGGATGCAATGATCTCAGAGCATTCTTCAAGGAACAGGAGTAATACTAGGCACTACATTCATCTTAAATGGATAAGTCAAATCATATTTAACGAGGAGAGCATTACATGTATCTAAAATCTGTTCAATGTTATTATTGGATGCAATGCAGAAACCATTTCCTCTATGTCATTCATTTGAATGATTAAATACACACAGAAAATACAATCTGTAAATGGATATTGCATTCCTTACCCGTGTTTTAACCCATTGGATTTACTAGTGTCAAATAACAGTCTTCATTTTAGTAGCCTACAGGTCAATTACTTGGATAAATTGATGTCCAGTTTTCTCAGGATATAATTTTTTTTGATAATATTACTCTTGCAACATTTGCAGCTTATTCTTGTTTCACACAATGAATTGTTCTACTGCCTACGGACTGCAAAGGTAATTAAAATAAGAATGAAAATGTGCATGAATTCTGGTAAAAATAATTTGTGGAAGAGAATTTTGATCCCTTAAGAAATGTAACTCTATTGAACTATAGAAAGATTATAATTCCCGGAGTTTGCTAACTTAATTTTGAAAACAGTTATCCAGTTGATAGGGTCGATTTTACTAATGCATGCTACTAGTGGATAGCCTTGTTCACTAGCCATGTGTATTGGGAAATCGCAGGTGTGGCCACGATTTCCTGAAAGGTAGAAATGAGGTTCCCCACCCGGAACAGTTCCTACAGATTGGAGGGTGGCAAATGTAACCCCACTATTTAAAAAAGGAGGGAGAGAAAAAACAGGGAATTACAGACCAGTTAGCCTAACATCAGTAGTGGGGAAAATGCTAGAGTCTATTATAAAAGATGTGATAATAGAACACTTGGAAGACATTAACAGGATTGGACAAAGTCAGCATGGGTTTATGACAGGGAAATCATGCTTAACAAATCTACTGGAGTTTTTTGAGGATGTAACTAGTAGAATAGATAGGGGAGAACCAGTGGATGTGATGTACTTGGATTTTCAGAAGGCTTTTTTAAGGTCCCACACAAGAGGTTAGTGTGCAAAATTAAAGCACATGGGATTGGGGGGAATATACTGGCATGGATTGAGAATTGGTTGACAGACAGGAAACAGAGAGTAGGAATAAATGGGTCTTTTTCCGGGTGGCAGGCTATGACTAGTGGGGTACCGCAGGGATCAGTGCTTGGGCCCCAGCTATTCACAATATCTATCAATGATTTGGATGAGGGAACTAAATGTAACATTTCCAAGTTTGCAGACGACACAAAGCTGGGGTGGAATGTGAGCTGTGAGGAGGATGCAAAGAGGCTCCAATGTGATTTAGACAAGTTGGGTGAGTGGGCAAGAACATGGTAGATGCAGTATAACGTGGATAAATGTGAGGTTATCCACTTTGGTTGTAAAAGCAGAAAGGCAGATTATTATCTGAATGGTGATAGATTGGGAAAAGGGGAGGTGCAACAAGACCTGAGTGTCCTTGTACACCAGTCGCTGAAAGCGAGCATTCAGGTACAGCTAGCAGTCAGGGAGGCGAATGGTACGTTGGCCTTCATTGCAAGAGGATTTGAGTACAGGAGCAGGGATGTCTTACTGCAGTTATACAGGGCCTTGGTGAGACCACATCTGGAGTATTGTGTGCAGTTTTGGTCTCCTTATCTGAGGAAGGATGTCCTTGCCATGGAGGGAGTGCAACGAAGGTTTACCAGACTAATTCCTGGGATGGCAGGACTGACGTATGAGGAGAGATTGGGTCGACTAGGCTTATATTCACTAGAGTTTAGAAGAATGAGAGGCGATCTCATCAAAACATATAAAATTCTAACAGGACTAGACAGACTAGATGCAAGGATGTTCCCGATGGCTGGAAAGTCTAGAACCAGGGGTCACGGTCTCAGGATACGGGGTATGCCATTTAGAACCGAGATGAGGAGAAATTTCTTCATTCAGAGGGTGGTGAACCTGTGGAATTCTCTACCACAGAAGGCAGTGGAGGCCAAGTCATTAGATGTATTCAAGAAGGAGATAGATATATTTCTTAATGCTAAAGGGATCAAGGGATATGGGGAAAAAGCGGGAACAGGGTTCTGAGTTAGACGATCAGCCATGATCATTTTGAATGGCAGAGCAGGCCTGATGGGCCGAATGGCCTACTCTTGCCCCTATTTTCTATGTTTCTATCCTGCATTCATAAGACTGGCCCCAATGTTTGGATAACTAAGCAGAGGCCTCTATTATAATACATGCAACCAATATCTTTTAAATAGACGATCCTTACTGACTTTTTTTGAGGAGGTGACTTACCAAGTGGACTATAGCAAACCTTATGACGTGGAGGTACCTGGATTTCCAGAAAGCCTTTAACAAAGTTACTTATATATTGCACTGCAATATATAAATTCATTGCAGTGCAAATTCAACAGAAAAATTGACAGTACACAAAAAAGTGGAAAGAAAGGTACTTGTTAGGGAATAGAGGAAAATACCAATTCGAATAGCTCAGGAATTGGTGCGGTTACTCCTAATGTTTATATATTACATCAGTGCCTTGGGTTTAGAAACTGAATGTGGTAGTCAAGTTCACAAATGATATTGAAGTCGGGGGTGAGGTCAAATTGGAGGAAACAGCCAGGGGCCTATAAAATGACTGAATGGGGGCAGATGAAATGTAATGAAACTAAGTCTAAGGTACTCCATATTCAAACTAAAAATGGATAACATACATGTGTTATGAATGATGTAGCAAGAGCTAAGGTGAGGTTGGAAAAGATCTGAGGGGCTTAACATATCATGACAATGTGAAGCAGTAATGAACAAACCATATTGTCAACTCAGTAGAGCATTATACATCAGAGCTTATGCTGAAACTGCACACAGTCCTCTGGTCAAACTCTACCTTGAGTGCATTGTTCTAGTTTTAGTCACCAAGACACAGAAACCATTCAAGCCCTGTAGGCAGTACAGAGACGAGGCATGAGGCTGATTCCCAGCATTGGAAGAGGGAAGATTGGAGAAACTGGAGCTCTTTAGTTTTAAAAGAAAGTGACTGAGTGGGAATTGTGTAAAAGCATACAATATTAAACAGTATAGAAAGGGTAATATGGAACATTATTTCAAGGTGAACCATGACAATAGAACAAGTAGGCAAGATTCAGGGCAAATTTAGGACAGATGTCAGGAAGAATTTCTTCACGCAAAGAGTAATCAACATTTGGAATAAACTTCTGGGAAGAATGGTGGAGGTGAAAACTTTAGAATCATTCAAGAACCATAGAACCATATTAGTTTAAGGGCCAGAAGAAGGTCACTCACCCCACCATGTCCTTATTGACTCTTTACCAGAGCAACCCAAAACTAATTCCACTGCCTAATTAACACTATAAGCACTTAAATACACTCAAAAGTCAGTATAGTGACAATGGAATGCTCTTATATTAAGAAATAAAAATATGAATGAAGTTGACCATTTTGACTTTCCATTAGCAATACTGGATTGTAAATAATCTATTTTACAGGTTTAATCTTTAATCTTTGTTCCAAAGTACAAATATAACGGTTATAATAAGTAACGAAGATGTTAAAATACAAGGGTACTATTAAACATACTAATAAGATGAACATAACCTGACAAAATTTATTACTGTCCAGGGCTTCTGGGCTGATCAAACCTGTAAGGTCCCTGTACTATCAAGCTGTCCAGCCGCTCTGAGAACGTTCTAATCAATATGAAGATGTTCTGATCTTATGTATGTTTTAGACACAATTAGCTCCATATGGGCCTCCTATCAATCATCCTCTTTGTCTCATGGGGCTGCTGTCAGTCCTACTCCCTGATACACACAAAATGTGACTTTACTACCTCCCTCATGATTAGTTGCCTCCGAGTTATCAATAACTCTTATCTTTACCCAAAGCATAATAAAGCTAGAGCCAACTCCCCTTCCCTATCTTATATTCAGGAGATGAGGCTGACACCATATTCTTATTACTCAAAGAGGCACAAAGTTGTAAAAAGCTTGTTTTGGTCAGACAGAAAGCCTTTGTTCACAGGGAAAACTGACAAAATGCTTTTCCGTAACAAGGTTAACAATATTGTATAGAAAGCTTGTATAATCTTTTTCTTATATAGCTAAATAGCACATTTATGGACATTGATTATCTTTGGATTGTTAATATTATGCAACTACAGTTGTCATTTCCAGAAGTATGCCTTTTGCTTCTGCCAAATAAATATGAATACATTGACCATTATACCGATGTGAAAATATCTGCATTGAGAAGGAAATAACCTCTTACAGTACAACACAAATTCTAAGGCAGTTTTCCTCCCATAATGAAAAAGCAAGAGGACCAAGTTACCCATAATTGGTGACATTTCCAAAGGGAAATTGGAAAAAATGTTGCTCTTAACAAACAAGGCTTTAGTGACCTAATTGACTCATTTTGCATTGCTGACTAATGTGATGCCAGCAAGAATAATGTTGCTGGAGGTATGTGGCAAAGGGGATCGGAATTGCAGAAAAACAGCAGTAGACAGGATTAATAACATTGGAAAAACCTCAGTATGACAACTCTCAAACAGCAGGAAAAATCCAACTTGCAAAAATCAAGCAGTCACAGCTTTAAGGATTGCTGTTCTGCAGTGAACAGCATAGAGGCCTCCCAGTACTGGTTTTAAATGGGCACTCAATGAATGAAGAGCTGTGCTGCACAAGACCATGGGGAATTCATCATGGGAACAATTACTGCCAGTTTACATAATTTTAGTGGCTCTAATACAACCCACACAAACTTGAAATGTGTCCTCAGAAAATGTAATTTCTTCCTCTCCAACAGAATCAGGAATTGAGCACTGTGTCCTTGGGCCTACTGCCTGATTTCATGGTGCTCGCAACATCTGGGCAGGGGGCAGCTTCCTGAATGCAACATCGAAGAATCAGCTCCATAGACTTCATGCCTACACTATCTATGATTGATATTTTCATATATTGAGTGGCTTGATCTAATGTGTGATGTAAAAAAATTACTCAACAAATCCAAGGACTTGGTTGATAAACTTTCTTCTTCATATTATGAGGTGCAAAGCTTTGTCCTTTCTGCAGAGTTTTTTTTTCAGTGCTACTGATCTACTGTTTTCTTACTTTGTCGACCTTCATTATGGATCATTTTTACCTCCACGATGCCCATTAAGTTGGTTCCTCAGTCCCCTGTTTATTTTTCAGTTCTTATTCACGTTGTGGGCAATTTTAGTTCAGTGTCTACTTTCTATAGATAAAGGGATTTTTGAGCATATCATTTGTCTTTAAGAATTTCTCACAAAAATCTGAAGGTCAAACTCCCTGAGTTGGAACTCAGTGGGATTTGATAAGCCACTTCATTCATTTGCTGCCAGTGCAAAGTAAGATTTCTTAAAAGGATTAAATTGCTAATTTCTGGTTTAATTTGTTATGGATTGTTCAATTTGCAGCATTACATGCAAATTGAATTCCATTGGATGGTTTAACTTATTCTCATTGGTAAATGCACATTGATTACATTATTATTTGGGTGCTAAATGTGCATAATTACCTCACATTTACCACCCAACTACGATAGTCGTGCATAGAAGTGCAGTAAATGTTTTTATTTCTATTTGCTGTTTCTTCCAATAGTCCTCAAATATTGGGCAACTTAGGTAGAAAGATAAGAGTGGAACAGCAAAGCAGCTGCTAGAGGGTGGGAGCAGTAGAGGGGGTGGGAGCAGTAGAGGGGGTTGCAGCAGCAAATTTTTCCTATCTGCCAACTTGTGACATCACCCAGATATGATCGGGGTGGTTTCATGACCCAACTGGAGCACCAGCATTGGACTCATTCATAAATTCCAGTATCTGTGCCTATAATAAACACGATGTGGAGATGCTGGTGATGGACTGGGGTGGACAAATGTAAGGAATCTTACAACACCAGGTTATAGTCCAACAATTTTATTTTAAAATCACAAGCTTTTCTGCTCAGACGAGGAGGAACGAAATGGACACCTACAGACGCTGAAAGACGCCCTCGTAAGAACGGGATATGACGCTCGACTTGTCGATCGACAGTTCCGACGGGCCACAGCGAAGAATCGCATAGACCTCCTCAGAAGACAAACACGGGACGCAACCAACAGAGTACCCTTCGTCGTCCAGTACTTCCCCGGAGCGGAGAAACTACGCCATGTTCTCCGCAGCCTTCAACATGTCATCGATGACGACGAACGCCTTGCTAAGGCCATCCCCACGCCTCCACTACTCGCCTTCAAACAGCCACCCAACCTCAAACAGACCATCGTTCGCAGCAAATTACCCAGCTTTCAGGAGAACAGCGTCCACGACACCACACAACCCTGCCACGGCAACCTCTGCAAGACATGCCAGATCATCGACACAGATACCACCATCACACGAGAGGACACCACCCACCATGTACATGGTTCATACTCCTGTGACTCAGCCAACGTTGTCTACCTCATACGTTGCAGGAAAGGATACCCCAGAGCATGATACATTGGTGAGACCATGCAGACACTGCGACAACGGATGAACGGACACCGCGCAACAATCGCCAGACAGGAACGTTCCCTCCCAGGCGGGGAACACTTCAGCAGTCAAGGACATTCAGCCACCGATCTTCGGGTAAGCGTTCTCCAAGGCGGCCTTCGAGACACACGACAACGCAAAATCGTCGAGCAGAAATTGATAGCCAAGTTCCGCACCCATGAGGACGGCCTCAACCGGGATCTTGGGTTCATGTCATGCTACACGTAACCCCACCAGCAGGAAAAAAAAGTTATCTGTTTTTAATACAACTGGAAATTCTCTCTCTCTCTCTGCCTTTCGGGTCTCTTTCTCTCTGTCTGTGTAATTTGACACATTGTGTATTCAGTATCCTGGGACCTACTGTTTTTCGTGGCTAACCTGTCTGAACACCAACAACACCTTTGATTGGTGTGATGGTGTCCCAGCCTAATATAAGATATGCGATTTGAGACCATCTCATTCACTCACTCACCTAACGAAGGAGATAATCTCCGAAAGCTTGTGATTTTAAAATAAAATTGTTGGACTCTGACCTGGTGTTGTAAGATTCCTTACAATTATAATAAACACACCAGTGTATCTCCTTTTAGACATACAGAGCTGTCACGCAGTAATGCAGAGCCCAGAATGTCCAAATCTCTTGACTAAAAAAGAACATCATGGTGATGGAAAAACATCTATTGTAGCATGATTTTTAAAAAATGAAATAAGTTTGGCAATTTCAGTGGTTAATGGTCAACGCTCATTGCAACGCATCTGACATTTGGAGTGACTTTCAGTTGTTTTAGCTTAATATATGACCTTTTTGGATGTATATTATTCTTAAAAATAAACAAAGCGCCACATGTTTAAATGACATGTTGGACATTGTCGCTCTTGCTGTTCATGAAAGTCACTTCTACACTTCTGTATCATTGACATTTTAGTACAATGAATGACATTAAAAAAATGCTTCACTCTACAACCTTAGATTGGATCAGGCTGCGTCAATTCAGTGAGACTCATAATGAGCTAAGAGGTGAGAGGGAAGCTGCTGCAGTGAAAATCAATGGAATGATAGGAAAATGTCATACCTAGCTTCTAGGTTCAGGGGATTCAGCTTTAACATACTGACAAAGCCTTAGATTTTTTTTAGGTCTACACGGTATTAATTCTAAAACTGGTCTAAATCTAATGTATGCAACATCTCTATGCATGTATATTTCAGCTGACTCCAAGCACTCTAGTAAAGAGTATCTGCAGTGCTACTTCACGGGAGTTTAAATTTGTGACAATGCGATCTGCTGCAGGCATATCACAAACACTGAGACTGGGGCCTCATTAGCACACAGTGACCCAGGAGATAGTTATGCAGGTAACCGAGCAACCTTGAAAGGCATGGAGAATAGCAGGGCATATCAAAATATAGGTTAATGTCATTCGAAAATCAATTTATTCCACAAGTGCTTTCTAAAAGATTAATTATGCAGTAAATGACTACAATTCAAAATGTTATCATTATTTTTTCTGTTACAGATTTATTAAATAGGTTTTTTTATATGATGGTACAGCTGTCATCTGCCAATACAGTGCACCATTGTTACTATCAAACCTTCAGTTAACTCTCCTAGGCATTTATTTGATTTTTTTTTTATTACATACTAGTATGGCAATTGCAGTGAGGAGACAGGCTTCGACATGGAGGGACATTATTCATCTCTGCACAGTTCCTAGCAGTAATGACATGCTAAAATTATGCACAGGCCTGCAAGGTACAATCAAAAAAAAGATATACCATTTTAAGGAAAGTCCTTTGAGCCCATCAAAATGTGTTATTTTTGGGGGCTTTTACACTCTATTAATTTTATGCTAATAATATTTCTGTATGAAAAACAACAGCAGTTAAAAATAAGAATTGTTGGGTTGCTAAAATTTTCAAAATGATGAATTCTCTAGTTAGAGTAACAAATACTTTTTCTTTAGCATTTTTGTGCAAACAACACAGTTCAGGATTGTTAACACATAAAAAAAATACATTTCCTGTTTTTTAAAATTATCCTCTCGGCATGATTTGAATATGCAGTAAAGAATAACACAATCCTGATTCTACCATCTACGAATTCGACTGTGTGAATTGGGCTGCTGTAAAAGATGAGCAACTAGGGTAATGAAGTCAATACCTCACCAGCAGCAATTGCCTAGATGTTTTGATTAGAAAACTCACTGAAGAATACGAGACTAGCATTTGTTGAAATGTAGGTGGGCGGATCAACTTTGTTTATGTGTGCTACACTAAAAGGACCTCACAATAACTTCAATTTGGAACATTATTGCACCATTGTGATGATATTGTCCCACCTGCATACTATGCATGATTCACACCATAAAGTAAGGTAATAGATTCATGCTTTCCTCATGCTGTGTTCATCTGTTCTGTGCAGAGACAAGACAGCAAGTCCAATTGAGATATCTAACAATCCACTGTGACTGCATTTAAAAAGCAATCAGGAACAATGAACTAAATTGTATCTTTTTTGTTCATTGATCCATACCCAATTTATGAGACGTACACTTTTACACATTCGCAATAGAGGAAGAGGATAAAATACCAGCGGTACAAGGGAAACTAATAATGGGCCAGGAATCGCACAGAGAGGTGGGGCAATGCTCACCACAGCTCCTGCAAATTAAATTAATGAAAATACTTATCATGGGCACTGTGGCGTTGAATTGCTTGATTTTGAACTTTTAAAAAGTTGTGCGCTATCAACCCAGCCTCTGAGCAGGGTGAACTGATGCTCATGGAACAGTCTGTGAGGATAGAAAACACACCCACAAAATCTGTCAGGAAGAGAAATCACGCCCACGTATCCAGGCTGCATTGCTCAATCAGGCAAGCAGACTTCATTCATTTAAAGTTAGTATTCTGGATATCATTGTAAATAAAAAAATTAAACTTTTTTTAATAAAAAGCCAAATAAATAATTTAATTAAATTAAAGAGACAGAAGGGAAATTTTAAAAAAAAAAATAATGTTTAATTTTTAATTTTTTTAATGACCAAAAACTATTAAACTAAGGAGTAATATGAGATTCTACAACTTTAAAATTTAATTTTTAGTTGTTTGGCAGTCATTACAACTAACAGCGCTTTTAAAACTTAGTTTAGACCTGGTATTTTTAAGCGTATCTTTTGGTGGTGTAATTAGTTACTTTCCAGCTGGGCAGATGAGCTAGTTTGCAATTTTTCAATGATTACTCTGATTGCAGGGTGAGATGGTCCTTTAATTCGAAGTTGTCATATCGCCAGTGAACCAATGGGAGCAAGTTCACAATTTCTGCGTTTTAGCACGCACGTGAAAACCCAGGAACTTGCCCCTTCAACTCGCCTTTAAAGTGGAGAGCGCTGTTGAGTTCCTCCATTATTTCGGGAGCAATTTCTGGTTCAATAAGTCCAGGGGAGGAACTTATTTGATTTAATTTAAGTTAAAAAATAGTAATGGAGAAGAGAACGGGATTTAAGACAGAAAAATATCCTGGACTTAACGGTTTTCACCCCAGGGTATTAAAAAAAGGTGAAGAAATTGTAAATGTGCTGGTCATAATTTTCCAATGCTCTCTTGATTCGGGTATTCTGCTGTTGTATTGGCAAATTGCAAATATCGCTCCACTATTTAAGAAGGAATGGAGATAGATACCATATAACTACAGACCTGTCAGTCTAACATCAGTTGTGACGAACTAACTGGAATCTGTCATCAGAGACAGAGTGACTGAGCACTTAGACAAGTATGAGCTGATCAGAGAGAGTCAGCATCAACAACAACTTGTATTTATATAGTGTTTTTAACATTGTATAATATCCCATTGAGCTACATGAGAGCATTACCAGATAAAATTGACACCAAGGAGATATTAGGACAGGTGGTCAAAAGCTTGGTCAAAGAATTAGGTTTAAGGAGTGTTGTAAAAAAGGAGCGAGAGGTAGGGAGGCGGAAAGGTTTAGGGAAGGAATTCCAGAGCTTAGGGCCTAGACAGCTGAAGGCACGACCGCCAATGGAGGGGCGAAGGAAATCGGGGATGCACAAGAGCCCAGAATTGGAGGAACCCAGACTTCTCAGAGGGTTGCAGGGCTGGAGGAGGTTACAGAGGTAGAGAGGGGCAAGACCATGGAGGTATTTGAACACAAGGATGAGAAGTTTAAATTTGATACATTGCTGAGCTGGGAGCCAATGTAGGCTAGTGAGCACAGGGGTGGTGATGGGTGTATGGGATGAGTCAGGATATGGGCAGCAGAACTTCTGTAAAGGGTAGGTCATGTCTGACTAATCTAGGTGAATTTTTTGAGGCAGTCACTAACATTGTGGATAAGGGAGTGTCTATGTATGTTATCTATACGGACTTCCAGAAGGCATTTGATAAGGTTACGCACAAGAGATTATTAGCAAAAATGAAAGTGCACAGAATTGGAGGTAACCTTGCAACATGGATTGGAAATTGTTTAGGAAGTAGGAGACAGAGAGTAGGGATAAAGGGAATATATTGTTGGAATGTGACATGTGGTATTCCCCATGAGCTTCAGCTTTTATATTCGTGACTTGGATGAAGGAATAGAGAGTCGTATATCCAAGTTTGCAGATGACACTAAGTTAGGAGGCACAGTAAATTGTGTAGATGGAGACAAAAAGTTACAAAGGGCATAGTCAGATTAAGTGAGTGGGCAAAACTGTGGCAAATAGTGTTCAATGTGGGGACGTGTGAGATCATCTACTTTGGATATACAAGAAAGACATATCGGAATATTTTATTCATGATGAGAAACTAGAGCTGTGGAAGAGCAAAGAGATTTGGGTGTCCATGTATACAAATCACTAAAACCCATTAGACAAATACAAAAAGTAATCATAAAGGCGAATAGAATGTTGACTTTTATCTCAAGGGGCTTGGAATACAAAGGGGAGGAAGTTTTGTTTCAGTTGCACGGAGCCTCGGTCAGACTCCATCCGGACTAATGCATTCAGTTTTGGGTACCGTGCTTCATGAAGGATATATTGGCCTTGGAGGGTTAAATTATGAGGACAGATTGTATAAACTTGGCTTGTATTCCCTTGAGTTTAGAAGGTGGAGTGGTGATCTAATCGAGGCGTTTAAAACGATAAAAGGATTCAATAGAGTAGATACAGAGAAACTATTTCCTCTAGTGGGGGATCCAGAAGAAGGGGGAACAATCCTAAAATTAGAGCAAGGCCGTTCAGGAGTGAAATCAGGAAGCACTTTTTCAGACAAAAGACAGTAGAAATATGGGGGTAATTTTAATTCCAAAGAATGGGTGGGTTAGGGGCGGGTGGGTAGTCAAAATTGTAGATTTTAGCAGCGGGACTGCAACTCGGCTCCAACACGCCCACTTCCGGGTTTAACCCGGGCATGTTTGGATCCGGAAGTCCCGTCCCCATTTAAAACCGGCGGGCGGATTGTTAAAGGGGCAATGTACCTCATTGCAATAGTTGTAGAGCAGGAGTGATCCCTCCACGTGCTGCGATCGGACCCCTGCGATCGTCTGACGCCCCCCTCCAATTGAGTGCATCAGATTCTGCGATCGTAATTCAATTGCAGGTAATTATTTTTCTTATGGGTTTCCCACGCAACAGCCAGCCACATTACCAGGCTGGCTGCCTGTCAGGAGGCAAAGGAGCCAGGAATCGGAGAGTTTGTGAGCCGTGGAGGACATGTGGGGAGAGGGTCTGACGTTGGAGGTGGAGGCCAGGACAGCGGGGGCGTGTGGAGAAGATCACGGGCTGGGAGATGATTGAGTCATTGGAAGAGTTTGAGATAGGAAGGGGTTTCTTGGCCATCGGGGGGGCCTCACAGCGAGGGGGTCTACCATCGGGGAGCATCTACCATTGTGGGGTGGGTCGGACGTAGGGAGGGGTCGGTCATTGGACCCCTCCCTACGTCCGACCCACCCCCCAATGGTAGATGCTCCCCGATGGTAGACCCCCTCGCTGTGAGGCCCCCCCGATGGCCAAGAAACCCCTTCCTACCTCCAACTCTTCCAATGACTCGATCATCTCCCAGCCCGTGATCTTCTCCACGCGCCCCGCCGTCCTGGCCTCCACCTCCAATGTCAGACCCTCTCCCCACATGACCTCCACGGCTCACAAACTCTCCGATTCCTGGCTCCTTTGCCTCCTGACAGGCAGTCAGCCTGGTAATGTGGCTGGCTGTTGCGTGGGAAACCCGTAAGAAAAATAATTACCTGCAATTGAATTACGATCGCAGAATCTGACGCACTCAATTCAATTCCAGGTTCCCATGCGAATATATACCCACCTGCTCAGTTCCCGGCTCCAGGTCAAAATCATGCCCATGGAAATCTTTCCCCCAAAAGGTGGTGGATGCGGGGTCAATTGAAACTTGAAAGGTTGAGATTGATAGATTTTTCTTAGGTAGGGGTACCAAAGGGTATAGATCAAAGATGGATGAATGGAGTTGAGGTACAGATCAGCCATGATCTAATTGAATGGCGGAGCAGGCTCGAGGGGCTGAATAGCCTACTCCTGTTCATAATATTCCATTCTGTTTGTGCTTTGTAAATAAATTTGATATTCCAGTGACACAGTCAGCACATATTGCCAGACAGCAATTCCAGTGTCAGTGAAATGTCAAGATTGAGAAAGCTACAACAGATTATTGTAGCAGAGTTGTTCACAAGTAAGGATGAATATGTGGCATAATTTGAGCAAATATATTCTGCAGACTAAACACATAAACTACAAACTGAAATCTAAGTAAATCTGATGGAATGGCATAAAGTGGAGGAAAGAAAAAAAAGTTAGCTGTAACTGGTATGGGGGAGGGAGAGAAGTACAATTGTCCAATGCAACTAATCCCAGAGAAATATTAGATGATATTGCTTCTGGATACAACAGACTGAGGGAATCTGTGGCCCTGACAGTTCTGGCAGAATAATGCCAAATAATATTTTTAAACAATCTGAATGAGGAAATACAGGGAATAAAATATCTCCAGATCTCTTTGCTTCTATTTGCCTCTCTACTTCATTTTGTTTTGATTCCAAATGCATAATTCAGTCAAATGAGCTCCAGCCCATTCTTTATAGTGCTAAAAGGTCCTGCACTGTTTTTGAATCATTCAAGTGAGTTTATCTGTTGTTGAATCTTCCACAATAACTGAAGCTGCAATGTTAGGATGATCGGCATTTCTCCTCTATTGCACCCTTTATGTCATTAGCATTTATTTTTCCACCCTCTATACACAGTTATATATGCAACAATGCTGGGTCTTGGATAATAAAGTACAAAACAGGCACCTGAACTAAATCTGGGTTGTGTGACACTCAAGAACCCCATGGAAAAATAAGCCAAAAAACTTATTGGGCTCGAAATTGCTCCCGAAATAACGGTGGAGCTCAACAGAGCTCTCAGTTTTCTCCTCACAGACATTTCCAGCTGCACGGCAACTCACGCTGCTCAGAGGCTGGGTTGATAGCACACATTTTGTTTAAAGTTCCAATTCAAGCAATTGGATGCCACAGAGCCCGCAGTAAGTAGTTTTGTTAATTAAATTCGCAGGAGCTGCGGTGAGCATTGCCTCTCCGCTCATTGCGATTTTTGGCCCATTATTAAATGATTATTATCAAATGATAATTATGCAAATATCAGCAATTCTGTAACAACAGCTATAAGACATCTCTCCTTTAGGGAGTATAATTTCATATTTTTAGCCTAAATAATTATTCAGTGCCTTGTGCTGTATTATAGATTGCACGGGCATCAGCATTCCTTCCGAATCTTGCCTAAGTAGTCATTCTTCATGTATGAAGCTAGGTAGTGAGTGTCAACAAATAATTCAGGAAGGGTTCCACAGCTAAACCAATCCCATCCTCACCTGAACCCCGCACGTATGCACCTATCAATGGGAGTCACTGAACAGTGATCAGGAGAGGGAATGCTGACTGATTTCTCTCCTCCCTAGACTGGAGGCAATGAGGTCAAATACTGTACCTTGACTAATGCCTTTTTATTGTTTGTTTTAACATGTAAAATTACTTTGGCCCTGAATTCTGTGGGATTCTCCTGAACTCCTGCCATAACTTCAGTGGGAGACCAGTAGAGTCCCTGCCGAAACAGTATAAATAGTCATTTTTATACGATCTCCCACTGGAGAAACCCCTGTAGAAGTTCCAGGCGCACGTGTTAGGGTAAATTTACAGATCCTGTGCTCCCCATAAGGAACAGTGAAGGCAGCACGGGTCGGAGATTCAGTGTAGTAGTCCTATGTCTGGTCTGTGCTTCCTTTAAGCACTATGCTGGGAACACAGGATTGGTGAATTCACCCTATTGTTAAATACCTGCCCATTCCCCATGACGCTCATCCAGGATAAAGTAACTGGTCAGAAACTAAAGTCCATTAAATCTGTCCACATTGATTGAGTCAGGCTCCAGTCAGGGGGAATTATATAACAGGGAACTATAGGCCAGTTATCTTAACATCATTGATAAGAAAGATATTAGAATCTTTGCTAAAATATGAGAAAACAAAACATCAAGAGATGGAAAATATGATAAAAAATAGTCAGCATGAATTTCTAAAAGGAAGGTCATGTTTTACCAACCTTATCGAATTCTTTGAAGAAGTAACAGAAAGAGTAGACAAGGGCAATGCAGTGGATGTGATATACATGGACTGTCAGAAGGTGCCACATAAGAGACTCATGACAAAGGTCAGGTCATGTGGAGTCAAGGGCCAGGTAGCAGAATGGATTGAAAAATGGCTGCAAAACAGAAAACATAGGGTAGGAGTTAAGGGAAGTTTCTCAAACTTTCCTGGCAGTAAATGGAAAGTAGTGTCCCACAGGGATCCATGCTGGGACCACTGTTGTTTTCCATATAGATAAATGATTTGGACTCAAGCAATGGGGTTATGGTGTTGTAATTTGCAGATGATACAAAATTGGGGTTATAACTAATAATGTGAAGGATGGCACCAAATTACAGGAAGACATAAACAGGCTTGCAGGGTGGTTGAATAAATGCCAAATGAAATTCAATACAGTGAAGTGTGAAGTAATTTATTTTGCTGGTAGGAATAATGAGGCCACTTATTCTTTGGAAGATAAGAAACCTAATGGGGTAGAGGAGCAAACAGATCTGAGACTACAGATACATAAATCACTAAACATAGCAACATAAGTTGATAAGGCCATAAACAAAACACTGGGATTAATTTCTACAGGAATAAAATATAAAAGCATGGAGATGATTTATACAGAACCTTGGTGAGACCACACTTGGGAGTGCTTGCTCAGTTCCAGTCACTGTATCACAAAAAGGATATTGAAGCATTGGAGAAAGTAGCGAGATGATTTACAAGGATGTTACTAAAATTGAGGGCATGCAACTATCAAGAAAGATTAAGCAGGTTGTGGTTCTTTTCTCTGGAATAGAGAAGACTATTACGAGAGCTGATGGAAGTCTTTAAAATTATGAAGGGGTGGGATAGGATAGATGTGAAGAAACGGTTTCCACTTGTGGGTGAGTCCAGCACAAAGGGCATAAATATAAGTTAGTCACTATCAGGTGGGATTTGAAGATGAGCACTAGGATTTTAAATGTAATGTTTTGGGGAACAAGTGATGGATGAGCCAGGGCTTGGTGTTGGACAGGATGCAAGCACTGCATGTTGGAGAAGTTGGAGTTTATGAACTATTGACAAAGGAAAGCCAGCAAAAAGACCATTGGAATAATTGAGTCTTGAAATGAACAACAGCATTAAATAAGGGATGCAGTGGAAGAAGGGTGGAGGTAAGCAATGTTGTGGAAGTGGAAATAAGCAATTTTGGTGATGTAGAGGTTATGGGGTTTGAAACGCAGCTCAGGGCCGAACAGGATGCCAAGGCTGCTCATGGTTTTGCAGATCCTGAATGAGAGGCCAGAGAGGGGGACAGAGTCAATGCCAATGGAATGAGAATTATGGCAAACAGAGAAAATGATGGTTTAATCATCCCAATGTTCAGCTAAAGGAAGTTGTGGTTTATCCAACACGTAGGGCATGATTTCAACATGGCGGCGGAAAGTCAGCGGGTAGCTGAATAGTCGCATCGGAAACCTGGAAAAAATTTCCGCGCTTCAGCTTGAGCGATCGCGACTAAAATTGAAGGCCCTTAATTTAACTTCCAGGTTTTGCGTCTCAACGCTGCACAGCAGGCGTACTGCGCACCCGAATGACATGTTGTGAACTGGAGTATTTAAAGGGCCATTGCAACCCTGGATTTTGAAGGAGAAAGGAGGAAACTTTAGAAATGCAGCAATACAGATCTACGGCAGCATCCCGTTTTAGCGACCATTCTCTTCAGTTGCTACTGGCTGGTGTCAGGAGTAGGAGGGAGATACTATACCAGAGGAAGCATCATCCCTGTGCCACCAAGAAGGCGTGACTGGAGGTGGCAGAGGAGCTGAGCAGCAGGAGTAACGTGGCAAGGTCATGGGTACAATGCAGGAAGCGATTTAATGACCTAACCAGGTCAGGAAAAGTGAGTACAGTTACTGATTCACCCACATCCTGTGGTGTACAACACCCCCCCCCCCCCCCCCGCCCCCCACTTATTCTGTCTTCTCCATCACATAAAAACAGGCTTACAGAGTGGTCAAATAAATGGCTACTCTATCACATCACTCCTCACACCCACTTAAGTCTCATCATCAACTTACCTTCACTTTCTGTGCACTTCCTCACCTCCCCATTTGTGAACCCTCGACTCCCATCCACCCCAATCCTGATGCAATGTGATCAATCTGTCTGATACTCACCCTCTGATGCATCTCTTTAATTGTCAGCCTCACCCAAAGCAGTGCATCAATCGGGTGATCCTGTCACCCTCACTCACTCACACGTCTGTTCTTTCTCCCTTTGTAGGAGAAGAGAGCACAAAATGTGCTGGAGAGGAATAGGACTGGAGGGGGCCCACTTCAAATAGTGCCCCTGACAGAAGCGGAGGAGGAGACGTTGGATCTCAGCCATGTGGTTGAATGCCTGGCCGTCGGAGATGGCGAGACTGGCAACCTACAAACGGCTGGTGACAGAACTTTAACAACCTTCGCACACAACATGAATTGATGTTATCAATGATTAACCTATTGCACACCTCGGTATGCTCATCGCAAACTAACATCTGCAACAATTTTTAATATTGCCTTATGTTCTCTTCCAGGGCCTTCACGGATTGATGATGAGGCAGGCGCCATGGAATAAAGTGATTCTTCAGAGGAGCTCAATTCCTCTGAGGGTACACCGTCACATCACATCCAGTCATACACCAGCACAGATACTCGCACTTCGGTGGGTCCTGTTAGGCAGATATTTGGGTTGTCACCTGGTGATTCAACACTCACAAGTGTGCACGAGCAGACACTGGTGGCCAGGGCAGCTATGGAGAGCCCGCATCAGGGGTCACATTCCTCTCCATGCTCTGCTCAGCTGGACCCAGATAATGAACCCCGGGAGATATCATTGTGAGTGAGAATGATCGAGGTACAGCTCCACCTCTATGAGGTAATGGAAAGGGTGTCGCAATAGCAGATAGGTTGGAGGAGCCCAACTCCATCACTAGTGGATTGGTGGCAAAGTTAAGTTCGGGAATGTCCTCAGTAGACAGAGTGGCAGCCTCCACTGAGGTTCAAGCACGGCTCTCAAATGAGTCCTTGCAGGCCATGACAACGGCTGTACGGACTCTGGATGCCAACATGTCTGTTGCCTTAAACAGGCAGACGGAAACTTCATTCATGGCCTTAGAAAGCACCACATCTCCTCACCAGTCTGCTGTCCAGCAGAGTGGCAGGAGTGATGTGGCGTTGGCCTGGGAGAGGAATGATGGCGAAAGGGGACATGGAAGTAGGGGCTCCACTCAAAGCGCTCCTACGTCTCACCCGTTGCCCCCACCTCAACCAGTACCTCTCCTGGTGTCTGAGCCTGCCCCTGCACAGGTGCGGGTGGAGCAGTCTTTGGCGGGGCCCTCACGGGCTCCAAAACCCGGAGCTCGTACGCCGAAACCATCTTAGCAGTCCGGGCAGGGATCTGAGCAACTGTCACTACCTGTGCTGAAGCCACAGGGGATGTACCAAGTAAAAGCGCTAGGAAGAGGAAGGCTAAGGTTTTGTAATCACCAAGGGTATGCACAAGGGTGTCTGATGGAATGTCGTATTTTTTATTTATATTTGTTTTTTAGTTACAAGCACGTGAAGCACGAGGGGGCATAGATTTAAGGTGAGAGGGGAGAGATACAAAAGGGTCCAGAGGGACAATTTTTTCACTCAAAGGGTGGTGAGTGTCTGGAACGAGCTGCCAGAGGCAGTAGTAGAGGCGGGTACAATTTTGTCTTTTAAAAAGCATTTGGACAGTTACATGGGTAAGATGGGTATAGAGGGATATGGGCCAAGTGCAGGAAATTGGGACTAGCTTAGTGGTATAAACTGGGCGACATGGACATGTTGGGCCGAAGGGCCTGTTTCCATGTTGTAAACTTCTATGATTCTATGATTCTATGATTCTAAATGTTATAATTCTCACTACCACTGCCACGTCTTGCTCATTCTTGAGTCCTGTTTGTGAGAGTGCCCTTTCATGTATTTCAGCATAAACACCAAGATATGATGCTGCCCATTGGGCTCATGTACAGTGGGTGTATGTGTGGTCGAAGGACTGTTTTGTGCAAGCGGTGGGGGGGTGCTGCTGCTGGTGTTGGTGGTTGCGGTGGTTGTTCCAGACGATCTGAATAGTTCACTATCTTCAGTTTGCAGATCTCAGAATGAGAACCCGTTGGATTTGAGTGAATCCCTGGCATCACGAGCAGCCATCTGCACTGCTGCTGTGGCGATGGATTCCCCATCTTCGTCCTCCTCCTCCTCCTTTTGTTCGTCCTCTTCCTCACTATCTTCTTCAATTTTGCCGGCAGATGAGGATACGCATACGAGCTCTTCCACCTGTAACCCTTACTGTTGAGCGATGTTGTGGAGGACGCAACACACCACCATTATTCTGCACCCCCTCGCCGATGAGTACTGAAGGGATCCCCCAGATCGATCCAGGCACCTGAAGCACATCTTCAGCATTCCTATGGCTTGTTCAATGACAGACCTGGTGGTGATGTGACTGTCGTTCTACCGCTCCTGTGCCTCGTTGATGGGGTTTCTCACAGGTGTCATGAGCCACGTCTGCAGGGGTTATTTCTTATCACCAAGGAGCCAGCCCTTAAGTCTGTGTTGTGCGTGGAGGAGGGTCAGGATGTTGGACTCATCCAAAATGAAGGAATCATGGCAGCTGCCAGGGAATTTGGCATATACCTGTAGAAACCTGGTGGTTGCAAACTAGCTGCGGATTGATGGAATGATAGCCCTTTCTGATAATGAACGGTCCTGGCTCATGTGGAGGTCCTCGGATTGCTACATGTGTGCAATCAATGGCGCCCTATACCCGTGGGAAGCCTGCCAGAGAGTGGAAACCCACTGCCCTCTCAGTCTAGCTGATGTCGTCGCAGGTGAAGTTGACGTAGTCGGATGTCCTGGCAAACAAGTCCTGGTAACCTGTCATATACACTTATGTGCAGACAACTGAGAGACTCTGGAGATGTCACTGGTAGCGCCCTGGAAGGATCCGGTTGCAGAGAAATTGAAGACAGTGGTGACTTTAACTGCGACAGGCAACGCGTGGCCACCAGGCCCAATCGGGAGCAGTTCTGCATGAAGGAGCCTGCAGATATCTGCTACCACCGGGCGACTCAAGCTGAGCCTTCATAGGCACTGGTCCTCAGAGAGGCCCAGGAAGCTCAGCCTCTGCCTGTAGACCGTCTCACATGGGTAGTGCCTCCTGCGACCTTGGCCCCTCCATTGGTCCTCTCTCTGCTCTTCTCCGGGTCCTTGTGGTGCACCTCTGTTTCTTGCACCTGCAACTCCCCGAACTGCACACCGTGATGGTGATGTGCCTCTTCCTCAGATGTACTGTGGAATAAATCCATTGCATCCCCCATCCTGATGTTGTCCGTTTGAGGGAGTCCAAAATGTTGGTAAATATGTGTGAACACAAGAATTCTGAGTGTGAACACAAGAATTCTGAGTGTGAACACAAGAATTCTGAGTGTGAACACAAGAATTCTGAGTGTGAACAAAGAAATCTCAGTCTAAACACAAAGAACTCCCAGCCAAAGGTTTGTCTGAGAGAACTGGTTGCCCTGCTGCAAAAACTGACCTTTTATTCGCTTGTGTCAATCATTGGTTTAAAGGTCCAAATGAGATTCAGCTGCAACTCGCCTCCATTTCCATGGCGTGTTTCAGAGGCCACGGGAGACACGGTCAGGAGAAGTTAAAATCGTTTGCTTAACTCAATACACAAAAAGTTAATCCCCTTAAGTGGTTTAAGTGCCTAAACTGGCTCTTTAAATATCGGCCCACCGGCTTTAAGTGCCAGTGGGATTTCCAGGTGTCAGAAATGCGCACGTCCAAACCTGTCTGGGTCAAACCCGGGAGTGGGTGCTTTGGAGCCAGGATGAGGTCCCGCTCCGATTTCTAAGAATATTCACTGCCCACCCACCACCAACCCACCCGTTCTTGGGGGTTAAAATTACCCCCTTGAAGTTAGACAAGCAGCCTGACAACACCAAAGTGATTGTGGGGTCAAGAGAAGTGGTAAAATGGTAAATAAAGCTGGCTATTGTAAGCAAACACATACCATGCCTGCAGAAATGTCACTAAAAGATAGCCAGCAAAGATAGTATTGGAATAATTGAGTCTAGCGATGGGAAGCAAATTTGTGAGGAAAAGGAGGGCTTTCAAGGATTGATCCTTGGATGCTGTATGGTTTTTATTTAATTTTTGTTTATTTTGAGCAAGATTTGTTTTAGTTCTAATTATGCTGAAAATACAATGTAGTTACAGGAATTGCATTAGCGATTCCAAATCTATAAAATTAACTTCCTATAAGTATTTTAGTACAGTCATATTATCTAACCATTGTTGACCTAAAAAAGACATTGATAAGCAAATAGTTCAGTTAGGTAAAGAATCATTAGTTTTGTCATAAACAGCATCAGTACCCAAATATTTGGAATTGCATTATTAACAATAATATCCTAATTGTTGATTTTGCATAAAGTTATTTAGATAAGTATTTTTGGTGTGTAATGATTGATGGATCAGTTTGCCTGTATTAATGTTTAATTTTAACAATCCTGGGTCAGAGGTTGGGTATATTTGATGAAAGAAGAGGCTTCTAAATAGAAATTTGTAGATAAAAGAATGTTTAGCGTGTTAGTGTGCTCAAGTGTAGTTCTGAATAGTTCAATAGTTGTGACTGCTTAAGATTGTATTTGGAACAGTGTAATCCAACAGCCAAATTAGTAGTATAAGTTTTAAGAAGTATATAGTATAACATTGTAACTATGTGCAATTTGATAGCTGGAATTGAGGAAAAGACTCTTGAAGAACCAGGAAACAAAGAATATTTCAGATGACTAGCTGAAGATGTATCTCAAAAGCCAGAATTAGTGCATCTCAGAGAAAGATGAAAGTGCTTTGCTATAGCAGTTAGACTTGCTTGGGCAAAAAGGTCATACATTTTTATGTAGACATCTTCCAAGATATAAGTTTAAACAGGAAGAGCATGATTGTCATCTGTAACTTTGATATACTCTTATGCTGAGCTATATTGGCTCCCGGTCCGGAAATGCCTCGATTTTAAAATTCTCATCCTTGTTTTCGAATCACTCCATGGCCTCGCCCTCCCTATCTCTGTAACCTCCTCCAGCCCTACAACCCTCCGAGATCTCTGTACTCCTCCAATTCTGGCCTCTTGCTCATCCCCAATTTTAATCGCTCCACCATTGGCGGCCGTGCCTTCAGCTGCCTAGGCTCTAAGCTCTGGAATTCCCTCCCTAAACCTCTCCACCTCTCTCCCTCTCTCTCTCCTCGGTGTCTGGCTCGGTGTCAAATTTTGTTTGAAAGAGCTCCTGTGAAACACCTTGGAATATTTTACTATGTTAAAGGCACTATATAAATGCAAGTAGTTGTTGTTGATATATCAGTGGAAATGGACTAACTTTGCCAAACATGTATTGTAATCCTTAAAATTGATTACTGCTATGCTATTAAGTTGAAGCCAACTAATGCTGTGTTATTGCAATTCTGAAATCAAATTGTTGTTCTGTTTCTAACAATGACATTGACAATCACCCTACACAGGCCAATTCAATGAAAAAGATCTTACCACAGCTCAGTCATCAGTTTATTTTTTTTGATTACTGCAAAGATATCAAGGATTGAACAGGATGATGTAATACTAAAAGTTATTTTATTTCACTATTTCTGTCCATCTTATCCTTGATTAAACAAAGCGGCAAAATAAAACAATTAGTATTACATCAAATTGTGTTCTGTTCAGTCCCCGATACCTATGTGTTTTTTTTTATTCGTTCACGGGATGTGGGCGTCGCTGGCGAGGCCAGCATTTATTGCCCATCCCTAATTGCCCTCGAGAAGGTGGTGGTGAGCCGCCTTCTTGAACCGCTGCAGTCCGTGTGGTGACGGTTTTCCCACAGTGCTGTTAGGAAGGGAGTTCCAGGATTTTGACCCAGCGACGATGAAGGAACGGCGATACATTTCCAAGTCGGGATGGTGTGTGACTTGGAGGGGAACGTGCAGGTGGTGTTGTTCCCATGTGCCTGCTGCTCTTGACCTTCTAGGTGGTAGAGGTCGCGGGTTTGGGAGGTGCTGTCGAAGAAGCCTTGGCGAGTTGCTGCAGTGCATCCTGTGGATGGTACACACTGCAGCCACAGTGCGCCGGTGGTGAAGAGAGTGAATGTTTAGGGTGATGGATGGGGTGCCAATCAAGCGGGCTGCTTTATCTTGGATGGTGTCGAGCTTCTTGAGTGTTGTTGGAGCTGCACTCATCCAGGCAAGTGGAGAGTATTCCATCACACTCCTGACTTGTGCCTTGTAGATGGTGGAAAGGCTTTGGGGAGTCAGGAGGTGAGTCACTCGCCGCAGAACACCCAGCCTCTGACCTGCTCTCGTAGCCACAGTATTTATATGGCTGGTCCAGTTCAGTTTCTGGTCAATGGTGACCCCCAGGATGTTGATGGTGGGGGATTCGGCGATGGTAATGCCGTTGAATGTCAAGGGGAGGTGGTTAGACTTTCTCTTGATGGAGATGGTCATTGCCTGGCACTTATCTGGCGCGCATGTTACTTGCCACTTATGAGCCCAAGCCTGGATGTTGTCCAGGTCTTGCTGCATGCGGTGAGACAAGGGTTAAGTGTTTAACTTACATTGAATTTCATTCCTTCTGATGACTGAACTGTGGCTGGATCTTTTTAATTGAATTAGTTTGTGTAGAATGGCTCAAGACCTTTAATTCACTAGAGCAAATAAAAACCCTAGAAACAAAACTAAATCCCAATTCATCATTCCTATGCAATATTTAGGAGGCAACTAATTAATACATTGTAATTGAAGGAGTATTGTAAGCAAGGTCCATTCTGAGGGTAATATGTGCGATGCACTATGGTTACCTATTTTGTGTACAAGAAAAAAAGCCAGCAGCAACAAAATAGAAAATGAGAAACAGAAAGACATCAGAACTAATCTAATTTGGAAACAATCAAGAGAAGGCTTAATTTGAAAAGCAGAAAGTGGCATTAAATAGATTTATAAAACAGCAGTATTGCCTAACATTTAAGCCAGCGATCCCACCACCCACGGTGATCAGAGTCCTACAGGTATGAAAAGCAATCTGGTCGGCAAGTTCTCTCTGGAGACAAGTTAATCTCAGAACCACACTGTTGATGGTTACCATCCATTCAGAACTTCTTAAATTCTGATCTCCACATCCCGTAATAAATTAAGTTGCGACAGCCAGAAGCAATGTCTGAACTCAAGGGAAATGGTGTTCCACATTCTAATGTTACAATCCTTCTTCTACAATACAATACATTTCTTGCAGAAGTTCAGCTGAGAATACTGTTTATTATCATGGTGGGGGCCTCTTGAGCAGTGTGATTCTACCAATGTGATGCTTATTATTTTTCACTGAACTACTTTTGAAGTTTCAACCTAACAGTCACATCGTGTGATCAGATTTGATGTTGGAACAAACTATCTAGAGACCTAACTGAACGTTGAAATGTTGTTGCATAATCAGAAAAGTAGAAATTAAAACACAACACAGAATCAACTCATTGTATAAGATAGTTTACCTTTATCAAAGATGTGAAAATATCGATATAGAAGCACCTCACTTATGAAAGCTAAATGAAAACAATGCCTTTAGGTAACTCAACTATCTATGGGCCGATTTATTGGGCCTCCTGCCTGGCACAAATGTGGCAGTAGTGCCCTGAAAGTGGTGGGCAAAGATCTACCATGCTACTGCTGCAATCACTGTGGCTGTACCAATCTTCCCCGGGCCCACTGCTAGGCAGACAGAGGTGACCGTAAGTCAGGCGGTAGGCTCATTTAAAATGTTAATTGGGATCTTGTGACATATATAGGACCCTGCTTGCCATTTTTGGGCTGAACTGGGCAATGTGTGCACCATGCATGGTCTGACCAGTATCAACTGGCCCGGATGGAGGATCCCAAAGATAATTTCCTCTTTATTTTGTGGAGCAGGAGTGCTCCTCCAGGCTCCACAAAACCAGTCTGGGCCATTGCTGCTTTGGCTGTCTCTCCCCCAGACATCAGGGCCCCCTCTCTTATTAACTATTTTTTGTGGCCTGGAGGCTGCCTGATTTTGTGGTGGCCTGGAGCCAGCAGGCTGCCCCGGGGACCTTGAACTTTGGCCGTTGCCTGCCGCCCTGATACTGATGAAGACTGGCCCTCGAAATGGACCGGGCCTCGTGCCAGGACTACCTGCTGACGCATTTCACTGGCCAGCCACCTTAAGTCCGAATTGGGTGAAAATACACACCTATGATTCTTAGCACCACACAACCACAGAAAATGCAAAATATTATAGTCAACAAGTAAAAGAATAAATCAGCCACAACTGGCAACATATCAAGAAGAAACTTATTACAAATCAGTACTATCTGAGATTTCTTTGACAGATGTGGAAAATAAAAATTAAAGTTACAAAAGAGAAAACAAAGAGCTAGTGTTTGCTCATTAGATCCATGCAGCTCAGAATGGAATGACATGGTGACATAAATCCCTTTTTTAATGGGCAAAAAGAAATAAAATCCTCATGTGTCATGAGTGGTCACAAAACCTCATCCAGCATCCAGTACTGGCAAACATTCCTTTATTGCCTTTGCAATGAAGTAAACAATGGCAAAACACAGCCTTTGCATACGGAATATACTCGTGGAACTTCCAATATTCAGTTTGAATATGCCAAAGGAATCAAATCAGTCTTTGTCCTTTCTCTACCCTTGTAGATATAGACTAGATTGGATTTCTGCCATGTACAAATAAGGTTTATAAGTTGTCAATGCAGCTCATCCCTGAACTCTAAGGTTACAGCAATAATTCCCATCTTGACAGATGCCTGAAGAGTTGGGACAGCATCAGAGACTGTCCGAACTGAGAGGGGGACAAAATAAGGCATTTTTATATTTTTAATTTCACTGATAAGCCCTTTTTCAGTTTTATCCTCAATATTGAGTTAAGAAGGGTCAGGTGAGGAAAGATGGTTAAGAAATGACTGAAATACACTTACCTTAACATTATGATCCTTTATAGGATCTTCTGTATACTTGAATGCCCATTTCATATGTCTCATCTGAGACACTGCATGCCAGGATGGCAGAAATTAATGCAAGATGTGCCTGTCCCCAAAGTAATATTTAAATTAAGTTTCCTATCTCTTTGAATTGGATGCTTCCTCGCTAATTAGAAATGACAACGGAAAATGGGATGGGTGATAAGGTGGGTGGTGACCCATTGTCATGGATCTCCACCCCATTTCTGCTGCCTTCCACACAATCACAATTGGGCAGTCGCTAGGCTACAGACACCAAGAAACATTTCACTGGTTCATGCACACTGAAAGGTATAGTGTTCCAGAACAGTATCTGACATGCAGTAGTTTTCTATGCAAGTGAGTCTCAAACACTATCCAACTTCACACTCCTAATTTTGGATGGGTGACCAGCGGTGTGAGTTAGAAACTCCAAAAATGAGGCCCAGGAGATTTTAACACTCGGGCCTTATTTAAATACCATCAGCTTTGCATGGGTGTCCATGCTGCCTGCTCATTAGAGCAGGTTAAAATCATGGCAGATCAGCTCCCGGAGGTTCCAGGGCAGGTGAGTTACTTGGGTGATTTTAACTGTCCACTCACCCAGTTTCCGTCAGATGGGTAGAATTGCCCCCTAAGGTTATTAAGAAATGGAGTTGTCTTTCTGCCCACCACAATGTTGTGTGCATCAGTCTACAACTGTATGCTGAACCACTGCACTGACTTACAGTTGAATCTCAAACAACAACAACAACTTAGGTTTCACTAAACTGCTGAGCACCCAACTTCCCTTCCTGGCCCCCATGTTAGCTGATATTGTTAACGGTTCCCTCTCTTCAGGTACTGTCCCCCTCCCCTTCAAATCTGCCATCATCGCCCTCATCCTCAAAAAATCCCACCCTTGACTGCTCTGTCCTTGCAAACTACTTCCCCATCTCCAACCTCCCTTTATTCTCCAAAGTCCTTAAGTGTGTTGTCGCCTCCCAAATCTGTGCCCATCATTCCTGCAATGCCATGTTTGAACCCCTCCAATAAGATTTCCGCTCCTGCCACAGCATTGAAACGGCCCTTATCAAAGTCACAAATGAGATCCTATGTGACTGTAACCATGCAAAACTATCCCTCCTCATTCTTCTCTGCAGCCTTTGAAATGGTTGACCACACTATTGTCCTCCAATGCCTCCTCTGTTGTCCAGCTGTATGGGACTGCCCTCACCTGGTTCCATTCCTAGCAATCCAGTCATAGCCAGAGAATCACCTACAATGGCTTCTCTTCCCGCTCCCATACTGTTACGGAGTGCCCCAAGGATCTATCCTGGGCCCCCTCCTAGTTCTCATCTACACGCTGCCCCTCGGCGACATCATTCGAAAACACGTCAGGCTCCACATGTATGCTGAGGACAGTAAGCTCTACCTCACCACAACCTCTCTCGACCCCACCATTGCCTCTGATTTGTCATGCCTTTCAGCATATATATTTCACAATATATATCAATGATTTGAATGAGGGAACCAAATGTAATATTTCCAAGTTTGCTGACGACACAAAACTAGGTGGGATCGTGAGTTGTGAGGAGGATGCAAAGAGGCTTCAAGGCGATTTAGACAAGTTGAGTGAGTGGGCAAATAATATGACAGATGCAGTATAATGTGGATAAATGTGAAGTTATCTACTTCGGAAGGAAAAACAGAAAGACAGAGTATTATTTAAATGGTGATAGATTGGGGAATGTTGATGTACAAAGGGATCTGGGCGTCCTTGTACACCAGTCATTGAAAGCAAACATGCAGGTGCAGCATGCAGTTACGAAGGCAAATGGTATGTTGGCCTTCATTGCAAGAGGATTTGAGTATAGGAGCAAGGATGTCTTACTGCAGTTATACAGGGCCTTGGTGAGATCACACCTGGAGTGTTGTGTGCAGTTTTGGTCTCCTTACCCTAAGAAAGGATATACTTGTCATAGAGGGAGTGCAGCAAAGGTTTACCAGACTGATTCCTGGGATGGCAGGACTGTTGTATGAGGAGAGATTGGGTTGACTCGGCCTGTATTCACTCGAGTTTCGAAGAATGAGAGGGGATCTGATTGAAACATATAAAATTCTGATAGGGCTAGACAGACTGGATGCAGGGAGGATGTTTCCCTTGGCTGGGGGGTCCAGAACGAGTGGCCACAGTCTCAGGATAGGGGGTAGGACATTTAGAACTGAGATGAGAAATTTCTTCACTGAGAGGGTGGTGAACCTGTGGAATTCTCTACCACAGAAGGCTGTGGAGGCCAAATCATTGATTATATTTAAGAAGGAGCTCGATAGATTTCTAGACATAAAAGGCATCAAGGGGTATGGAGAGAGAGTGGGAATATGGTATTGAGATAGAGGATCAGCCATTGCAGTTGTTGTGTAATGCAAAAAACATCCTAAGATGCTTCACAAAGGCCTGCGGAAGAACTGCTGCCAAGCCAAAGGAAGAGGGATGACCAAAACTATGATAAAACAGTTGTATTTTAAGGAGTAACTTAAAGAAGGAAAGGGAGATGTAGAGGCAAAGGGGCTTAAGGAGGGAGTTCCATAGAGTGGGACCTATACGGCTACGGGCAAATGGACAGGATGACACACAAGAAGCAGGATTCAGAGGAGTTCTGTGAAAGTTTTAGGGTTAGAGAAGGTTACAGAGATAAGGAGGGGGGAGGCCATGGAGGAATTTAAACATAAGGATGAAAATTTTAAATTTGAGTAATTTCAATCAGATGACCACAAATCTGGATACCCATTCAGGGCTGTACTGCAAAATTCTGCCCAAACGGTTCAGGCAGGAGAAGCACCTGAGCATGCTGACTCTCTGCTCGATGACATTTCTGGTGACAGCATGGCCCTCGTTGTGGGCCAGCTCTGCAGCTGTGCCCAGGTTCCTGACAGGAGTCATGAGCCAAGTGTGAAAGGGATAGCCCTTGCTAGCCGATAGGAAGCCTGTAATCTGATGGCCTGGATGGAATAGAGGCAACTCATAGGACTGGCACAGGATGAATGCATCATACATGCAGCCAGGAAATCAGGCACAGAAGTGCCTGTGGTAGCAAACCAGCTGGACGTTGAGGGAGTGGAATCACTTTCTATTCAGAAGGATGCCAGGATGGTGACGTAGAGTACACAAGGCAATGTGGGTACATTCAATGGCACCTTGCACCTTGGGGAAGCCTGCAATGTGGACGAAGCCTAATGCTTTCTCATCCTGTTTTGCTCTGTCTATAGTAAATAAGGTGTAGGTGTTCCTCCTGATGTAGAGAGCCTCGGTGACCTCCCTGATACAATGATGGACAGGAATTGATAGATGTCACGGAGGTCACCAGCTACATCCTGAAAAGAGCCAGTTGCATAAAAGTTAAGGGCCATAATCAGTGCTATCCATGCCCTGGTATGAGGATCGAATCTGGCTGCAGCAGGTGACATAGTTCGGTGACAGCATCCTTTATGAAGCAAAGGTGCCTGAGATATTGCTCCTCAGTGAAGTTGAGGTGGGAGGAGTGCTCCCTGAAGACCCACTGTGAATATGGCTTCCTGCGCAGTGCTCTCCTCCTCCCTCTTGTCTCAGCTGCACCTGTTCTCTGCTGCCTTCTTGGTTGCTCCCCCTCGTCCTCCTGAAGAAAAATAAGGCCATTTCTATAATGGGTGCCCAACCACAATGTCAGTTTAACTTTCCAGCGGTAAGTCAAAAATTACATCCAACATCTCTGGCAATGTCAGCCTAGATTATATGCTCAAACCTATAGTCGGGCTTCAACCCATAATCTTCTGACTCAGATGAGACTGCTATTAACTAAGCCAAGCTGACAAAGTTGTTAACTGCCATATAATATGATGATCTCAACTGGGAAGAGGTAATAAGTGATAAGTAGAAAGTTGAATGTTTTACTCCTCAGTCACCCATGCCAATGGATTTTTGTAAAAACAGCTAAGGAGGGAGCCATCTTTGGCGAGACTGTCATGATAGAGATTAATTGGTGCTTACAGAACAGTTTAATTAGTAACATTAAACATTGAACAGAGTCTTTTTCTGTTCAAAGTCTGAGTTGTCTTCTCTCTCAGACTCACTCCTTATCTGTTACCAGATATTAAGACACCTGATGATTTGAGATCTAAGAAGTAGCTTCAGGCTGGCAGACGTCCATTGATGTCAAGTGTGATAATGCATAGTTTATGTCACAAGGAGTATTTAAAGGGGCACTGTATTCTTCAAAAAGATGCACTGAGCATCATTTTGACAGCAAGGATACACATTGTGTGTTTGCAATCAAGTGCAAAGCATTTGTCAAACACTTATATGAAGATCATGTCCCTCTTACGATGCACTTCATTAAATAGAAGTACTTGATTATTCTTGTTGCTAACAGCTTCGTAGACTGAAAATTTTCAATGAAAGGCCGATAATTACAGCTATTTTTCAGCCTTTGCTAATAAACACTATTATGTACACATTTCATGTTCCAACATTCATTCCAATAAATCTATCCATATTATTCAATTCCCTAGACATTTTACCTAATTGCTCCATCACCCTTTGAAAACTACCTTCACTCATCACCTGACCAAATAACCCACAATTGTTAGTGCATTGTGTATTACAAGAAGTATTCTGCTCCATCCTCCAAGATACAAAATGCCCCCAAAGAAGTGGTTTACTTTCTAAGGATTGGATTGTAGATCGATTCTATCTATTGTAGATTATTGATTTTTCAGAACAACAGAACCCTATCTCAACAATGCTAAAAATACATGCTGCAATATTCCATTTGGCATATGATGTTTCATTCTCATTCTATCTTTAAGATTTGGATAGGAAGCAGTGTAATTAATAACCAGGATTTCAATCTACACCCATTTTAACCCGTGTGAAAAACTGCAAGAAAAGATTTTCTGCAAATTCTCTTCTCTAGTCATGTTGGAATGTATAAATCTGCTTGATGATGGAAGTATCCATTTAGCTCCTGACTCTGCTAATTGTCACCTTTCAAAGATGTGCATGCAAAATGCTGACTGGATTGTGGTGGGTATTTCATGACAGGATCTTGGGAAATTAGCAAACTTATGAATGATGAAAAGAGGAAGTTGTGTGCATTACAAATTGCATATACAAAAACATAGCCTGTTACAATTTCCAAATAGGTTTGCACTCCTGGAAGCTAATCATGTTTCAACACATACACTATATCTTACTCCTCAGGCCCCAGGGAAGCTATTTACGACATTAAGAGCCAACTTTTCTGCTGATGTAGCTTTTTTGTGTCTTGAAAACAGATAGCTAACACATGGCTGCCATCTGGTTTATGTAACAGGATAGGATGTACTGAATAAGGCTTGCAACATCATTTAAAGATGTAAGAAGGCGACAGAAGTTAGCATACAAACATACAAAATTGACAGGCGGGAAAAGACCAACTGGCCAATTAAGCCTGGCCCACACCATGATGGCTGGAGTATCATGACCAGACACTTTCTTAAAACTCCACACGCACCACGTAATCTCCTGGGAGAGACAAAAAAAACAGAAAAACCCAAGGCCAATAAGGGAAAAAAATTATCTGGAAAATTCCTCTCTGACCTTTTAAGGTGATCAAAACCAATCCAGGAGATCATATGGACCACATACTTTTCACATGTAAAGACACGTACTTTCTACATAATCCGATCTCTGCCCTAATCAAGAACTCGTCCAGCTCCTGCTTCAAGGCATGCAAAGAGTCAGCCCAGTACAGCTACAACACTGGCATCCACCCGACAATGTGGAGAATTGCCCAGGTATGTCCTGTCCACAAAAAGCAGGAAAAATCCAATCCGGCCAATTACCGCCCCATCAGTCTACTCTCAATCATCAGCAAAGTGATGGAAGGTGTCGTCGACAATGCTATCAAGCGGCACTTACTCACCAATAACCTGCTCACTGATGCTCAGTTTGGGTTCCGCCAGGACCACTCGGCGCCAGACGTCATTACAGCCTTGATCCAAACATGGACAAAAGAGCTGAATTCCAGAGGTGAGGTGAGAATGACTGCCCTTGACATCAAGGCAGCATTTGACCAAGTGTGGCACCAAGGAGCCCTAGTAAAATTGAAGTCAATGGGAATCAGGGGGAAAACTTTCCAGTGGCTGGAGTCATACCTAGCACAAAGGGAGATGGTAGTGGTTGTTGGAGGCCAATCATCTCAGCCCCAGGGCATTGCTGCAGGAGTTCCTCAGGGCAGTGTCCTAGGCCCAACCATCTTCAGCTGCTTCATCAATGATCTTCCCTCCATCATAAGGTCAGAAATGGGGATGTTCGCTGATGATTGCACTGTGTTCAGTTCCATTCACAACCCCTCAGATAATGAAGCAAGACCTGGACAACATCCAGGCTTGGGCTGATAAGTGACAAGTAACATTTGCGCCAGACAAGTGCCAGGCAATGACCATCTCCAACAAGAGAGGGTCTAACCACCTCCCTTGACATTCAACAGCATTGCCATCGCCGAATCCCCCACCGTCAACATCCTGGGGGTCACCATTGACCAGAAACTTAACTGAACCAGCCGTATAAATACTGTGGCTACAAGAGCAGGTCAGAGGCTGGGTATTCTGCGGTGAGTGACTCACCTCCTGACTCCCCAAAGCCTTTCCACCATCTACAAGGCACAAGTCAGGAGTGTGATGGAATACTCTCCACTTGCCTGGATGAGTGCAGCTCCAACAACACTCATGAAGCTCGACACCATCCAGGATAAAGCAGCCCACTTGATTGGCACCCCATCCACCACCCTAAACATTCACTCCCTTCACCACCGGCGCACCGTGGCTGCAGTGTGTACCATCCACAGGATGCACTGCAGCAACTCACCAAGGCTTCGTCGACAGCACCTCCCAAACCCACGACCTCTACCACCTAGAAGGACAAGAGCAGCAGGCGCATGAGAACAACACCACCTGCACGTTCCCCTGCAAGTCACACACCATCCCGACTTGGAAATATATCGCCGTTCCTTCATCGTCATTGATTCAAAATCCTGGAACTCCCTTCCTATCAGCACTGTGGGAGAACCTTCACCACACGGACTGCAGCGGTTCAAAAAGGCGGCTCACCACCACCTTCTCAAGGGCAATTAGGGATGGGCAATAAATGCCGGCCTTGCCAGCAACGCCCACATCCCATGAACGAATAAAAAAAAACAGGATCCCGTATGCTTTTTTAACTACTTTCTCAACCTGCCCTGTCACATTCAAAGATTTGTGCAAATATACCCCCAGATCTCTCTGTTCCTGTACTCCTTTTCCCTTTTAGAATTGTACCCTTTAGTTTATATTGCTTCTCCTCATTCTTCCTACCAAAATGTATGACTTCGCACTTTTCTGCAGTAAATTTCATCTGCTATGTGTCCACCCATTCCACCAGCCTGTCTATGTCCTCTTGAAGTCTATCACTATCCTCCTCACTGTTCACTACACTTCCAAGTTTTGTGCATCTGCAAATTTTGAAATTGTGCCCTGTACACTCAAGTCCAAGTCATTAATATATATCAAGAAAAGCAATGGTCCAAGTACCGACCCCTGGGAAAGGCACTGTGTACCTCCCTCCAGTCCGAAAAACAACCGTTCACCACTACTCTCTGTTTCCTGTCACTTAGCCAATTTTGTATTCTTGCTGCCACTGCCCCTTTTATTCCACGGGCTTCAATTTTGATAAGCCTATTATACGGCACTATATCAAATGTCTTTTGGAAGTCCATATATACATCAACCGCATTGCCCTCATCAACCCTCTCTGTTACCTCATCAAAAAACTCAATCAAGTTAGTTAAACACAATTTGCCTTTAACAAATCCGTGCTGGCTTTCCCTAATCAATTCACATTTGACTACTAATTCTGTCCCAGATTATCGTTTCTAAGTTTCCCCAACACCGAGGTTAAGCTGACTGGCCTGTAGTTGCTGGGTTTATCCTTACACCCTTTTTTGAACAGGAGTGTAACATTCTGAATTCTCCAATCCTCTGGCACCACTCTCGTATCTAAGGAAGTTTGGAAGATTATGGCCAGTACCTCCGCAATTTCCACCCTTACTTCCCTCAGCAACCTAGCATGCATCCCATCCAGACCGGGTGACTTATCTACTTTAAGTACAGCTAGCCTTTCTAGTACCTCCTCTTTATCAATTTTTAGCCCATCCAGTATCTCTACTACATCTTCCTTTACTGAGACTCTATCAGCATCTTCTTCCTTGGGAAAGACAGATGCAAAGCACTCATTTAGTACCTCGGCCATGCCCTCTGCCTCCATGATTAGATCTCCTTTTTCGGTCCCTAATCGGCCCCACTCCTCCTCTTACTACCCGTTTATTGTTTACATGCCTATAGAAGACTTATAGATTCCCTTTTATGTTAGCCGCCAGTCTATTTCTCATACTCTCTCTTTGCCCCTCTTATCTCCTTTTTCGCTTCCCCTCTGAACTTTCTATATTCAGTCTGGTTCTCACTTTGTGTTATCAACCTGACATCTGTCATACGCCCCTTTTTTCTGCCTCATCTTACTCTTTCTCTTAGTTACCCTAACTTTCTCCCTCATGGAAATGTACCTTGTCTGGACCTGAACCATCTCCTCCTTAAAGGCTACCCATTGTTCAATACAGTTTTACCTGACAATCTTTGATTCCAATTTACCCGGGCCAGATCTGTTCTCATCCCACTGAAATTGGCCCTCCTCCAATTGAATATTTTTGCTTTAGAGTGGTCCATGTCCTTTTCCATAGCTATTCTAAACCTTATGATACTATGATTGTTGTTCCCTAAATGTTCCCCCACTGACACTTGCTCCACTTGACCTGCCTCACTCCCTAGAACCAAATCCAGCAATGCCTCCTTCCTCGTTGGGCTGGAAACGTATTGGTCAAGCAAGTTCTCCTGAACATACTTCAAAAATTCCTCCCTCTCTTTGCCCCTTATATTAATATTATCCCAGTCTATATTAGGATAATTGAAGTCCCCCATTATCACTACTCTATGACTTTTGTACCTATCTGTAATTTCCCTGCAAATTTTTTCCACTACATCCTTCCCACTAGTTGGTGGCTTATAGAATACACCCAGTAGTGTAATGGCACCTCTATTATTTCTTGACTCTAACCAAATAGATTCTTTCTTTGAACCCTCCAAGACATCCTTTCTCTCGAGCACTGCAATATTCTCCTTAATCAATATTGCCACCCTTCCCTCCTTTTTTTCCTTCCCTATCTTTCCTAAACACCTTGTATCCAGGAATACATAGTACCCAATCCTGCCCTTTTTTGAGCCAGGTGCACTGCATGGCACAGTGGGCACATATTGGTCTTCTTAAAGCAAGAGCCTAATCGCTTGGTGAGTGTTTTGTTTTCATGTTTTTTACCCTTTTTTGTTTCCTTTTGTTGCTTTTGTTTAAGTGCATTGGGATTGTTTTGCCGTTCAGTTTAGTTTAGCCTTTTTTTCACTTTTACTCTTTTTACGACTTAACATTGCTATTTGCAGCAGCCCCTGCTGGTAGGATAAGCATTATTTTCAAATTCTACTTGTCCTCTGAGAGAAAGAGGATCAGGTTGATTTCCAAAGGACTCTTCAAAGGCAGGTTTGCCTGTACCAGAGATAGATAGCACAGCTTCACTAGTTCTCATGTAGAGTGATCCACAGACTTCAGCAGAGCTCCTTGGGCATGTCAGAGGACCTGTGTGCCTTCACCACATATGTTTGATAAGAAAGGCCTTTCTCCAAGCTACAACGGTCCCCACGAGCTGTCATTTTGTTCATCGTGTACCAGCAGAATAGTAGTCTTGAGAGTTTGAACGTTGAAAGAGTCTATGCACTGTGACAGGCGTGTGCATAACCTGCATGCTGACCTGAGTGTTAATAAGTGACTGTGCATCGTATAGCTTAGTTGTTATGCAATGAGTTGAGGTGTTATTACCTTGGAAGATGTGATTGTAGCAAGATTTTTCATTGTTTAGTACATCTCAAAGGAGGGCCCTTCTGAGGTATGGACATGGACAAAGAACGCACTGTAAGATTGTGTGAGTGCTTAACATGGATGAGAAGTACCTGTGGAACAGGCAACACTTTCCCAGAAGCAATCTTTTGGCCATCCATGAGGTACATGGTACTGTTGGGTTGTGTTTCCTTGCTAAAATCCTTCAAGTATAACATCTTTTTCTACATCTGTTAATATGTTCTATAGGCAATATGTCAATTGTTGACCCTACTTACTACCTGCTGCCAAGAATGGTGTACTGTTGTCCTCTGAGGCCAGTGTCCTAATTTGAAACCCTCTTCACACACATCTCATGCAGCTTTGTGCCTATTCAACTATCCTTCAAATGGCTATATCACTCTGATATTTGCCCACTAAACCAGTGTTATGCTCCCACATTGAGTTTTCTTTTCCTTTAGAATCATAGAATCATAGAACGTTACAGCACAGAAGGAGGCCATTCAGCCCATCGTGTCCCTGCCGGCTGAAAAAGAGCTAGCCAGCTTAGTCCCACTTTCCAGCACTTGGTCCATAGCCCTGTAGGTTACGGCACTGCAAGTGCTCGTCCAAGTACTTTTTAAATGAGTTAAGGGTTTCTGCCTCTACCACCCTTTCAGGCAGTGAGTTCCAGATCCCCACCACCCTCTGGGGGAGAAAATTTTCTTCAGCTTCCCTCTAATCCTTCTACCAATTACTTTAAATCTATGCTCCCTGGTCACTGACCCCTCTGCCAAGGGAAATAGATCTTCCCTATCCACTCTATCTAGTCCCGCCATAATTTTATATACCTCAATTAAATCTCCCCTCAACCGCCTTTGTTCCAAAGAAAACAACTCCAATCTTTTCTCATAGCTGGCAACATCCTCGTAAATTTCCTCTGCACCCTCTCTAGTGCAATCACATGTTTCCTGTAATATGGTGACCAGAATTCTACACCATACTTAAGCTGTGGCCTAACCACAGTTCTAGCATAACCTCCCTGCTCTTGTATTCTATGCCTCGGCTAATAAAGGAAAGTATCCCATATGCCTTCTTAACCACTTTATCTACCTGTCCTACTACCTTCAGGGATCTGTGGACATGCACTCCAAGGTCCCTCACTTCCTCTACACCTCTCAGTATCCTCCCATTTATTGTGTACTCCCTTGCCTTGTTTGCCCTCCCCAAATGCATTACCTCACATTTCTCTGGATTGAATTCCATTTGCCACTTTTTTTGCCCACCTGACGAATCCATTGATATCTTTCTGCAGTCTACAGCTTTCCTCCTCACTATCAACCACATGGCCAATTTTTGTATCATCTGCAAACTTCTTGATCAAGCCCCCCACGTACAAGTCCAAATCATTAATATATACCACAAAAACCAAGGGACCTAGTACTAAGCCTTGCGGGACCCCACTGGAAACAACCTTCCAGTCGCAAAGACACCATCAGACATTACCCTTTGCTTCCTGCCACTGAGCCAATTTTGGATCCAACTAGCCACTTTCCCTTGCATCCAATGGCATTTTGCTTTTTGACCAGTTTGCCATGTGAGACCTTATCAAAAGCCTTGCTAAAATCCATGTAGACTACATCAAACGCACTACGCTCATCAACCCTCCTTGTTGCCTCCTCAAAAAATTCAATCAAGTTAGTCAGACACGACCTTCCCTTAACAAATCCAGGTTGACTGTCCTTTATTAACCCGTGCCTTTCTAAATGATGATTTATCCTGTCCCTCAGAATTGATTCCAATAATTTGCCCACCACCGAGGTTAGACTAATTGGCCTATAATTACTCGGTCTATCTCTTTCTTCCTTTTTAAACAACAGTACAACGTTAGCAGTCCTCCAATCCTCCGGCACCACGCCTGTAGCCAGAGAGGATTGGAAAATGATAGTCAGAGTCCCTGCTATTTCCTCTCTTGCTTCTCTTAACAGCCTGGGATACATTTCATCTGGGCCTGGCGATGTATCTATTTTCAAAGATGCTAAACTGCTTAATACTTCCTCTCTCACTATGTTTATCCCATTCAATATTTCACACTCCTCCTCCTTAACTACAATCTCTGCATCATCCCCCTCTTTTGTGAAAACAGACACAAAGTATTCATTAAGAACCATACCCACATTTTCTGCCTCCACACATAGGTTACATTTTTGGTATCTAATAGGCCCTACTCTTTCCTTAGTTATCCTCTTGCTCTTTATGTATTTATAAAACATTTTTGGGATTTCATTAATTTTACTTGCCAGTATTTTTTCATGCCCTCTCTTTGCTTTCCTAATTTCCTTTTTATTTTCACCCCTGCACTTTCTATACTCCTCTAGGCTTTCTGCAGTATTGAACACTCAGTGTCTGACATAAGGTAACCTTTTTTGCCTTATCTTACCCTGATGCTCCTTGACAGCCAGGGGGCTCTAGATTTGGCAGTCCCACCCTTTTTCTTTGTGGGAATATGTTTACTTTGAACTCCTTGAATCTCCCCCTTGAACGCCTCCCACTGCCATGACACTGATTTAGCTTCAAATGGCTATTTCCAGTCCACTTTTGCTAAACCACTTCTCACCTTAGTAATCAGCTTTAGTTATACCTGCCTCTTCCCCTACCTCCACACTTAAGCTTAATAAAGGCTGAAACAAATATTTGTCTCCATATACAGCCACTTACCTTTAAATGTGTATATGCCTTTAATATGGACCAGCTGACCAGATTTTCCCTTCCCTCTCCTATTACATTTGTTTACTACACAAGGCTAAAGCTGCATTGGTAACTATGGGTGGAACTCTCAACTTCGGCGAGGGAGTAAAACGAACATTATCGGATTAGCCGCCCGTTATACACCCCAACCCGATTTTCTGTTACAACTCATTTGACGCCCCCCCACCCATAGGTGAATGTTCTGGTGTATGAATAATTGTTCAGATAAGCTGAAATGGAAAGATGGGGTCAGGTAGATCACGAGCTTTGCTCCTGCAATGGGCACAAAAGCCTCGATTGCACCATTAGTGGAAAATTGACCCTCATGTTGCAAAAATAATATCAAGTTAAAGTTAAGCAGGTTTACTGGTATAGTGTAGCACTTCTGTGTTCATGGTCTTGTTTGTTTATAGGAGTGCCAACAAAACATTAAGTACGCCTTTCAAAAAAATGGAGTTTTAAAAAATGAACTGTATTACCAAAAGGGCAAGAATTATTTTTTCTGTGGTAATAGTATTGACTATTTATTGTTACAGCAGCATAGCTAATTTAGCAACAATCCTAAGAAGTAATAATTATGGCAAATTTGCATTTTTGCATTGAACTAAACATGGATATAGTAAATAAGCATACAATGACTAAACATTAATTAAAACAATAATTAAAGGGGCAGTATTCCTAATTAAAAATTGCTTAAAATGTTAATGATTTAATAGGCATTTACACCTTAGAAAATGTACAGTAAAAATAAAACTATCCTCTACTTATTTATATATATATATTATATATATATATATATATTTATTAGGGGATCTCCTGTGGCATTGTTCACAGGCACCAGCAAGGGACAGAGCCAGAGAACTAAAAGAAAAGCAGGAGGCTTATTCTGTCTGAACCTTTGCCCTTCATATGAAATACGCAAACAAAGTAGTTCTTCCTAAAACCAAAAACTTTCTCCTGTTAATCTGTTCACGAGTTTAGGACCACTTTTTGAGCAGGACACTTCTGTTAAATTGTTACAATATGAACAGACACAATCATCATGTATTCTTATACAAAGCAGAGGACAGGATATTGAATTTGTATAATATGTAAGTAATTAACCATTGGTGTCCAGTTCATTGCCACCAGTGTCTTGTAGCATAACATGTTGGCCACTTTGACCACAGTTTCTGGCAGCTTATAACCAAGCAGCAGTACACTGAACATTGTTTTTGGTACATGGACAACCCTTCAGACGTTTGTCCCTTTGACTTTGGTGGTTTGAGATCCATATTGGGAATTAGTTTGCTACTCACAGCTTTTCTTTGAAAAGATGTTGGCTTGGGATAAACGGTTACTGCTACATGATGCTTCTGCTGACAGCCATGGGGACTGCAAAGAACATGCAAATGAAAGATAACCTCAGTTATTGTTGTAGCTGCAAACAAGTGTGATGAAAAATTGTGACGCTTGTCATCCAAACCTGGTATACCATATAGTATGTCAAATAAATATCTTGCATCTATAATGGCCTGTTTATTTGCGTCCAGGGATTCACTACGTTGGGCAAGAGCAGACAGTTTGGCAGAATTCCGAATTGGTACTTTCAGAGAATGCTTCTGAACTCATCTAAACTAATAGCTGACAGCACCACAACCATTTGAGATGTAGGCATTGAGAACAGTAAATGTAATAGTAGAAGGGATGGGTTCACACAATGTTGCTAAAAATGTGGCAACATCATGGGTAGGTAGAAATTGTCAATTTTTTGCAACCACAACAAGGTAGTATAGTGGAAAAGGCCATTGGAGAAAAGGCCTATTAAACCCAGATTTGTAAAGATGGAGTTTGTGTTCCTTGATTACAACGCATGAAAAGACCTCTAATGTTACAGTAATAATGCCATATGAATGTCAGGAGCAGCTTTATTACTGCAATCTATCTATATAAAAATGTTTGTATTAACATAGGCATAAGGCACAAAGCATTCTGATTCACTGAAGTTTGCCAGAAATTTATCAAAGATTTCGACACCACTGTTTTCGAACATGCCTCTCAGAGAAGTTATTGTCAAGTTATTAAAGTTAGCTGTAAAATCATGCACAGTGCATGCCCAAATTTCTGATATCCAAAAAGGAACAGCTCTGTGGAAAGGAAGGTTGACCTGTTTGGTACTGAAGGCTTGAACTAATAATCCAGAGAATGTGAGTTCAAATCCTACCATGGTAATCTGAGAATTTTAATCCAGTTTAAAGAAAAACTGGAAATTTTTTTAAAAGCTGGTATTAGTGAAAATGACAAAATCCATACGGTATTGCACAAGGAAGAAATTAATCATGTGGTTTGACTCCAAGCCATAGAGACCAGGAGGATCTCAGGTCTAAATACGGGTTTGTATTGTGTGAGCTGATCTCAGATGAACATTGGGGGTGCTAACATTGGCCTAAGTTTTTTTTTCCCTCAGAAAGACCCTACTCCCATTGCTTTCTGACACCTCTGCTGGAACTTGTGGGTGTCTGGTGAGAAAGGGAATGAAGTCAGTTGAGTTCCCCTACCCATCCATGATGTCTATTAGCCTGCTATTTTGGCTTGCACGTGGTTGAGGTATCAAGAGGTGCCACTGAACTCCCATCCCAATATGAATTACTGCCATTAAGAGTGGATGGGAGAAAACTTATCATCCAACACGTACTTGATTATGACACTAGATCTGAGATTGCTACCCTACTGCCCAGTGCATGAGCTGGTTGATCATTTACCACGGACATTTCCTGCCATCACACCATAAAACTGCTCAGAAAAGAGATATTTCTTAGACCAATTAGGATTCGATGCTGGATCAGCAGACTATGTTTAAAAAGAAAAGCACCGATTTAATGCTGTAAAGAATTCTGTTTACCTACAACCCACCATCATTCCATCATCAATTCAGTCATTATTAAACTCTCCTCTCTGTCAGCTCTTGTAATTGTCACTCTGCTATTTAAGTCTTCTATACACAGTTCCACCATCACACCTGTGGTCTTCCACATGGTATTTTCCATGTTGCAATCCAATCCATCACATTCCAAGGGTATTGGTCTTCATCCACATGTTCTAGCTATTGCAGGCTTCTCTCTCTAACATGTCTTATTACTGCTACTTATTATGTCAACCGTCATCACTTAAGTCTTTCTAGTCAATATTCACCCTTCTCCTTGCATAGTGTATTACAAAACATCTAGACTCATCTTCTATGGCTTAATTAGGATAATGCAGCTCTCAGCACTATACAGAAGTGTTAACAGTGCTTTAGTCTCTTACACTCTATTTTCACATACCATGATTTGTCTCTCCTCCTTCAGATTAGTTTCATTGTCATCTCAAAAAGTTTCCAGCTGGAGTATCAGAATGCCTCTTCTGCTCTCATTAGACATACTGGTGCAAAGGGGTTCCCTAAACCCTGCTGTAAATTTGCCGGAAACCCTGGGGAAATGGCGTAAACTGCTGCTCCTGCTGTTTCTCCAGAGTTTCCACCATTCTTTCATTGAAGTTATGGTGGAAGATCAGGAGAACCCCTACAGAAATTACTGGCGTTAGCTCCCCAGCTAAATATACTTGGCCATTCCTTCATCATCAATGTCCACTTTCTTCAGTCTTCTCTTGTACTTCTGAGCTGAATGTTATACTCTGGCCATAATCTTGATCTTTGGAAATCGAATGTTGAGTTCTTATTGCCGTCCTTAAAAACCCAGCTTCTTAGTAAGCCAAATGGCAGCAGCCAATGAGCCAGCAAGACTGCTGATGTCATCTGAATATTCAAGCTTTTTTTAGTCCTCACCTAGCACCTTCAATATCTCTGCTTCTCATTGTGCAGTACAGATCAGAGATTGAACCTGGTACCTTCCTGGTCTGTACAGCTTAAAACCACTGAAGGAATTTGCATAGAATCAGGATATGGGTAAAAACTGGTACTGATAAAAGGAAACCATCAACTATTTCACAAACACCCTTTTTCATTTATTTGCACAATCCAGTGATGTTATTGCAATGAATAAAGAAGATTAAAGGGTGATCTAAATGAAGTATTTAAGATGATTAAAGGATTTGTTAGGTAGATAGAAAACACTATTTCCTCTGGTAGGAGAGTCCATAACCTTAAAATTAGAGCTAGGCCGTTCAGGGATGATGCCAGAAAGCATTTCTTCAAAAAAAGGGTAGGGGAAGTCTGGAACTCTCTCACCCAAAAAGCTGTTGAGGCTAGATCAATTGAAAATTTCAAAATTGAGATTGATAGGTCTTTGTTAGGCAAGGGTATTAAGGGTTGCGGAACCAAGACGTGTCGATGAAGTTAAGATACAGATCAGCCATGATCTAATTGAATGGCGGAACAGGCTTGAGGGGCTGAATGGCCTACTTCTGTTCCTATGTTCCTTAATCATAGTAAAGTCAATCATCACTCAATTGTGTGTGACCTCTTCAGGTCAAAACTGGCACATAAAACTTAGCCAATTATTTCTTTGTAATGAAGGCAGTATCCTTTTAAGGAATGAGAAAAATAAACATTTTCAATATTATAGATAAATATATGTACTAGATGTTATAGAAAGATGCATACATATTTGGACAGAAGGAAACAAGGAAGTAAGAAAACTCAAAGCTAATTGATGGGAACAACATGAGCTTAGAAGGAACATATGAACAGAGGGAAGACTGACTAGAAAAGTATAGTTTATTGTGTATATTACAACACAAGCATGCATGACTGAGAGCCAGGTTTAACTTTGACAAGTAGTAACATTGACCAAGGTGGCTTTGCACCAGTCACTTTGAAATTGTGGGAAACAGCACACGATAAGATATAAGCCATCAGTCAAGGGTAAATATCCAGCTACTATAAACTTTCTACTTTTTATAAACTTTCACTTCTAGTTAAATGAACTGTCAACAGAAAATCTATTTATTATTTTTGACTCATGGCACTTCATGCAAGCAACTAAAGACATATGGTAAACAGTAGTTTAATACCAGACTGATTCAGAAAAGGGAAATTGAGTGCACTTAGAACAATTGAAGCTTTCTTAAAAGAGGATTGGCCCTTTTTGAGGAAGCATGTTGATATATTCCACATGTGTTGATCTTAGATTTCTAAGGTTTTGGAAGGAGTACTTCTGTTTATCCTCTACAGTGGTGAGTGGACACAGACCTAGGGAATTTCTTGTAGTATTTGCTCCTAAGTTATCTTGACTACAAAAAGTATTTAAAAAGAACTTTGTAGTTCTCTGTCCTATATCATCACTAGTTAAAGCTAACTGAGTGAATGATGTGTTTGCAAGATAAAATTGCTTTTCCTCATGGTGATTTTATTGCACTGCTTTGCATTTAATGTTCATATTTCCATCTGTCATGGTTAATACATCATAAAACATACCTATGGGGGTGTATGATTTTGCGTTAAAGAAACAGTTGAAGTCTGCTATGCTGAAGTAGTAGAAATAGTTATTATTCTTCATCAGTATGGCAACAAGATTTGCTTATGATAACATTACATGGGATTGTTTGTTTTAGCTGTTAACTGTTGGAGTGCTGATTGTCATTGACCTTGACGTTCCAGCTGCCCATTGCCAATTTTTTTTATGGACCTGGGGCAGGCAAGACAGAAAATTACCTGGGGATAATAAGTTGTTTTGGCAACATCATGCCAAAGAATTATCTTGTCAAATGGTTTTATGCCAAGAAAAACCTTTTTGAGTTTGACTTGTTTCCTCTACAGTATAATGAGGTCAAACTCCAAGAAGTTTGCTGACTGATAATTCAGAATTTAAACAGCTAATCAAGACTACATGTGGGTGAAATTGGTCTTGGGCAGTACAGCAAAATGGGCAATAGGGAATCGGCAGCCCGTTTTACACAGGCCTAATTTCCTTTTCCATTGAAGAATGTCATATGAATGTGTTAAATGTGGATCTTCTAATATCACTGGAAACAGTAATTTCTAGGTTTATGTTGATGACACAAAACTCAGAAATGCAGTAAATAGTGAGGAGGATAGTAACAGACTTTAGGAGGACATAGACAGACTGGTGAAATGGGCAAATGGTTGATGCAATTTAACAGAGAGAAATGTGAAGTGATGCATTTTGATAGGAATAATTAGGAGAGGCATTGGGCCAAAATTTGCTGTTAAAATAATGGCAAGGCTAATGTCGCTCGCCGTTATTTATGGGTAAATGGTACTGCAACTTCAGGCGAGGAGCAGAAGCGCAGTTAAATGTAAATATCCAAAAGTTGCTGTCTGACTTGTTGCTTTGCCGTTAACTTTGTGAAAACATCTCACCTTTAGCCTCCCTGTTTTTTGCTGTATTTGCCCATTAAACAAGCCACAGAAAGTTAAGTCTTGTCATTACAGGCATAAGCAGCCTTTTAATGATGTGAATTTGGGGGTTTTGAATTTTTTGGGGAGATTTTAAAAGTGTCAAATTTTAAATGTATTTTTTTTCTTAGTATTCTTTTCTATTTTTTGTTCTCTCTCTTAATCCAATCTTTCTTTCCCTTTATTTCTCTTTCTGTACCTGATTTGACATTGAATTGACCTCCTTTAATTCACCCTCCTTTTCCTATCCTTCCAGTGTTTATTTCCCAATCATTAAATCTCATTGGTTAAGAAGATATCCTGTTGGTTTCCCTGTTCACTCAGTCCCAGATGCCCTGTTTCCCTCGCTGCACAATTATCAGCTCCCACTTTCGGCAACTTTGTGGGCTAAATTTTTTTTGAGCTGGAGCGTGCAGGAGCAAGTCTAACTAACAGCAGATGCCATTAGATGCCCTGCTACAGCAAATTCTGGCCCAATATAAACTAAATGGTACAATTTTAGAGGGGGTGCAGGAACAGAGAGACCTGGGAGTGCAAGTACACTAGCCTTTGAAGGTGGCAGGACAAGTTGAGAAGGCTGTTAAAAAAGCATATGGGATCCTTGGCTTTATAAACAAAGCCATAGAGTACAAAAGCAAGGAAGTTATGCTAAACATTTATTAAACACTGGTTAGGCTGCAGCTGAAGTATTGTGCCCAATTCTGGGCACCACACTTTAGGAAGGATGTCAAGGGCTTAGAAAGGGTGCAAAGGGGATGTACTAGAATGGTACTACAGATGCAGGACTTCATTGGAGAGACTAGAGATGCTGGGTTTGTTCTCCTTAGAGCAGAGAAGGTTAAGGGGGGATTTAATAGAGGGGTATTTAAAATCATGAAGGATTTTGATAGAGTAAACAAGGAGAAAATGTTTCCAGTGGCAGAGGGTCAGTAACCAGAAGACACAGATTTAAGGTAATTGGCAAAAGAACCAGATGCGAGATGAGGAGAATTTTTTTTAGACAGCAAGTTGCTATGACCTGGAATGCACTGCCTGAAAGGGTGGTGGAAACAGATTAAATAATAACTTTCAAAAGGGAATTCAATAAATACTTGGACGGAAAAAAATTGCAGCGCTATGGGGAAAGGACAGGGGACTAATTGGCTAATTCTTTCAAAGAGCCGGCACAGGCACGATGGGCTGAATGGCCTCCTTCTGTGCTGTATCATCCTATGATTCTATGTTGAAAATGAATATTGTTTTTATTTTGGTCACTTAGGCAATGAAGAAAATCCTGATTAACAATCAATCCCTCATTGAAGCATGAAATGCAATTGCTGTTAATTTGAGTATTGGCGGCAATACAGTTATTCACATCGTCCACGTTGCAGTCAGATGCCATGAACAAGATCACCTCTGCCAAGAGACCAAAATGTAATACCACTGACTGCTAGAATCCAGCACTGTAAATTGTTGTATTGTGTATCAAGTGGTGCCTGAGATCCTCCTGTTTCTTTTGGCAATGTTTTGATGGCATTCATATAGAATGCCCAGTACCCCATGAACAATACCACTGATTACATTGACTGATTTCTCTTTTTCTGGGAATTAGGTTTGCAGGCAACAACATATATCATCAAAGTCAAGGTCTGAGTCGCTACTTTCATGCATAGATTCATCAACATTATTGCTTGGGACAATCCTAGCAACTATGATTTTATTGGAATGGATCCCCAAATCCCAGACTTTTAAAAAGGTGAAGATGTTGACACCAGTGTATTTTCCTCTAACAATCCAATGTTGAAAACAGCAACTCCACCACCCCCCCACCGCCCCGCACACACACACACATACGCTTTATAGATTATGTACTATGTACTTTTTTCTGGTTTTCACTCCACAGTAGAGTAATTCCAGACAGAGGAATTATTATGCAATAAATAATATTCTATGTCTGCAATTAATTCAAAAGTACACTGCCCACCATCCACCAGGCTATACTTTGGACCAAAGTACTCAGTTTTCTCATCTTGCTTTAATTAGATCTGGAATCTGCTACAGATTCACACTAATAATGAAGTTAAACAATTAGACTGTCGAGCAATATGGTGCTCTATAGAAGGACATTCGTAAACTGGAAAATGTAGTCTGCAGGTTACTGTGGTAACAATTAAAAAGTAATGAACAGCCTTTCCTGACTGCAACATAGGAACAGGAGTAGGACATTCAGCCCCTCGAGTCTGTTCCGCCATTCAATTAGATCATGGCTGATCTGTACCTCAACTCCATTTACCCGCCTTTGCTCCATATCCTTTAATACCCTTAACAAAAATCTATTGATCTCAGTCTTGAAAATTTCAATTGACCCAGTATCCACAGTCTCTTCGGGAAAGAGTTCCAGATTTCCACTACCCTTTGTGTGAAAAATTGCTTTCTGATTTCACTCCTAAATGACCTAGCTCTTATTTTAAGATTATGGCCCAGAAATTTGATTGTGCCGCCCTCTTATCGTTTATGCCATGGGATTATTCTAGGCTGCAACAGGTGACATCAGCGACCCATCACAGTTCTCCGTGCACTGTTGTATCAGGGCGATTATCGAGGCTCTCTGCATCAGGGGGAACGCATGCATCACATTCCCCATGGGCAAAGCAAAGCAGAACAAAAGAGCACTAGGCTTCGTCCACATTACAGGCTTCCCCAGGGCCCAAGGTGCCACAGACTGTACCCATATAGCCCTGTATGCTCCCATCAACAACATTCCCTGAACTCCCAATACATCAACAATACCGCAATCTTTACCACCGTCCTCATTACAACAATCCGATTGCTTTCCATCAGTCCAGCCTTATAGGTCTTGCCCGCAACTGACTATAAATATGACCACCAACAACACATCCAGAAAACAAAAACTTTACTTCAACAACTCACTTCAGATTTGAATAGCAGTAACTGCAAACCCCGAGTGCCTGTCTTGTGTGCTTGATTACCTATCCTAGCGCTCCTACGAGGCATATCCCCAATGGCTACAACTTGGGAGGTAGAAGACTGCTGAGCTTCCATGGAAGACACTTCAGATGGCCTTAATGGGCAACTTCGAGCAGCTCTGGGCATTAAGACCCCAGCTGCAGACTGTAGCATCTCGGTGTGGGCTGGAGCAGTCTGGCTAAGCTGGCTGTGCACTGGCGGAGTGGATGATGGGAGAGCAAGGATACTGTTATCCTGAAAGAGAACAGTAGACGCATCTCCCACGGAGCCAAGACTACTCTCCTGGGACTGTGCCTCAGCACTCATACGGCTGTGCACGAGACCAGAGTGCAGGAGCAGCAGTGTAAGTTGCCATGGAAGTGGTCAGCGGAGGCTCCATCATGGTGGGTGCCACTATTGTGTTCATGGAGCTGACCTCTTGCTCCATGTTAGGCAGAATGGGCTCCGTGCTCTGTGCAAAGCCCTGACACAAGTTGGAGCTGGACAATTCTATGCTCTGAGCCATTGTGCACAAGTTCGCTGGCAGGCTGCCCGTGCACCTAACACTTCCTGGTGTATGTCCAACACCCTTCTTTAGTAGCCTGGGCCCTCAAAGTTAGCATCTGAGTCCTCTGCAACAGAGCTAGTATGTGATCAATTTAAAATCATATTATATCATCTAACAGTGCGTAACATACCCTGGGTATAAGCCTCAGGATGACTCTAATTGGGAAATTCTTCCGATTTAGAAGGAATTTCTAGAAATAAAAATTGAGGTTTTGTGAGTGTTCTCCAAATTCTAGCCTTAAGAGTTGTATTATAACATTGGGTCAAGCACTGCTTAAGTTATTTGAAGTTAATTGACCAGCTATCCCAGCAGTAGGGCACACTGTTGTGTGCAGTGGGTAGAATTTGGATGGGGCAAGGGCCGTTTCTCTGATCTCCCTATATAACTTCGGCAGAAGATTAGCGTAAATGGCCATGTTCTCCATTTCCCCAGTATATCCACCAATCTTCCACTGAAGATACGATGGGAGAGCCAAAGAACCACCGTGGAAATTTTAGGCGAAGGAGTGTCGCAATGTACAATTTATAGACAATTACCATTCACATAATGGTTGAAGTTTCTTATTTGTGTCTACAACCTCATTTGTAATTCACAAATAATTTATCTCTTAGTGAGGAATGCGTCTAGCCTTTAATAGAAACCCTAGGCACTGAAGCAGTTATCTTAGCCAGCCTCTGATGAAAGGTTCCCATTAAAAGCTCTTCTTAAATCACTTACAACTGCGATTTTAAATCCCAACTGTCTAGCCTTTGATCCTCCATTTGCTACAATATTTCTGCAGCCGTCAATCTGCTTTAATGCTCTAGTCCCAAGCAAAACCTTTACTCTCTCCCATCCCCTCCCATCTTTGCTCCCCTAAAAGCAGACTGCAGCATATCTGGCAGATATCTGGTTTAGCCATCCATAACCAAATCTGGCTGGACCACATCAAGCGCTATCAGACTGCACCCTCCTCTGCCAAAACTGTACACTACTCCATAATTAACCTGCGCAGCACAGATAACCCCGGCTTTCTTGTCCACTATCAACCATCTCCTTAAACCCCTCTACCCTGCACACTCCACCCTCACCACCAACATGTTCATGAAGCTCACGGACATCATTATCACTAAAGTTGAGACTATCTGTTTAGCTGTCTTTGTTGCTTACCTCTCCTTCCCCTTGCCACCACCCTTGCAGTTCCCACCCCCCCACCCTAGCCCTGAATCAACATAGAGTCATAGAGTTATACAGCACGGATAGAGGCCCCTCGGCCCATCGTGTCCGCGCCGGCCATCAGCCCTGTCTACTCTAATCCCATAATCTTTCTCCAGTTTCTCTCCTATGTCCCTTCATGCCTTTTCTGAGATCATTTTGTTCATGAGACTCGGGAATTGGAAGTACAATTTCAAAATATGCAGATGACAACAAATTGGACGGTATAGTTAATACTGAAGAAGAATGTGACAAAATACAAGACGACATTAATAAATTTGCTGAATGGGCATGTAATTGGCAAATTAATTTCAATATAGATAAGTGTGAGTTGGTGCATTTTGGTACAGAGAATAAGGAGGCCACATACTGCTTGGATAATAAGAGTCTAAATGGGATAGAGGAGCAAAGGGATCTACGGTACAGATACATAAATCACTAAAAGTAGCGATGCAGGTTAATAAGGCCATAAAAAAGGCAAATCAAGCACCAGGGTTCATTTCTAGAGGGATAGAATTGAAAAGCAGAGAAGTTATGTTAAACTTGTGTAGAATCTTGGTTAGATCACACTTGGAGTACTGTGAACAGTTCTGGTCTCCATATTATAAAGAAAGGATATAGTGGCATTGGAGACGGTGCAAAAAAGATTCACAAGGATGATACCAGAACTGAGAGGATATCCTTAACAGGAAAGGCTGAACAGGCTTGGACTTTTTTCTCTAGAACAGAGAAGGCTGAGGGGCGACATGGGAGAGATCTTAAAGAAAATAATAGAGTTTGATAGTGTAGATGTAGAAAAAAAGTTTCCGTTTGTGGGGGGTCCAAAACTAGAGGTCATAAATATAAAATAGTCACTAATAAATCCAACTGGGAATTCAGGAGAAACTTCTTTACCCAAACAGTGGTAAGAATGTGGAACGCTCTACCACAAGGAGTAGTTGAGGCAAATAACATAGAAGCATTTAAGGGGAAGTTACATAAGCACATGAGGGAGAAAGGAATAGAAGGGTATCCTGACAGGGTTGGATGAAGAAGGGAGGGAGGAGGCTCGTGTAGGGCATAAACACTGGCATAGACCAGTTGCACTGAATGGCCTGTTTCTGTGCTGTAGTTTTGATGTAACTCGATGTAACACGTGCTCCCTTGACCCCATTCCCACTAAACTACTGATCACTCAACTTCCCTTCCTGGCCCTAATGCTAGCTGATGTTGCAAATGGTTAGGAACATAGGATCAGGAGTAGGCCATTCAGCCCCTCGTGCCTGCTCCGCCATTTGATAAGATCATGGCTGATCTGTGATCTAACTCCATAGACCTGCCTTTGGCCCATATCCCTTAATACCTTTGGTTGCCAAAAAGCTATCTATCTCAGAAATTAAATTTAGCAATTGAGCTAGTATCAATTGCCGTTTGCAGAAGAGAGTTCCAAACTTCTACAACCCTTTGTGTGTAGAAATGTTTTCTAATCTCGCTCCTGAAAGGTCTGGCTCTAATTTTTAGACTGTGCCCCCTACTCCTAAAATCCCCAACCAGCGGATACAGTTTCTCTCTATCCATCCTATCTGTTCCCCTTAATATCTTATAAACTTCGATCAGATCACCCCTTAACCGTCGAAACTCTAGATAATACAACCCCAATTTGTGTAATCTCTCCTCGTAACTTAACCCTTGAAGTCCGGGTATCATTCTAGTAAACCTACGCTGCACTCCCTCCAAGGCCAATATGTCCTTCCGAAGGTGCGGTGCCCAGAACTGCTCACAGTACTCCAGGTGCGGTCTAACCAGGGTTTTGTATAGCTAAATTGTATAGGGTTCCCTCTCCTCAGGTACTATCCTTCTTATTTTCAGAACTGCCATCATACCTCCCTCCTCAAAAAATCCATCTTCATCCCCTCTGTCCTTGCAAACTACCGACTCATCTCCAACTTTCCTTTTCAATCCAAATTTCTTGAACATGATGTCACCTCCCATCTTTCCTGCAACTCCATGTTTGAACCTCTCCAATCTTGTTTCTTTCCCTGCCACATTATTGAAATAACCCTAACCAAAGTCACAACTGATGTCCTCTGTGACTGTGACTGTGGTGCATTATCACCTAATCGTGCTTGACCTCTTGCAGCCTTTGACATGGTCGACCACACCATCCTCCTGCAATGTCTCTGACGCAAACGGCCACACGGCATTGGAGGACATCGACGTGGCTGTGCTGTGCCAAGTCGCCCAAATTTGGAGTTCAAATCCCCCCCCCCCCCACCTCGACCTTAGCTCCGCATTTGGTGGAGATAAAAATATATGTGGCATAATTTTACGAAATCACACTCCTGGCACAGTCTCATCTACTGGATGTTTATGTCAGAAATTCAGCAAGTGCTCCCCAAAATGTTCCATTTTTCCATCCATAATTCTGGATGTTTACTGTGGGTGGGCGAGGCTTCTTACAGAGAGCACTCTTTTATAGAATTACTCCTATAATGTTACCATTTTCCTTATAGTTAAAAGCTTGCATAACATCATTTGATAAAATTTTGCTCTGTGGATGCTTCACTCAAGTGGTGCCAGATACCGCCAGATACAGCCAGCAAGATAAATAGTAAATATGCAATGGGCCAGATCTTGCTGGAGCAGGGCATCTTGTTGCATACGCCATGAGTTAGACCTTTTCCTGCACCCTTCAGCTCAAAAACCTTTTGTGCCATAACTTGCTGGAAGTGTGAGCTGATTGAGAAAGAAACAGAGGAATGAAAGGAAAGGAGGGTGAATTAAAGTCAAATCAGGTACAGAAATAGAAATAAAGAGAAGGAAAGAAAGATTGGATTAAGAGAGAGAGAAAAAGAGACAATTTTTAAATTTCAAATTTGACATTTTAAAAATCTCTAACCACAATTGATTATATGCAAGAATGAGATTGAACACTTTAAATTGTTCCCTTTCTGGGCCAGAGAGATTGATTAGCATTGCATTAACAATTATCATGTTGTTAAAAAGGTACTTACACTATTAATTACCAGACTTAACTTTCTGTGGTGAGTTTAATGGGCAATTAATGTGCAAATCCAGCAAGTTCTTAATAAAGAGGAGGCCAAGGGCAAGATGCCGTTTGTGCAGAGCAAATGGCGGAGTGGCGTAAATCGACCAGCAAATTCTGGAGATTTGTAACTCATGGTGTTCCTCTTAACCCCCTGAACTTGCTGGCCGATTTGCACATTAATAACAGCGTGCATCATTAACACGCTGTTATCTTTACAGCAATATCGCCACCATTGACTTATCTAATAATTACCCAGAAAATGTAAAAGTGTATATAGCTCTTTCCTGAGCTCACAGAGTAAAAATGAACATATCTAGCTCTTCTGACAATTTTCTGACAAAATATAAATACCTGCATTTTCTCAATTAACACTGAGCATGCACAATTAGTTCTTGCCTGTTAATCTGACCTTTCTGGACAGAAGAGAACTAGTGTGTGAGAATTAACAATTCAAATTACTATAAATAGTGGATTAGATTGACTTTTTAGTCAAAATCATCTAATGTGCTGCAAAGGCAATGAAGGCTCTATTCAAGATGAGAACATCCCCAGATGGAATTGAGTGACTGAACCTTGTAACTGAGGTCGAGCTGCATTTCATAATTTTGGCTCATTTCTTCTATACTTTTGGCAAAGATTTAGGGAGCAATTTTAACCCCCAAGAACAGGCGGGTTGGGGGTGAGCGGGAGGTTAAAATTATAGCTTTTTGGAGCCGGACCGCATCCCGGTGAGGATCCCTACGTGGTCAGTTTTCGGTAAAATATTAAAATGCCTATGTGGCAAAGAAGCAGAATGCAAAATGGTTAGAAAGGGTTAATTAGTTAGTAACTGAGATTGATACAAGTGGCCTGGCCCTCCTGCTGGGCCATATGTTTGCTTAGTCAGCAGGCCTGCATTGTCTTATCAATGATAGGTCTTTGATGTGAGTCAAGGACTGGTCTGAATGTCTCCATGTTTATGGCAGATCAATATAGGGAACGAGCTTAGCCAAAGTTGAAAGACATTCCAGGTTGGGAGATAAGGAACAGAAGGAACAGGGAAGAACATTCTAAGTTGGAAGATGAGGAAGTTATCCCCTTTGATGTCTAACAGCAGCATGATCAGCACATGGACGATTTATGATTGGCCGGAAATAATGTAACCTCGCATGGCAACCTATGCCCGGCTTATGATTGGTGGTGACCCTCGTTAAGTATGTTCCAACCCTATTGATTTGTATAAAAACGTGTGGATTTCTGTATGTTGTTGTTCTTACTCTGCCAGCATAGAGGGACTCTATCAGGAGTCCAAATCAATGCTGCAGACTAAGAACCCTGCTATTAAAGATGTGTTGGACTTTAAAATGTATTCGACTTCAGTTATTACTGAACCAGACTGAGGGGAAAGAATCCGGATCGTCATTTGGTGGCAGCGGTGGGATCTTAACGGTCGTTCACCGAGAGTTCGCGGAGTAAGAGGCGGATTGTCTCAGACACGGAGGAAGGAAATGGCGCCCCGATGTAAGTAGTCTTAATTTACTATGTCGGTTTTCCTCCAATCCGTCAGTCTGACGATGAATCGTCCAATCGCTAACACTCGCGTGGCGTCCTTACAAGATTCAGGTCAGTCTGGCGAATACACAGAAATAGCAGGAAGAGGTCAGTGGTCGAATATCACTGAGGGAATAACTTGTAAGCGGTAGGTCAGTGGTTAATATCACTGAGGGTAGTCAGGGTTTAAGTTCCTGATGATTGGATATAAACAGGAACTATTGATACAACTTAGATGCCGGAAAAAAGGCTCAGGAATTAATTTGGAAAAATAACAGAGGTACCTCAGCCAAAGAACTAATTGCTTTATGGAAACAGTACTGTAAAAAAAAATGGATAGAATTAAGTGACTAGACAAATGTTTAAAAGACAGAGACCCGAAAAAAAGAAAGGTTTTGTTGTTTAAGTGTACTGTCCCTTTAAAAAGCCTGTCTTGATCAGTGTTTTTTTTTGTTGGTGTTGTGGGCCACGCCCCCTTCTTACTGTGTCTTGTGTGTTTTCTTCCTTTGTGTAATGTATCTGTCTTGTCGTGTGTTTAATTCTGATACTGCTGAATTAAAATTGGAGTTATTGAGGTTAAGTGACCTATTAAATTCTGGTTCTTATAAAGTGTGGGCATGTTAAATTCCAGACATGGGATCTTCAAAAAATTGGCATTTTGAATGTTTATTTTGTGATTGGCTGTGGTTTAAAAAGAGGTTAAAAATTAACGGGATACATTAAAAAAACTATCAGGATCATTGTGATAGGAAAAGTCGGAAAGCTGGAACAGCTCGGAGCGTTGATTATAATCACATCCATTAAAAGTATGTGAAAAAATAGTGTGCAAAAATATAGTATAAAGCAATCCACAAATGTGAGAAGTAAAAAAATCAGTCAAACCTGTGTGAAGTGAAATTTTGAAGGTGGGAACTTAATCTCAAAAGGGAGAAGGCTCAAGTTACTCCTACCACAAGAGCAAGTTAATATTAACCCCTTCCATCCCAAGAAGCCAGACTGTCATGCCAAGAGCAGTTCAAACAGATAGAAATGACCCAGTCGGTTGAGAACTGTCTGAGGCTTGCCCAGAACACAGGTGAACATGAGGTAACAATTGGTATAGGTTATATTAGTAAAATTGTCCCAATCACTCGGAAATGCCAAAGGCTACAATTGACTGAGATATAAGTTTTCATGCTACAGTGAAAAATTGATAAGAAAGGAATGTAAAACAAATCATATGAAAAGGAAGCATAGGTTAGACAATTGGAAGTCCATTACTTGAGCTATGTACTGACACAGGGTACTAAACGCCTATCAGTTTTACCCTGCCACAGTATGATAAGGAAGTTTTGACAAGTTCTGGGGCTATTCAATTTTATTTGAAATTAATAGTAGAATACAAGATCTGACCAAAGAGGGGAGACCTTCCCTGACAAATTATATAACTCGCATTGAGACTGCTAAGAAAACTCAACAATTAGATCAACACCTCCTAACTCAAGTGTTAAAACAAAGAGCCACATGGAATGAAGGTGGACATCGTAAAAAGAGATAGGCAAATATGGAGACGTAAAGATCTGTGATAAGTGATATAGCAACTGCCTTTGCCTCCGTTGTTAACACCATTGATTTGACAACATTAGATCAAAAGGTCAGAGATTTAGGGTCTCGCATTAAAGATATATTAAAAGATAAATGAAAATACAGATAAGGAATTGTCTGAGGATCAAATGCTGACCATATATTTGCAAAGGATAGCTACAGTGCTAGAAACACATGCCCAAACCATTAATAAATTAATAAAAGAGGAATATAACGTATCTTAGCAGGCGGCTGCTAATGATATCTGCTTAATGTGGTTACATCTTGAAAACACAGAGATTAGGACTTGGAGTTAGAAATTCCAGTCTGCAGCCCTGCGTACATCTGCATGTGGAAGAGACTGTGTTTATTTCAGACAGGCTGCGTGCTTCAGAGAGAGGGCGAGAGTGGAACTCGGCAAATTCTCTCTCCTGTTTTGTTTTCTAAATTTGTTTTGGGTATAGGGATTATTCCTTTGGATAAATAAATAATAAATGAAGATTTGACAAATTAATCACTTGGGCTCTCAAGAAGAGCCGCAATGGATTTTCTGTGTTTCTTTTAAAACAGGTGACCCTGGTTTTTTTTTGGGACCACGTGAGTGTTGATGGTGCAGGATTACCAAGAGTAGTTACAAAGTTACGGTGCAACCTTTGCTGGAGAAATTTGGTGCAGGAAACGATCCAGTGGTGTTAAAGATTTAAGACTTTAGCTGCAGACATCAGCGGATACCAAATGTCACAGCGTGGTGATATCAACCTGATTCTCTTCTTTTGAAAACATTTTGATTTGTTTTGTTTTAACCTATTTGTTGTCTTCCGAGACAGAGTGCTCGAGGTGGGGAGATATGGGAATTTCTCTAAAGTCATTGAATTGGGCATGATAAAAATCAATCTGGCATAAATATATAATCTAGTGGAAGTCAGGAAAGTGTAGTTGAGAATAGTAAATTGATAGCTTTCTCATGGAGATATTTGTGTCCTTGCCTATAATGAATAATGAGAAAACTACACTCAATAGCCTGGCCACTACCCTGACATCGGGACCATGCAGGGGAGATAAGCACTCTAGACACCCCTGATCTTTTTGATAAGATAACCTGAAAACCTAAGAATGGCTACAGTGGACATAAAAGATACAAATGTATGTTGCCATCATCTGAAACGGAGATCAGGATGAAGAACACGATTACAAAGGCCTGTGGCCTGGTGAGCTATTGCAACCACTCTTTAAACAAACCAGTTGCTTTTACAGGACTGAATCCTACAGGACATATGATGTGTGCCATGGAAAATGTTCGGAAATACCATGAGGAAGAAGAGACTGGCCAGCAGAAAGTTAATATCCAAGAACACTAAGCTCATTCCTATGAGATGCTGCTAGTATGCGGAGATACATGAAGAAGATACATTGAAGAATGAGTCTCAGACAGGCTCAGTTACTTGACAACAGCACAACAGGAAAATGGTTAATGTGGTCCAGGCGAGTGAGAAATCCTTTTAAACAAGGCGCTGACACATGGTCCATAGAGAAACCAACTAATTAATGAAACAGTCAGGAAACACTGGTATCAATCAAAAGGACTGAAATTAAAGTAAAAAGGGACACAGTAATTTGGATTTCCAAAATTCCGGGTTAGGTTCCCATCAGTTAACAATAAAATTGGGAGAAACAATATTTAGAAGATATCCGCACGATGGATACAAAATTACAAGATTATGAGGGGCCCAGATAAAGTAGACTGGAAGTACCTGTTTCCCCTAGCAGAGGGTTCAAGAACTAGAGGACGTAGATTTAAGCTGATTGGCTGGAACAAAATTAAAGGGATGTGTTACTAGACATGCTGTCACTGTGTGTCCACATAGTGTTGGACACAGCCTAGAAGCACAGTGTGGGTTTAATAATACCGGTACCAATCAGGATATTAACTGTACCATGGAGGTCCTAGAGGCGGATCTAAAACCCACTTAAGTGGTATATGCCGGAGAGGGCGAATACTGTGTTACAACTAATTTGAAAATGTTTAAATATGCCAATCTAACTTGTGATATTTTAAGTCCAGAATTCTACTCCATTTCTGAAGTCCTGGTTCGGATTGGACCCGAGGAACTGGTAGAGATACACCGGCATAACCTCACCACCTTACAAGTTTCTGAGAATGTCAGAAAGGACTTAAAAGAATATCAGGACACATTTGGGTATCTGACACCCCTGTTGCCTAAATACTTGGAAGCATTGCGAATGGAGATACGCCTCTCCCAGAAGGTTTATTATAACCTACAACAGGACAGTAACAACATTAAGCATGACATTGACCAAATTAAAGTCACCACCTGGTGAAATGACCTCTGGAATTTGGGACTGAATATACAGGTCCATCTTTGGATTAGATTAATTTCATATGTATTAGTCGTAGTGCAGTTTGTTGTAATGTGCTTCTTGATTTTCATTGCATGTAATAAATGTAAGCAGAGGATGAAGGGTTTGGCAAAGATAGTAAAACAGAGCCTGGGTGAGAATGTCCCCATTGTCTCTGTGGTTTCAACTAAGAACACATCTTAATGGTACCGGGAGTAGCACCCGCTGGGGTAAGGTGCATGTAAAAGGGAAGACAATTATAGTTTGATAGGATTATCAGATGCTCTGCCTCTCTTCCACCCGGACTGGTGGCCAACACGAAGGGAACCTGGTTAAGATGAGGTACAGCATCTAACGGGATATTGTAGGGAGAATTTGGATTAATGGATATAATGGGGAGGGCGCCAATTCACAGGTGTAAAATGGTCTGAAAGGTTTTTTTCAGTCTAGTTAGGCTGGAAACAAAATATAAAGCACCATGGGATATTTGACTATGATAGCCTTTTCAAACTAACATGAATAGGTTTAGCTGACCAAGGACATTCGCAGCTTATTTGAGAGATGTTTAGAAGGAGTCTGTTCCTGAGAACAGATAAGAGTACAAAGGTGTATTGATGAAACATGTCTGTGTTCTATTGGGACTTCTCTAGTTCAAGGGCTAGTCATATTCATTGTTATAATTCTTATAGTTTATTGCTTACTTAAATGTTGCTGCGCTGCAGAACCTGCAGAACCAGTGAGCACCGTAATAATTGGTTATCATAAAATGATAAAAGGGGGGAATGAGGATCCCTACGTGGTCAGTTTTCGGTAAAATATTAAAATGCCTATGTGGCAAAGAAGCAGAATGCAAAATGGTTAGAAAGGGTTAATTAGTTAGTAACTGAGATTGATACAAGTGGCCTGGCCCTCCTGCTGGGCCATATGTTTGCTTAGTCAGCAGGCCTGCATTGTCTTATCAATGATAGGTCTTTGATGTGAGTCAAGGACTGGTCTGAATGTCTCCATGTTTATGGCAGATCAATATAGGGAACGAGCTTAGCCAAAGTTGAAAGACATTCCAGGTTGGGAGATAAGGAACAGAAGGAACAGGGAAGAACATTCTAAGTTGGAAGATGAGGAAGTTATCCCCTTTGATGTCTAACAGCAGCATGATCAGCACATGGACGATTTATGATTGGCCGGAAATAATGTAACCTCGCATGGCAACCTATGCCCGGCTTATGATTGGTGGTGACCCTCGTTAAGTATGTTCCAACCCTATTGATTTGTATAAAAACGTGTGGATTTCTGTATGTTGTTGTTCTTACTCTGCCAGCATAGAGGGACTCTATCAGGAGTCCAAATCAATGCTGCAGACTAAGAACCCTGCTATTAAAGATGTGTTGGACTTTAAAATGTATTCGACTTCAGTTATTACTGAACCAGACTGAGGGGAAAGAATCCGGATCGTCACCGGCTCCAACGCGCCTACTTCTGGGTTTGACCCAGGCAGGTTTGTATGCATGTGGACAACAGACAACAGGAACTCCCACCCCCACTTAAAGCTGGTGGGCCGATACTTAAAGCGGCAATGTACCTCATTGAAGTACTTGAGGTATTTAATTCTTTGTGTATTGCAAAAGTTAAGTGAATTTAACCTTACCTGTTCAGGTTTCCTATTGCTTCCTATTCACGTCAGGTGAAAGCAGGCGGGAAGGGCCGGATCCACGAGGTGAGTGCCTTTATTGCACTGATTGTGGGCCCGGATGAGCAGGAGTGCTTCATCCAAGCCCACCAAGTTCACCTGACCAACAGGACCCCTTGCGATCGGCTGCGCCCCTCCATCTGATGGTGGACGCCCCTCTCCGATGGTGGACACCCCCTCTCCCCCTAAGATGGTGGCCTACCACCTACCTTCGACTCTTCACCCGACCTCTGATCTCGACTTCCAATCTCTAACCTTTTTGAGCCACCTCTGATCTCCAAGTCCCAGCATCAGATCCCCCAATCTCCACCTCCCGACCCGCGACCTTCTCCCCGGCCCCCCCACCCCCAATCTTCTCCCCGGCCTCCCCGATCTTCTCCTCGGCCCACCAATCTACTTCCCGGCTCACCAATCTTCTCCCTGGCCCCCTGATCTTCTCCCCACCTCCCCAACCTTCTCCCAGCCCCCTCTCCCCGATATTCTCCCCATACCCCCCGATCTTCTTCCCGGCACCCAATCTTCTCCCCATGCCCCGATCTTCTCCCTGGCCCTCCAATGTCCTCCCCAGCCCTCCGATATCCCCCCCCCCCCACCCCCGATGTCCTCCCTGGCTCATGATCCCTCCCTCCCTCCCTCCGATCTCCAGTTCCGGCTACTACCGCAGGCCTTCCTGCCCAACAACTAACCAGTTTGTCCTTCAGGTCGTCTGCCGGGCGTGAAGTCCGGAAGTAAAATTTGTGATCGCGACCCACCAACTTACCTTCCGAGTTTCGCACCTGAAAATCTTCCCCCCTCGCTCCTTTCCTGGCTCGAGTTCAAAATCATGCTCATAGTTTCTTACTGAAAAAAGGGCACTGAAATCTGAGCCTATATTGTACTTCCTAATGTAACATTTCACTCTGGCTTAGCACGCTGGAGTTTGTTTTTCCAGAAACAGTGCTCATTCTAATACAGACCATGTACAATTATTAAACCTTTGAATGTTTTCTTTCAACTTATTACAGGTATTTTATAAGGTTTGCAAGTATTATGAAGTATAGACTCAAGCAACATTTTTAATTGTTTTTTCTTGCGACTCATAAAGAAAATGGAGGATGCGTAATTTGGCCATGGGTAATTGTGATAAAAAGGATTTTGTTATTGAGAAAGATCAAAAGTCAGTCAATCATGATGCACCTGTAAAAATGAGCATAGGTTTTCCTCTGAAAGGCTTAGGTGTTGAGTACTGCCTGAGTGTAGCTCATAGAGGAAATTTGGGCAGAGAGAACGACACAGCTATAACAGAGCTGTCCAATTTCCCATCCATTGATTTAAATGGATAGAAAATCAAGTGGGCTCCATGGTGGTCACCTCCAATTATCCTCTATATTCTACAGCTAGGTAATCCTTTTGGCCCAGGTATAATAAAAAGAAAATCTGCTCAGTGATCTTTTAACACTTCTCAAACAGCGAAATATCCACTTCACTAGTATAAACGATGAAAAGTTCATTAACAATACTATGGAGAGTGCAATTGCTGCAGGTAATGACTCAAGATTTGTTATGCAGTGAGAACTCCAGTAAAAGCACAAAATAGATGACTGAGTAGATACATTTTGGACAGCTAAACTCATTCTCAAACTAAGTATGCTATGAAGAAAGAGAATATAAATCATATTTTTACATATATTTACATATAATGGATTTTAAGCCTGTGCTTGAAGGGGGGGGGGGCGGTCAATTCAAAACTAATCTGCGGAAATAATATTTCAGTGAGTGAGTGGTCAATCTATGAAACAGGTTCCCTAGGGAAATGGTCAAAGCAGTTAGTATTGATTAATTCAAATAACATTTTGGAATACAATATTTGAGTGATTTGAGACATGACATATGGTAAATGGAGCATGCTTGGGACGAACAAGTGACTTTGGACCTATGGTTCCAAAGCTCCCCACCAGTGGAGTTTTCATGTCTGGATCTGTTGTAGGCTAATTGATAGAGATTGATTGCTATGATTAGTCAACAACTCAATTATCATTGTATCATGCGACTACCGGGATGTTGGAAGGGGAACTAGATGGACCTTGGTCTCTTTTTGTCTAGCAATCCCTATGTTCATATGTTAAAAGGAAAACAAATGTTTATTCTTCACAAATGAAGAATATGGTCCATATATCAGTGTTACATATTATAATATGTACATATTTCAGTTAATAGTCTTAAACTAAAGTCAACAAGTTGTCAGCTCAACAATTTTACAAATGTTGACACTAATGAGAACGCAAATATTTCATCTGCATTAGTCTTCTAGGCTATGTAGTTATTCTGGTCACACAGTCTACAATCCAGACACAGATTACTGACCACAGAAGCTAAAACACTATTAATATTTCTCCTGTTCCGTGGGATCATATTGCTAGTTTGCTGAAGTGCACTTTTATCATTAAGTTATTACTAAAAGAAAATGCAGTAGTTTATATTTAGCTCAATTTCTAACTGTATAATTCAGATACTGAAGACATACATTGTACAGTGCATTTAAACTGTACTTCAAATTGCAATAGCAATGTACTGCTTGACTAGTCCGACGTGTCCCACATGTATTCAATCTTGCCATAGTGATTCATGGAGAATGAAATAAGGGGAATTTTAACTCAAAAGTCCAAGATTTGTAGTACCCAAACTCTCTTCCCCAAAGAAAAAGCATCTGGGCCTAAATTTTAACAATGAGGCGAGACCTCAGCGGGAGGGGTCAATAAGCAGATGGAAAACCCGGAAACAATTTTTGTGCGTGGTCCCGAGCGCTCGCGACTCATTTGAAGCCATTTAACTCAACTTCCAGGTTTTGCGTCTTCAAGCTGCGCAGCGGGTGTACTGTGCACCCGCATGATGCAATTTAAAGCCCACTATTTAAAGGGCCAATGCAACAACGCATTTTGAAGTAGAAAGGAGGAAAAATCACAATAGAACTCCTGGAGCAAAGCCTGCACCCAGGTTTTCAGACACCACCCTGGAGACAGTACTGGCTGCTGTCAGAAACAGGAGGAAGGTGTTATACCCACCTGACAGGAGGAAGAAACCTGGTTCTGCCACAGCAGCACCAGGAGCACGGTGACTCGGTCATGGCTGCAGTGCAGGAAGCGATTAATGACCTAACCAGGTCAGGAAAAGTGAGTACAGTTACTGATTCACCTATATTCTGTGGTGAACATCACCTCCCCTCACAATGCCCTGCGAAGTCTCCTCCAGCACATCACTCCTCACACCACTTAAGGCTCGGTGTCAAGCTACCTTCACTTTCTGTGCAGTTCTTCACCCGCTGCCCCCCCCCCTTCCCCCCCCTCCCCCCCCACCATTTGTGCACCCACAGCTCCCACTCACCCCAATCCTGAGGCAATGTGATCAATCTATCTGATAGTCACTCTCTGATGCATCTCATTCATTGTCAGCCTGACCCAGAGCAATGGGTCAGGCTGTCACCCATGTTCACTCTCATATCTGTACTTTCTCCCCTTGTGGGAGAAGAGAGTGCAAAATGCGTAGGAGAGGAATTGAACTGGAAGGGGGGCCTCCACAAATCATGGCCCTTACAGAGGCGGAGGAGGAGGCCTTGGAAAAAAGCCAAACAGTGGAGTGCCTGGCCATCGGGGATGCCAAGATGGGCACCCGCAGACGTCTGGTGACAGAACTTTAACATCCCTCACACACAACATGGATTGATGTTATCAATGATTGACCTGTTGCACACCTCAATCTTGAGTCCCTTTTGTGAAAGCGCCCTTTCATGCGCTTCATCATGAAAGCGAGACTTAATGCCACCCACTGGGTGCGTTTAGAAAGGGTGTATGTGTAGTTGTAGGATTGTTTTGTGCAACCTTGGATGGGTGGGGGGCAGAGTTGCTGGAGTGGTGGTGGTGGTGGTCATTCCAGATCTGAGTACTTGACTATCATCACTTTGCGGATCTCCCTATGTGAATCTATCAAATATGACTCCCTGGCATCACGAGCAGCCAGGTGGGACGCTGTTCTGCCGATGGTTCGCCCATCCTCCTCCTCCTCCTCCTCCTCCTCCTCATCTTCAATATTGATGGCAGGTGTGAATGCTTCATGAGCACATGGGACCTCATCCAGCACTAACCCTCTCTGTTGGCCGATGTTGGGCAGGACGCAACACATGACTATTATTCTACATGTCCACGCTGGTGAGTACTGAAGGGCTCCCCCAGATCAATCCAGGCACCTGAAACGCACCTTCAGCATTCCTATGGCTTGTTCAATGATGGACCTGGCGGTGATGTAACTGTCATTACATCGCTGCTGTGCCTCGTTGATGAGATTCCTCACAGGTGTCATGAGCCATGTCTGCAGGGGGTATCCCTTGTCTCCAAGGAGCCAGTCCTTAAGTCTGTTTTGTACATGGAAGAGGGCCGGGATGTTGGATTCACGCAGAATGAAGGAATCATGGCAGCTGCCAGGGAATTTGGCACACACCTGCAGAAACCTCTTACGGTGGTCGCAAACCAGCTGATGGAGGGATATCCTTTTCTGTTGATGAACAGTCCTGGCTCATGTGCAGGTCCTTGGATTGCTACGTGTGAGCAATCAATTGCGTCCTGTATCGTGGGAAGCCAGTCAGAGAGTGGAAACCCACCGCCCTCTCAGTCTGGCTGATGTCGTCGATGGAGAAGTTGACGTAGTGGGATGCCCTGGCAAACAAACCATCCGTGACCTGTCATATACACTTATGTCCAGATGACTGAGAGATCCTGGTGGTATCACCGGTGGTATCACCAGTGGCACCATGGAAGGATCCGGAGGCAAAGAAATTGAGGGCAGTGATGACTTTAACTGCGACGGGCAATGCGTGACCACCAGGTCCAGCCAGGAGCAGCTCTGCATGAAGGAGCCTGCAGATGTCTGTGACCACTTGGCGGCTCAAACTGAGCCTTCGTAGGAACTGGTTCTCAGAAAGGTCCAGGAAGCTCCGCCTCTGCCTGTAGACCCTCTTACGTGGTTAGTGCCCCCTGCTACATCGGCCCCTCAGTTGGTCCACTCTCTGCTCTTCTGCAGGTCCTTGTGCCGAACCTCTGTCTTGTGGAGCTGCAACTCCCAGAACCGCACACCGTGCCTGCCGCGGATGGTGATGTGCCTCCTCCTCAGATGAGTGCTGAATAAATCCATTGTGTCCCCCATCCTGATGGTGTCAGTTTGAGGGGATCCAAAATGTAGGTCAATATTTGTGAACACAAGAATTCTGAGTGTGAACAAAGAAATCTCAGTCTAAAAACAAAGAACTCCCAGCCAAAGGTTTGTCTGAAAGAACTGATTGCCCTGCTGCAAAAACTCACCTTTTCTCCACATGTATCAATCACTGGTTTCAAGGTCCAAATGGCTGCCAGCTGCAACTCGCCTCTGTTTCTATGGCATCTTTCAGAGGCCATGGGAGACACATTCAGGTAGAGTTAAAATCGTTTGTCTGCCTCAGTACACAAAAATTTAATTCATTTAACTACTTCAACTATCTTAATTGGCCCTTTAAATGTCACCCTGCCGTCTGTAAATGCCGGCGGGACTTCTGGGTTTCTGAAGCGGGAGCACCCAGATGCGTCTGGGTGAAACGCGGAATTCGGCAGGTTGGATTGGAACCAGGATTCATTCCCACTCCAAACTTTTAAAATTTTTACTGACCACCCCCCCCCGATCCCAACCCACCCGTTCTTCCGGGTTAAAATTTACCCTCTGCAATCTGGGTTTGAATCAAAGTCAAGCAGATAGGATCAAATGAGCTTAACTGAAATGAGTTGAGAGAAATTTAGCCCAACCCCAGTTATGGTGGATCCACAGGGGAAAAATAACACTATATTAAATAATGGGGTGCAGACAAAGATAACTGTGAGAACAATAGATGCCTCACAAATTGAACCTACTGCTTGCTGGAAAACTTGAAGTATACTAGGGTAACAACAGGTTTCTTGTAGAAAAATGCATGTTTCAGTAATCTTGGTTCTGTAAATAATGATTAACTGTGTGTTTAAACTTCTACAGAGATCCAAGAAGCAGCAATGCCTGGGAGAGAGTGGTGTGTGAAGCTTAGGCACTGTTATTCTGTGAAGACTCTTTTGGATTAATACACTGTCTTGAGGTGCAGTTTTAGCAGCTGTTGCATTACTGTCATAAACACAGATGTTTATGTAAGTGCTGACAATAATTCTAGTATTGATCCTGTCATGATATTGCAGAGCACACCTTGACAACATCTGTCATCCAATACTGTAGAGGGTAGATGGTGAAATGGATTAGGGCCCCTCATCATTTCACCAATCAGTGGCTTTGGATTGTAATGAGCATAGGAGCAAGAGATAGGGTTCTCTGCAAACTGCCAAACATATAGGGGGAATTTTAACCCCCAAGAACGGGTGGGTTGTGGGTGGGAGGTGAAAATCACTGCTTTTTGGATCATCATCGCAACCCGGCTCCAGTGCACCCACTTCCAGGTTTAACTTGGGCGCGTTTGGATGTGTGCGAGGAACGTACTTGTTAAAGTCGCATCCCCAATTAGTGCCAGCGGGCATGTTGTTAGCAAGGCAATTAACATCGTTAGGAGACATCAAGTAGCATTTTTTAAATTTAATTTAACCGAACTTCAAATTTAACTTCTCCAGCACGGGTTTCCTGGGGCTTCTGAAAAGGAGGAGAGAAGGGCCGGGATCATCTGGTAAGTGCCTTTATTGAACTGCTTGTGGGCCAGGAGGAACAGGAATGTTTCCTCCAGGCCCAACAAGTTTACTTGCCACGATCAGACCCCTGCAAATGGCCGACCCCCTCCAGAAGTCCAAGACTCCCCCGCCAATGTCCGAGATCCCCCAATGTCCGAGACACCCCCCTGATGTTCGACATTCCCCCCCGATGTCTGAAAACCCCCCAACGTCCGAATCCCTCCGATGGCCGAGACCCCCCCCCCCGCCCATGTCCGAGACTTCCCGATGTCCGAGACTTCCCGATGTCCGAGACCCCACCTGATATCCAAGAACCCCCCAATGTCCAAGACCCCTCCCTATCTCCGATCACCAACTCTTCCACTGACCCTATCACCAATGACATAGAATGACATAGAATGTACAACACAGAAACAGGCCATTCAGCCCAACAGGTCCATGCCAATGTTTATCCGAGCCTCCTTCCACCCTTCTTCATCTAACCCCATCAACATATCCTCTACTCCTTTCTCCCTCATGTGTTTATCCAACTTCCCCTTAAATGCATCCTTAATTTCTTCCCCTGAGCCGATCACCTCCCACCTCACCCGATCTTCTCCATGACTCCCTCCACCCCCTATCTTCTCCACGGCATCCCCTCCGATCTTCTCCATGGCTCTCGATCTCTCCCTCCTTCCCTCCTCTCCGATCCCCGGCTGCGGCCTGCCAGGCCTTCCTGCCCGACAGTTGGTCAGCCTGTCAATCAGGCTGGCTGCTGGACGCGAAACCCGGAAGTAAAATTGTTATCTTTCAATTAGGTTGCGATCGCAGATTCCGACACGCCAACTTTACTTCCGGGTTTTGTGTTCGATAAACTTTTCCCCCGTTCTCTTCCCAGCTCCGTGTTAAAATCCAGGCCATAATGTTTGTTAAATTTTCATATAGTAACAAGTAGGATCCAACTAGGTTGACATTTATTGGCATTAACAGACCATCTGACACAGCTATTAGAATTTGGATAGTCTCAAAATACCTTTTTGTGTTATAGTTGCAGCACGTTGTTGGATCAGTGTATGAATAATGAGCAGTAAAGTGCCTCTAGCATATTCAAAACCTAACTTCCTCTGTGGGTAAAATATAGAAAAATATTTAATTTTTTCAGCACTGCTGTCCCTTTCTTTAAGAAGCACATTATGAAATAAAAGGTATAAAATAAATCTGAGAAAAAAATGGATGAGTCAGAACGAAATGTACTTTGGGTTGTTATTTTAAATGTGTTTTGCCTTTCTTATAAAGCATTTACATTAACGAAAGTTATTTAGATCTAGATTCTTAATCAAATAAATAGGCAATTCAAAAGTTCTTTTGCTCTTTTCTTTTTACTTAATAGGTAATGTGATTTCTGAGACTTCTGTTTCATTTTCATTTAGGTCAGACCGTTTTCAGACCAATTTCAGAGCAGGATATTTCCTGTACAAATTTACTTCAGAAATATGGCCTTAATTGTCTTATTATAATTGGGCCAATAGATACTGACAGTTTCAGCATTAGATTTCTACATGTTATATTACTTACATGCAAGATTTTAAAAGGTCTTAAGCATTTACCAGTTGCAAGATGGAAGTACAATTAAATTTGCTACTGCGCCGTGGAAATTAATGATTTGATGCATTGCTATCAAACTTCTGTTTTGTGAAATCACTATCATGTTGTACTGGCCAGTGGTTGTGTTACACAGACTTGCAATAGCAATTGGTGTGCTGTGCTAAGTTTTGGACCCTTAATAGGACAAAGTCAGCATGGCTTTATGAAGGGGAAGTCATGTCTGACAAATTTGCTTGAGTTCTTTGAGGACATAACGTACAGGGTGGATAAAGGGGAATCAGTGGACGTAGTGTATTTAGACTTCCAGAAGGCATTCGACAAGGTGCCACATAAAAGATTATTGCTCAAGATAAAGAATCACTGGATTGGGGGTAATATTCTGGCATGGGTGGAGGATTGGTTATCTAACAGGAAGCAGAGAGTTGGGATGAATGGTTCATTCTCGGACTGACAACCAGTGGCCAGTGGTGTTCCGCAGGGGTCGGTGCTGGGTCCCCAACTCTTTACAATCTATATTAACGATTTGGAGGAGGGGACCGAGTGTAACATATCAAAGTTTGCAGATGATACAAAGGTGGGAGGGAAAGTAGAGAGTGAGGAGGACATAAAAAACCTACAAGGGGATATAGACAGGCTGGGTGAGTGGGCGGAGATTTGGCAGATGCAATACAATATTGGAAAATGTGAGGTTATGCACTTTGGCAGGAAAAATCAGAGAGCAAGTTATTATCCTAATGGCGAGAAACTGGAAAGTACTGCAGTACAAAGGGATCTGGGGGTCCTAGTGCAAGAAAATCAAAAGGTTAGTTTGCAGGTGCAGCAGGTGATCAAGAAGGCCAACGGAATGTTGGCTTTTATTGCTCGGGGGATAGAATATAAAAACAGGGAGATATTGCTGCAGTTATATAAGGTATTGGTGAGACCGCACCTGGAATACTGCATACAGTTTTGGTGTCCATACTTAAGAAAAGACATACTTGCTCTCGAGGCAGTACAAAGAAGGTTCACTCGGTTAATCCCGGGGATGAGGGGGCGGAAATATGAGGAGAGGTTGAGTAGATTGGGACTCTACTCATTGGAGTTCAGAAGAATGAGAGGCGATCTTATTGAAACATATAAGATTGTGAAGGGGCTTGATCGGGTGGATGCGGTAAGGATGTTCCCAAGGATGGGTGAAACGAGAACTAGGGGGCATAATCTTAGAATAAGGGGCTGCTCTTTCAAAACTGAGATGAGGAAAAACTTCTTCACTCAGAGGGTAGTAGGTCTGTGGAATTTGCTGCCCCAGGAAGCTGTGGAAGCTACATCATTAAATAAATTTAAAACAGAAATAGACAGTTTCCTAGAAGTAAAGGGAATTAGGGGTTACGGGGAGCGGGCAGGAAATTGGACATGAATTTAGATTTGAGGTTAAGATCAGATCAGCCATGATCTTATTGAATGGCAGAGCAGGCTCGAGGGGCCGATTGGCCTACTCCTGCTCCTATTTCTTATGTTCTTATGTTCTTTGATCCTTAAGTAATTATGGGAATCACTTCTAAAGTGGATCAAAAATATTATCTCTATTTTCTACATGCTTTGGAGTTTATTATTCTTATATTGTTATATCTACTTGATTAAGGAAAATTAAATTAACCAAAAATTAATTTACGAGTTTTCTGTAAGTGCAGTGTCAGATCATGTACAGGTTTACATAATCAGTGACGTTGCGCTGTCTAACGCTGTTAGCATTGTATCGTTGCTTCACAAAAAAATATATATATAAAATATATTATTTCACGTTTGGAAAACATCAACCATGAATTAACACAGAAACTGCAACCTTTTTATTTTGATTCTATTATAATCCACATTTTAGCTTTTCTCCAGCGTAGTATTTTCACATTACAGTGAAATAGTGATATATGTCTTCATGACATCATTAGAAAAACATTAATCATGTTAATAGACACAATGCAGAGCCTAACTTGATTAGCTGATGAATAATTTAACAATTTATGAAGCAGAGACATTCAATGCAATTTGTACCATAAGACGTTTTGCTCAACAAAATACAGAATATTCAACGCAATATATTATTTTTAATCGTTACTTGCTTTTCATGAATTCTTCAGTCCTCCTTAAAAATGTAGAAAAATCCAAGATATATCATTAACTACCCAGAAGGATCTGGAAAATTGATGCTAGTGTGCCAGTAGGCAGGCTAGCACTTTCTGTATCCAAAACCCAGTTCCAACAACCCCAGTTCAAAAATGTATAATTTATTGTTTTAGAACTTTTGCACAAGGCAATGATATTCTCCAGGCCACATCTACAGACAGCGGAAGCAGTGACTAAAGCCAATATTTCATACAGGCCTTTAGGATTAAGACAACAGGTCTGATTTTAGCCTCCAGCGCCTGATGAGAACATCCTCCTTAGCAAAAATTCTCCTCTCCCCGAATGCTTTTCCACCTGCCCCCCATCTGCCAGCCATTCAATGTGTAATTTCTGCTTATGTCCTGCCTCTGCATATGTTTCTGTCCCCTTCAGCATATCTGAGGCATTGCAGGTGGAGATAGACAGTCTGCACACCTCTATATGACTCCATAACTTACGGCAGAGTCAAGGCTGCGATGTCATGGTAGGTGTAGGTCCTACCCATCTCACTTCCGATTATGCAATGGCGCTGCCAGAATTTCAGGCGCATCATTTTCCTGAAATAAAACTTGCAGAATTCAATGTCCAGTTTGTTTGAAAGTCTTTTGGAAAAAGCAAAGATACTCTCAAATCCTGACAGGATGAACGGACCTTTCGACCATTCAACTCAAGCTGTTGCACATTACATGCTAAACAATTTTGCAAACTGCACATGCTCATAATCCACAGTTGTGGTTGAAAGCTCTGTCCAATGGTTGTAAGTTAAGGTTATTCAGTCAATGCCTAGGCTTTTGAGGCAGGCTGAGGCCTTAAAATATTAATGAAGGTAACAAAATACACAAAAGACAATGTAATGGGTAAATTTAAGAATGTTATTGTGAACTACGCATTATTTTGGTTTAAAAATTATTTTGCACATTTACTAAGAAAAAAATGAGTTTAACCATTTTGGACAATTTGATTGATTCAATAAATTGTGACAAAAAATGTTTCAGTGAAATGTTGACATATTTCCACAGAGCTTATTATATGTTTACATATGGAATTTCCATTGTGAGATGTTGACATACGGGTTTTCCAGTATAAAAGCGTGATTCAATTTGTGGACAGGAAGTTTTTTTCAATAATAAATATGGATGAAGGCCTGTGATAGGATGAACAGGGAAAGCGTGGAATAGATTTTCATCTTTACCACTTGGGGGTTCAGCATCGCTTGGGCAGAGTGCAGAAAGAAAAATTTGGTGGGGAGGATTGCATTCCCAAAACAGAATCCGCTGGACTTTCCTTCCACTGAAATGAATGGAAGGAAAATCCAGCGGGTTCTATAAGGGGGCTGCGATCCTTCCTGTCAAACCTTCCTTTCTGCGCTCCGCCCAAGAGATACTTAACACCCAAGCGGTAAAGTTGAACATCTACCTTAGTGTTTCCTTTGCTGGTGGAATCAATGACAAGGGTCATCAATTTAAAATGTTCACTAAGAGCAAGGAGAGACGTTGGAAGAAATGCTTTTACACAAAGGGCTGTGGAGCATGAAGTGCTTTGCCACTGGCAGTAGTTTTTGGCAGAGATCATTGCATCTTTTAAGGAAAGAGTTAATAAACATTTGAAGCAGAGGAAAATACAGAGCTTTGGGAAAACTGCAGGGTGATTTAATTAGTTTGGGATTGCTTTAGGACAGGCCCAATGACCAAATAGTCTCCTTCGGTACCGTAAACTAATATTCTTCTTTAGCTCTATTTATGTAGTTTAGGCAATCACTGGTAACAACTGGAGTGGTATTTTTCTTACACTGTCTATGTTATACGTTAGGTACCAATATTTTAGCAGTTTAAATTGTCCTTAGGGATCTGACAATTAAAATTGGATGAAGCTTATTCCAAGTTATGTATGTTCAATACTCCTTATGGGAATTACAGATTCTTATGGTTTCCCTTTGGTATTTCCTTGGCTTAGAAGTAAATCAGAAAACCATTCGTATGATGTATGGGGGGTAATTTTTTCCCCCAAGATTGGGTGGGTTGGGGGCAGGTGGAAGGTTAAAGTAGCAGCTTTTTGGAGCAGAACCGCATCCCAGCTCCAATGCGCCCACTTTTGGGTTTAACCCAGGCACGTTAGGATGCACGTACACAACAGAAACCCAGAAGTCCCATCCTCACTTAAAGCCGATGGGCCGATATTTAAAGGGCTAATTCAGGTAGTTGAAACACTTTAGGTATTTAACCATTTGTGGATTCTACAACAGAAACAGATTTAACTACTCTTGAACGTGTCTCCCATGCCTTCTGAAACACACCATTTAAATGAAGATGAACTGCAGCCGAAGCTCATTTGGCCCTTTAAACTAATGATTGACACATCTCAGTAAAAGGTGAGGTATTGCAGCTGGGCACTCAGTTCACTCATATAAACCTTTGACTGAAAATTCTTTGTGTTCAGACAAATTTACCTACATTTTGGAGCCCCTCAAACTGACAAGATCAGGATGGGGGTCGCAATGGATCTATTCCACAGCACATCTGAGGAGGAGGAAAACGAAGATGGGGAACCCATCACCAGAGCAGTGGCGCACAATGCTGCCCGTGATGCTCGGGATTCCCTAATCTCTAACAAGTTCTCATAATGAGATGTGCAAATTGAAGACTTTAAAATACTCAGGCCGCCTGGAACAACCACCAACACCAACCCCCCTGCCACCTCCCCCCCCCCCCCCCCATCTTTGCACAAAACAGTCCTTCAACCATGTATACATGCCCAATGGTTGGCATCATGTCTTGTTATTCATGATGAAGCACATGAAAGGGTGAATTCACAAAAGGAACTCAATAATGGTCAAGGCGTGGCAGTGATGGTGATAATGATTAAAATTAATGTGCCATAACAAAAAAAATATACAAATTAACAACATGACAGCTCGTCAAACACACTTGCGCATACCCTTGGTGAATTATAATTGTCTGGCCTTTCTCTTTCTACCGCTTCTACATGGCGCATCCCCTGTGGCTTCAGCAGAGGTATTGGCATCTTGCTCAGACCCCTGCTCTCACTGCCGAGATGCTTTTGGCCTACAACCTTTGGGTTTTGGAGCCCGTCCGGGCCCCACCAAATGCGCTGGGGCAGACTCGGCCATCGGGAGAGGAGGCAGCATTACGGGTACTGGTTGAAGAGGGGGCAATGGGTGAGATGTAGGAGCGCTTTGAGTGGAGTCCCCACTTCCATGTCCCCTTTCGCCACATCCTTCTCCCGAGCCAGCACAACATCACTCCTACCACTCTGCTGGCCAGCAGGTTGGTGAGCAGATGTACCACGTCATAAGGCCACGGCTAATGTATCTGTCTGCCTGTTTAAGGCTGCAGACATGTTGGCATCCAGAGTCTGCACGGCCGTTATCATGGCCTGAATGGACTCATTTGAGAGCTGTGTTTGAAACTCAGTGGAGGCTGCCACTCTCCATCAGAGACTTTCTTATAGTTATCTACACCACCGATCCACTAGTGATGGAGCTGGACTCCTCCATTCTCTCTGCTATTGTGGAGAGTGTGCGTGGCATTTTTTCCATTACCTCGCAAAGTTGCAGCTGTACCTCAATCATTCTCCTTCTCAATGATGGTCCTCGGGGTTCAGCATCTCTGTCCAGCTGAGCAGAGCTTGGAGAGGAGTGCTCCCCCCGACGCGGACTCTCCACGGCTGCCCCTGCCACCAGTGTTTGCTCGTGCTCACGCCAGGTGACAATCCAACTGACTGTCTAACAGGACCCACCGAAGTGCGAGTATCTGCGCTGGTGCATGGCTGGATGTCATGTGACAGTGCACCTCAGAAGGAACGTGGTCCTCTGAAGAATCGCTTTCTTCTATTTCTGCTAATTCCTTGTGAAGGCGTGAAGGTCCTGGAAGACAACAGAAAGCGATATTAATGATTCATCGCAAAAGTGACAATCTTTCCAATGACCATGCTGAGGTCTGGCACAGTTACATCATTGATAAAATCAATTGATCATGTGTGTGAAAGATGTTAAAGTTCTGTCACCAGCCATCTGTGGCTTGCCAGTCTCTTCATCTCTGATGGACAGACATGCGATGGTCCGACTTATTTCCATGGCCTCCTACTTCACATCTGTCACCTCCATTATGCGGTGGACCACCTCCCGTTCCGTACCCCTCCCTTGCGTTTTGTGCTCTCTTCTCGTACAAGGGGAGAAAGAACAGACCTGTGAGTGACTGAAGGTGATGCATTCACCCTATCAATGCATTGCTTTGAGTGAGGCTGACCAGATCCATCACATTGCACCAGGATTGGGGTGAGTAGCAGTGGTGAGTGAATAAATGTTCTGTTGAGAAAGTGTGTAGAAAGTGAAGGATGGTTGCTGTGCCGACACTTAAGTGAGTTTGAGGTGTTATATGATGGGGTAGGGGTGCCAACACAGAGTGACAGGGATGGGGGGGCGGTGGTATTGAACAGCACAGGACATGGGTGAATCAACAATTGTACTCACTTTTTCTGGTTAGGTCATTAAAATGCTTTCTGGACCCCAGACCTGGACATCATGTTTCTGCAGCTTACCTCTTCTGACACCTCCAGCTAAGCATTTTTGGTTACAGAGTCAGGTTTATTCCTGCCATCCATTGGAAACATTACCCGCTCCTGGCTTTCACTGCAGCCAGCAGTACATCCAGGGAGGCATCATTAAATCTAGGGGCAGCCTTTTCTTTCCTGGACTCCATTTCTCCTTTCGCCTTCAAAATCCATTCTTGAACTGGCCCTTTAAATAGTGGGCTTTGAATCACGTCATTCGGATGCGCAGGAGGCTTGCTGCGCAGCTTGGAGACGCAAAACCCGGAAACAAAGGTAATTGACTGCAATCGAGATACGACAACAGATTTAAACAGGCTCACTTGCCTCCGAGTTCCCCAAGCACAAATCCACCCACCCTCTGACTTCCCACCATCATGCTAAAATCATGGCCATCATCACACCGATGGAGCTAACACATCAATGGTTGATGTAATAACGTGAGCTCCATCCAAAAAAAATTAGCCTGATGGCAAATTTCAGTAAGTACTTAAAGTTACTAAAAGAGTCGACTTGAAATTCAACAAAGGCAAGTGTGTTCTTGGAAGAGATGGTTTTGAAATTCTACAATCCTGAACAATCAATAAAAATCTCAGCTGATGCATCACAAGGAGGATTAGGGGCCATGCTGCTACAAGAGTGTGATAATCAGTGGCAACCTGCTGCATATGCATCACTTAGTGAGCTGCAGAAAAGGTATGCCAAGAATGAGAAGGAACTGTTGAGCATAGTGTTTGCTTGTGAAAGGATTAATCCGTTTGTAAGTGCCTGTACCATTCGTGTCAAAATGGAGCACAAGCCGGCAATTACTCTATTTATGAAAATTGTCCTTTACAAATACAAAGAATGCTGATCGGACTACAGAGGTATGATATAAGAGTGTTACATGCAATAGGTACATTTATCTACAAAAAGAAATGGATCACAATGCAAAAGATAAGGAAAAAACTGATTAGGATATTCAAACATGGCTCTGCCAGTACCTGTCTAGAAGATCAAGTTAATCAGAACGGGAACAGAAAAACATGAGGGAGCCAAAAATTCACTGCCGTTCTGGTAGACTCCCACTGTAGCTGTGGCAGGATTGTGGTGGAACTTAGGCCAGGAACTGGCCTATCCAGATCCTGGCCTTCCCCCGAATTTTGTAAAGTGTTGGAAGTAGGAGGGGATGGGAGTTCCCACATCCCAAGCCTGAGAACCCCAGGGCACAGCATTGACAGCTGACATGCTGAGTGAGACCAGGCATGTCGGTCCATTGAATGGCAGAAGTGGCTTCAAACTTGGATTGTGGCCTAGTCCTGCAAAGATCTGGGTAATTCAAGCAAGAATTCTCCGTCCCCTTATAAAGAGCAGGAGGGTGAAGGGATCCTTGACATCCTCCTGGAACTAAATACCTTCATCGCAATTTATAGATTCTTGGGCCGGGCAGGTAATTGAGATGTATCAACCAAACCCCGTACAAGCAGCAACCCCAACTGCGCCATCCTCCTCTCTCGATGACCTTCCTGCCCAGTGCATCCGTCGGGGACTAACCTCCCCAAATAACTTCCCATCCTGTTCACCACATCTACCACTGCTCTCTTGGACTCTGCCAGTGGATGGACAGTGAATGCTCCTCTCTGCATTCCCCTGCAGAATCTTCATTCACTCGCAAACAAGGCCCTTGCAATCCGTTACCTTATTGTGGATGATTATACTAATTTTGTCGATTTGACTGAAACTTGGCTAGGACCAATAGTTAGGACCCCTGTTGCAGTTTTCAGGGACATATGGGCAAAGCATGCACTATGCATCGTCCGCCTATGTATAAAAAAGGCACTGCTGCTGGATCGTCCAAAACAGCCCAGAAATGTTCAAGTGTTTTGCATTTATGGAGCCAGGAGGAGCAAGAGTGCTTCTCCTGGTGCCATAAAAATAATACCGGACGCTCCCGGCCTGGGTTGACCTCCCTCCGCGTTCACCTCCTCCCCTCCCCCCACACCCCACAACCTACCTACAGGCTACCTCAGTGTCCCAGTCGCTTGACATTGTGCGGACCTAGAACTGGTGAGCTACAGCTCCCTGACAAGATGTAAAAGGGGCCAAGGTTGAAATGGCTCGGGCCTCCCCACCGAGTTTATAGGCAGGCGGTCAATCATCTGAAAGTGAAAATTGGCCCCCTTTCCAAACACCAAACAAAGTAATTGTAAAGCATTTTTCAGCGATTTCGATCACAGTAAGTCACTTAAACTTCACATACCCTTGTCATTTAAACCTTACTTTTATTGTCCTGACCTAAAACGACAGAAATACGATCAATTGTCTTTTCACCACTGCTGGAGCACAAAACATTTTTCAAATTTCACACGAACTAAAAGCATTTAAAAAGAACTGAGTTTTATAATGATGATGTGTTCCTCCCCTCGACTATTTCAGCTGGTAGTTCTCAGATGGAATTTGTTGTGAGGTGTATTGCAGCAATGACATTACAATGATGTATATCTATGTTAGTATAGTAAGTAGGGCAAGAATCTTAATTATTGCTAAAATCCAATTGTATTATATAATTGTATTATATTAAAACCAATTGTATTATGTAATTGTATTATATTAAATCCAATTGTATTATATAATTGTATTATATTAAAACCATGTCAAACATTCCTTTGCTTATGATTTTCTTCTTCCGATACATTGCATTGATCCTGTAAAAAAATAACAGAGGTTACAGTTTTTTCTGTAAGTGCCAAGAGAACACAATTGGGCTTATTCTTCAGATGTGAATGCTTCATTATCTTTGTAAGATGTTTTAATTCATGTATGCTTGTTAGGATTCAGACTCTTTCCCCACACTCATTATTCATACTCACTGCAAAATATAGCTTCCAAAGGCAGGCCATGCCCCCAAAGAACCCAGGCTGAACTTTATATGTGTGGTGACTAGAAATAGCTTGCCCCAGGGTTAATAATCTATCACCCGCATGGATGGGAAGTGGAAAATAGTCTGACGAGTTGTTTACCAGTTCAGGCCTGAAACAAAGACTACTGAAAATCTGTCTGACCCACTATCCCCTTTAGTGGCTGCGGCAATCACAGAAAGTAACTTATACCTGCCCCTATCCAGCCTTGTATATTTGCTCTACCCACAGGCCTTCAATGCAAGGACAAAGGAAATCCTTTTCGAAATGCAGCCTTGGCTTTAACTTCAAAAATCCCAGTGCTCCAGCCCAGCTACAATTTAAATGAAAATGTATTATGTGAAATTTTATAACTTGCAATAGGTTCAGTCATATTGCCTCCATTATAATGTTAGTATTGATATCATACTGGTACCATACTTAGAGTGCCATGAGTGAGCAGTGCAGGGTTATATTGCCTGCTCATATTACTCTTTAATCAGAGAAAGCAAAGCTCTGTGTATGGTTATTTAAACACGTACACAGCTCTCCTTACCAGCCTCCAACTTCCAGTGACATTTTTAAAGTTAAAAAAGAACTGAGGGGACAGTGGGTACTCCTCTAATATTAAAAACTTGAAGGTAGTTTTGTAGACTAGCTGAATTATGATGTGCTGTTACTCCTTAGCTTGTTTCAGACAAGTTTACATTTGTGAGTGCACTTGTTTGCACTTCTTCCCATGTTGATGAATGAAATTCTATTACAAAATGGACTTGGTTGTATTTATGATGCCACATTGTCCATTTGAATTTCTAACATTTTCCAGTGGTTAAAGCACCAGCCTCTACAGCTGGTTTTTATTGAATTAAAATCTTTTTAACAAAAAAAGTTGCTCCCATCTCCAAAATGAATGATGGGAGCCACGCCCCAATCTAGGACTTGAACATATATGAGGTAAATTTTTGTCATAACCACCTGGATGGTAATCTGGTGGAGTAGATCGCTTGTCCTTTGTAAATGGTGGATAGAGGCAGGTATAAGTTACTTTCTGTGATTGCCGCAGCCACTAAATGGGATAGCGGGTCAGACAGATTTTCAGTAGTCTTTGTTTCAGGCCTGAACCGGTAAACAACTCGTCAGACTATTTTCCACTTCCCATCCATGCGGGTGATAGATTATTAACCCTGGGGCAAGCTATTTCTAGTCACCACACATATGAAGTTCAGCCTCGGTTCATTGGGGGCATGGCCTGCCTTTGGAAGCTATATTTTGCAGTGAGTATGAATAATGAGTGTGGGGAAAGAGTCTGAATCCTAAAAAGCATACATGAATTAAAACATCTTCCAAAGATAATAGTGCATTCACATCTGAAGAATAAGCCTAATTATCATTCTTGATTTTAATGGAATGATAATTAAACTAGATGGACCTTGATCTTTTATCATCTACCAATTCCTATGGAGGAGGCCAGTGCCTGAGGTGAGGAACCATTTACAATGTCAGCTAACATGCGGGATCAGAAGTTTAATATGAATGGGGTCAAGGGTGCAGGAGTTGGGTCTCATGGCTGAGATGTGCATGGAGGAGGCATGAGGGGAGATGGATGTGGAACTAGAGAGAGACAAGGGTTCAGGGCTAGGATAAGGATAGTCTCTTTGGGGCTAATGTGGTTCCAAGATGAACTGCTTACTGATAGAAGTTTGAAACCAAACCAACCTCCTTGGTAGGCCTGGTGATCAAATCCCTGAACCTGGCAGCATGCAGTAATCTAGGGTGCCGCCACTGACTGACCATCCAGCCTGGCTCATGAAACCTGGAGGAGTAGGATGTCACTGGATGTCAATAAAATTATCTACAATAAGGTCATGGATGGCAAGTGAACAGAGTATTCAAAATTGAAATATGGATAGGGGGTTGTTGAACTGCTGGCAGAGTCCAAGGAGGCAGTGGTGAGTAGAGTGAGCAGGACAGAAAGGAGGTTGGCCCCCAATGGGTGCACTGGACAGGAAGGTCGATGAGAGAAGAGGATGGGGCAGTTGGGATTGCTGTTCATAAGAAGGCAGCGATAGGTGCCTCGATGGGCCTTTCAGAGAATGCTGAGATTGGCACAAAGGGAAGCTGTGAGCTTATTCAAAGGGGGTTCCAGGTTTGGATGATGGCAGGAGAGTAGGAAGGCAGAGGAGTAGTGATGGATTGGGGTAATAATTGGTAGGAGAGGAGAAATGAAAGGTGGCATGGCTGGGTGACAGGAAGGGGAAGAGAGAAGGACCTGAGAGGTGCCAAGAAGTGGAAAAAAAGAGATTGAGGTAATGGGCTTGGGTCCAGAGCAGCAGCCAGGTCTGCTGAACGGTACACTATGTACTTACATTGATGACCACATCCTGCCATTGACCCTGAGCAGCTCATCTGTGTACGTCCCTTATCTGGTGCACTTGGTCCAATAGTATTCTGAAGGCCTCATCTGAAAGTGGTCTGTTCTACGGCCAGCATGACTAGAAGGAGACATAGTGAAACTCTCCTCTTCCTTCCTTTTCACAGTATGCTGAAAAAATATACTGCCCCTTTAAACTGCTGCAGGTCTATACAGCAACACATGATTTCCCAACACAAACAAGTGATCTGTCAATCAGAGACATTATTCATACAGGGATCATGTCCACAGAATGCTAACTAAGATGACCCCAGAAATATAGATAGGTTCAGCATACTGATGATCATGATAGTTACACACTGCCCAACTTCTGCCCTATTGGAGGCCCAATCCAAAAATTCACACTAATATAGTTTAAACACATTTACTACTTTCTTGTTTCAATATCAAAATCAAACTAAAATGCATTATACTGAAGTGGTTTATTATATGATTTGTCATCTTGACATAATTCCTAACATATGAAAGCTAATAGCAAGTAAGGCATTCTGAAGGAGAATCAGTTGAGATGCAAGGATATGAACTGCAACAGCAATAATGCTGTCTCTAAAGTGATCATCCATTATCAGACATCAATAAAGAGAAGCCCCCAGAGAATCTTGTTGGTGGTAGGCTTGCTGCCTGATTTTTCTTTTTTTTAAAAAAAGACACTTTACTTGATGCTGACAGCTTCCAGTGAGTGAAGTCCTCCCACTGTTAATGGTGGAGTCAGCCAGTTACTGCTGAAGGGGCAGATTATAGTAATCAAGATTGGAATTACCAACCTGCTTCCTGATCTTTCATTTTTAAGTGCCAGTGGAAACAAGGTTAATGAGAACAATCAATCCATGTGTTCAGATAGCATTGGGGTTGCAGGATATAAAGAAATTTGTTTGCTGTAAGCTGCCTTCTCTCTTCTTATCCACTCAGCCTCCTATAATGACCATATTTCTCAATTATCCTGCCAGAAATCCAGCCACTGGTCAATAGAGTATTCTAATTACCACCATTGTGAAAAATAACCCTAACGCAAGTGGGAAAATTTACCATCAACAGTAACCCATTGCAGACTTTATCACTCACTTTGATATCAAGAATGACACCTCATTTTTAAAAAACAATTGAATTTATTATGGCCCTAAATTTCAATGGGTGTTCTCCCAATCTCCTTCAGTGGCAAAAATAATACAGACACTGCTTTTTCTATGCATGCCACATAGTTGATCTGTTCCCAGTAAACTCTTCTGAAAGAACATTGCCTCAGCCTGCAGATATTCCTTCTCCTTCCTTTGCTCTCCCTTTGTTACTGTAAGTCCGCAAGATGTCTAAATGAATATTCTATTAACCAGAGACATTACTGCTGTTTGTCAGAGAAACAGCTTAAACTGCTGAAAATGGTCATTTAGGCCATTCTACCAGGGGTTTCACAAAATCTATCACCAAGCAGGAAATCGGGACAACGTCCAGAGAAATACAGGGCTTATGTTTATAACGCACGCATACACACAGGGAATCGAGTCTGACGATCTTTCTAAAATTTCAGCACATGCCCTGTGACATTGAAAAATCAAATAATATTACAGTAACAATGTTGATGAGATATCGAGGTAGCATTATTATTGTAACACCAACTACAATTTCAATAAAATACGTTGCCATCCATATATTTAAAAGTCTTTCATCTAGCATGTGTCCATCACTTCATGCCTTTCAAAGGCATCATCCGTGACAGCGTCATGCATCAAGGCATCACAATTAAAAGATTCTCCCTCAAGGTATCACATATACTTAGGCCAAAAGTAGTGATTGGCTGAAACAACGGATTATCCTGTTAAATCACTAATCAAATATTTGACCAGAAGGTTTGGGATTTGATTCATGGTTAATATTGAGTGTATTGCTCTCAGCTGGGTGACACTAGGGGTGCTATAGTTGGCCTCACCACATTTGGGCTAGGGAGAAGAAAATCAACGAGGCTTCCATCACCGAACCATTGTCTCGTGATGATTAATGGAAATTGCACTTTGGAGAACATTAGGTGAACGAGTCACCTGTAGTTCCAGTTGAATGGGTGAGTACCAATCCCTCACTCAATATTCATGCCTTTAAATCTTGCAGTAGTACATTAGTTCTTACCCCCGCCCACTCAAAAGTGGGACCCCAATCATCTATAGTGCCAGGAGTTCAATATTCAAGTTAGGTTGACCTGGAAAACCACACAGGGGCAGCCCAGTTCTTGTTAGGTAGACACGAATCTTCCATTCAGGATTTTGTCACAGCAGAAAATCTAGATTACAGACTCCTTAGCTTCATTGACAAACAGCAGCAATGTCTCCGCTTCGTAGAATATTCATTTAGACATCCAGCTGACTTACAGTAACAAAGGGAGAGCAAAGGAAGGAGAAGGAATATCTGCAGGATGAAGCAATGTTCTTTCAGAAGACTTTACCAGGAACAGATCAACTATGTGGCATGGATAGAAAAAGCAGTGTCTGTATCATTTTTGCCTCAATAGAGAGATACTCACAGACATCACTCAACTGACAGTAGCTGCACACAAACCTAAATCAATGAACTTTGATCATCAGTAAGTTTCCCATAGCTACAAAGATTGCAGCAGTACTGAATTTCTACACCATTGGATTCTTGCAGTCATTGACGGATGATTATGTAGACATTTCAGTTCTTTACATGGCCATTATCTGGGCTGTGCCAAACAAGACAGGAATTTTATTATAGAAGATACAGAGATACATCAGCCAAAGTGGACAAGTGTTGGACCTTCATGACCTCCACCATATACCCAGAACACCCTGGAAGCAATCAGAGATAACAACATATTCCAAATTTTAATGACACTCAGTTCACCTAGACGTAAAGCAACATGGCAGTATTGCATCCTAAAATGCACTCAGGCTTTGCATAATAAGCAGAACTAGTTAGCTCTATAGTTAATGTGCTCACCATATGTATGGCTCCCTGCCTCACAGTTCAGGTATATCGCTGTTCCCTAATTTATACATTCTGTTTTTTCATTAAAAATAGCAAACAAAGTAAAATATATTCTGTTTAATCTGTGTATTGATAGCTATCACTTGAAGTCTGCTGAAAGCATTGCTTGCTAAAAATCAGAATTAGGAAATCTACCTAGTATTTAAGTAACCACCTCGACAAGATACATGACAATATCAATGCTGAATTTTCAGCCCATCAACTATTAATAGATGCAAAATCTAGTCCTAGTCGTTAGAACATGCTTTCGCCTGAGGTGGCTGAACCAAATGAGTCACTACCAAATCTGTTAACGAAGATCATAAAACTGACAAGATTTTAATTAATGTCATTTTTCACCAACCTTTCCATAAACTTTCCTATCATCCCACTGCTTAGCCTTTGTCACCTATGGGTTGTGTACAGTTTGCCCAGAAGATACCATTCACACACTCTCTCAATTACTGAAGTTTATTTGAGGAAACTACAACTATAATGATGGAAATTAACTCATCAAGGTAATCAAATTTATCAGCTTTGACTTCTTGACTTTGCTGCTTCCTCTGGAGATCAATTTTACAGGATATTCACTTCAAAATCCAAAAGGGTCATCCACAAAATGTTGTTTCTGGAACTCAGTGTGTGGGATGATCACATGCAGAATCCGGTTTTCCACTACTCCATTGTTGAGGTATATTGGGACTCCCAACTCACTTTCGTGCTTATTATGTTTTTGGATCTTTTCTACTCTTTTGACTCTTGTATCTTAAATCGCTCTAATGGTCAAGTCCCAACTCCCCATGCCTTTGTGACTATTTATAATAGCCTCAAAATCTAGGTAATGCAAAACATAAAATCACAATAGTTAATTGCTTTTATCTATTGGATTCATCCTATGTCTTCTTAGGTCACTCTCGTCCCCAAATAGAATATCACATCTTCAGACCTTGATTTAAGTTTAAAACCATTAATTGCATTTATTTAACAAAAGGCTGACAAGAAAAAAGTCATTAAATACAGGTATGTATTTATAGTGGACATGTTTCCACTTAACTCCTTGAGTAGACGAGGGCACGGAGGGACATCCAGTTTCCATCTGATGAAAAGAAGCTGCCAAAAAATAACTTGCAGCAGACTTGAAAAGAGATGGTGGGAGTAGTAACCTGGATTCAATGCAGCAAACACTTCAGTGACCTGACCAGCGCTGTAAGGGTGAGTACAGGTCTTCATATCTCCATTTTTCTGCATTACACCTGGCAACAGCACTTCCCCCTCCCCCAATACGCTGAACACTTTCCTCCCCTGCACCACATCATTCTCCATCAATCACAAGGGGACACTGTGCCACCTCTACTTTTCATTGTCATCACACACTCCACCTGTTGCTTGCTGCCTTCAAAACCGGCACTTTTGTTCTCACCTAATAAAAAATGCCAAGGACCAAACTTCCCTGATGACTGTTTTTTCACTTGACAGTCCAGACGCTTTTTTCTATTGAATACCTCCCCCTCCTGCTTACAACTTACTTCTTCTCACTCTCAGCATAAACACTATGTGAAGAAACCTCACACGTATACACATCCCTTTTCAACAGGCACTTATTAACTCACTCCCTCTTTCAGCAGGGCAAAAATTCTCATAATGCAAGGAAGAGGAGCAAGGGGAGGAGGAGTTAGCATCCAGAACCTCACACAGATGGAGCAGGCAGTCCTGAAAATAATAGGGCCATCCCGAGCGAAGTTGATCGGAGATGGTGAGGCTAGGGTGATACTGAGCAGGGTGTCTGCCTATTACTTGTATCTTTCCATTGACCTCAAGCAATCTCACAATCAAGCAGCTTGACAACTTAATGCTGCACAGTGAAGCCTAACATCTGCTTCTGTCTAGTCTGTTCGTGCCATGCTAACTCTTCTCCCTTTCCCTTTTGTCTAGGTCCTTCCCATGCAAGAGGATTCAGAGGACGACAATCCCCCAGACGAAGCTCTGTCACACGTTCCATCCCTTGTAGTCACCGGTACAGAGATTGCACCCCCCCCTCCACCACCCCCCGGTGGGTTAGAGAGTGAATTAGAGGGGTCAGCTCTTGTTAAAGCACCCAGCATGAATGAACAGGAGCAGGGAGCTGTGGAAAAGACAGCCCATGAGATGGTTCACCAGAGGACAAGCTCAGGTCCCAGCTCTACTGAGAAAGATTGAAATACTGAATTCAGGGTCCCAGCCTTCAAAAGAAAACTCCTTTCAGCACACACTCAATTCTATGATGTATTGGGAAAGCCTGCCAAGGTGCTGCCATACCAAATCTGAAAGTTTGGAGATGTCCACTTTCAACTTGAGTGGTGTCATCTCGCAGGGCAGCAGCACTCTGCAGTTCAAAACAAAAAAAGGAAAGACTTGCATTTATACAGCGCCTTTCAAGACCTCAAGATGTCCCAAAGGACTTTACAGCCAATGAAGTACTTTTGAAGTGTAGTCGCTGTTGTAATGTAGGAAATGCAGCCCCCAATTTGTGCACAGCAAGCTCCCACAAACAGCAATGTGATAATGACCAGATAAACTGTTTTAGTGATGTATGTTCAGGGATAAATATTAGCCAGGACACTGGGGAGAACTCCCCTGTTCTTCCTTGAAATAGTGCCATGGTATTTTTTACATACACCTGTAAGGGCAGATGGGGCCTCGATTTAACGTCTCATCCGAAAGATGGCACCCCCAACAGTGCAGCATTCCCTCAGTACTGCACTGGAGTGTCAGCCTAGATTTTTTGCTCAAGTTCCTGGAGTAGGACCTGTATCCAGAACCTTCTGAGTCAGAGGTGAGAGTACTACTATAGAAAGTGTGGTCACCTCCATGGATGATGCTGCTGGTCCCTCACTTCAGGAGTCTGTGTCACCAGCTTTTGCAGCTTTGTTGGAAATTCATGCCAGTTTCCATCCAGATTCTGAACTCCAACATCTCTACCACCTAGGATAGGCTGGTGGACCACAGGGATAGGGGCTATAAAGGTGTCACTGATTTCCTGTAGTCTGCTCTTTTGCAGATCGTGGAAGCGATAAGCCACAGCCCCATAGAAGTGGCTGTAGCATTACAGGAGCAGCACATGTTGCCATCTCTCAGGATGACAACACGTCTGATTCCTCACCACCCCCTCAACCAATGCCCGTCATGGTGCCAGAAACCCAGACTGCCTTGGCAGCAGCCAAACCCTCTAAGACCCAAGCTCCCAGAGGTCACTGACTACGAGGATCTTAATGGTCCTCACTTTGAGCAACAACAGCTATGCGGAAGCCACAGAGGGAGCATGTCATAGGAGTAGTAGGAATAGTTAAAAAAGCATTGAAGAAAAGTACTATGGATTGACACACGGGTGACAAATGATGTTAACGCTATTATTCTTTTCGCCTTTAAAGAATTCACCCTTTCTAATTTTGCACTTTTGCTAGCAGTGCAGTTTCATAGCAGGTTATGACTCTGCCATGTCAGGACGTCATGTATGATAGTTGATTCAATAGTTTCAATGTTCTTTGGTGCAGGGCTGAAGGCACTGGTAAAGGAGGATAATAAAGACTGTTAATACAGAGGGAGATTATAGAATGTTTGAGGGGTATGAGGTCAACTGAAGCATCGTGTAATCAACTCATCCCTGGTATCCCTGGAGCAGGACATTGTACTGGGCCTCCTTCTTCTGCTCCTTCCTCACCTTCAACTGAGTCTACCTAGTCAGATGCGAGGAGTGTTAGTGAAGGGTTAATCAAATGGGACTGCTATCGATATTTCTTTATATTAATTTAACCATGTCCAGTCATTTTTCAATTGGAACTGATCTCACTAGCAGTTTGATTATCCCTTTGATATGGACAGACCCTGTAACAAGATCTTAAGTGGTTGTAGATGTGAGTGGGTATGTAGACGGAATGCTACCTTATAAATTATTCATCTTTCAACTTCACAGCGACATAAGAGGTGTGACAATTTCATGATGGTTAGGTGTCTGTAAAGTTGAAGGTGGTTGTATTGATACATAAATGGCTGTATGCAAAGGCTACCGTGGAAGGCGACATCTGTCGAAAGGAATGCAGCCCAGGGTGATGGAAAAGTAATACATGCACAGGAGTGTTAGAATGCCTTTGATTCATTCTGTAACTGACTTCATCCTAAGGATTTGATTGACAGATCAATCAGGATGTGTAAGTCATTGACAGGGGACATGGAAGACATGAAAGGAACAGGAGGTAATACTAAAACATAACAGGATTGGGAAAAAACAATATAAAACAGTTGTTGTGGGAAGAGAGATCTCAGAATTTGATGGGGCCTGATCAGCCGACCATTTCGCTGTTAACGTGTGGATTCTCCGGGTTAAAAACTCGTAAGTTCTAATGTTAAGTGCATGTTTAATTATTGTCAATAATAGTTATTATCATATACTTAATAAATCTGTGAACATCTACCTGTAATGCTGTGAACCCTATTATTTTGAGGATTAACCTGTAAGTAAGAATATCCATCCTCGAATAAGAGGTCCTTTATGTGCAATCCTCTTTGGATTGTGAGGTTGTGCGATATGCAGCACACTACCACAATGCGCAAGACTCTCTGGGGTGTACGGAAGTGAGTCCCCAGACCTATCCAGGCGCCCAATTGTGTGCCTGCTGATCATCCTGGTGATCCCATTGCTCGGGATGTACCTTATTTGTGCGAGCATGCTGCGGTTACAGGGGGTCTCATAAACCATGTGTAGCCCTTGTCCCATAGCAGCCATCCACTAACCTTCTATAACGGGTAGAATAGTGGAGGGAGGTTGACTGTCACAGAATGAAGGAATTAATGCACAACTTCACACACTTGGAGCACATATCAGGAATTTGGGGACAACTCACCAAAATTAATGGAAATGATGGGGGATATGCAACTGAATTCTAGATGTGCACTCTCAGTGTGTGAATCTCTGTGCCAGGAACACTAACAATGAAAAATTACTCCCCTCTGCTGATACTTTTAGTGATTACATTGATCAGAATAATCAGTCTGATCCTTCTGCACCTTGGTTACCATTCCATTTTATGCCATTTAACATGGAGAATCTCAACCCCATTCTAGTTTCCAGTGTAAGATGCAGCAATCTTAGTAAATCTGGAGAAATAAACTTCACATGTGCCCATGCAACCCTTGGCAGCACTGATCATCACCCTCATCTCACTTACCCAAAACTCATTTCTCATATCTCATTTCCTCCCCGAAAGACTATTTTTTGTTTTAGACTTTTTTTTCTTCGTGTTTTTAGGCCCCCTTTTTAACCCCCCGAAAGTCTTTAAACATTTCATGGAAGAAATTTGTACCTGTTGCAGTGAGATTAATCAAATCCTAGCTGAATATAGTACAGATCATTAATATAGCATTGTTATGCTTAAGTGGCTCAATGGAATCAATAATTCACTACTCTATGCTTTACCTGGTGTGCTTAGGTATAGATGCCAAAGGGAGCTAACTCCTTTCTTTTTTACTAAATGACCTTAAAGTATGTTAATTGCACAATTGCACTTTATCTGATGACAGGCTTACACCTGAAACATTAATCTATGTTTTTACTTTTCAGATGTTGACTGACCTGCTTGAATTTCCAGCATTTGTAGTTTTTATTTCTTTTTAATGCATACTTTATCTGCCGTGTCTTACTGGTTGCTCTGCCTAGCAGCATGACTATTGTAGCAGGTTATTAACAAAGGCTGCAAACCTCATTGTTAGAGGCCACAGCAGCTGCTTATATTTTCATCTCCCCTCAGTACTATTGTGGAGGCTGAAAAGCATTTAACTGTAACCACTCCTACTGTCTTTAGGAAACAATAATGATGTTTATGCATTGAACTATTCAGACTTAATTGTTCTAATTAGTAGTTAAGTGTCTGATGGTCTGTGCCAGTTTGTTTCCTTGTCTCACTAGACTAATTGTTTACAGTTGCAGTTGATTTGACTGTGGTAGTGTCTCCTTTTCTTCACGTTTTATTCTAGTAGTTTTCCTTCCAGGATTCCATGACAGTAATCCTCGTTGCTCTTCCCTCTGTATGAGGTCCATACGTATATTGTACCTGACTGGGAGTCAGGGCTGAAATCTTGGCTTAAGGTAATATGTTGGTTCTATTTCTTTGCTACTGACTGGTGTTATTTTTCAAGAAGATGATTTAGATGTGATCGTATATGGATATTGTTACCTACTGGAAAGCTGCTGAGTCAAAAGGGTCCATTTTAACTCGGGGCACGTTTGGAACGGGCAAGGTGAGGGGTGGGAGGGAACTCCTCGCAGACAGTTGAACGTGAGGCTCAAGCCATTTTAATTCCCGATCATTTATATACCTCCTTATGTTGCCTTTCAGAGATGTAGCCCTTCATAAAGAACCTGAACAAACTTTGAATGTAAAGTAGACCCCTAGCTGCCTGGGGTGGGTGGCTCCCCCTCTGCACCTGTTTTGAGGTGAGATGAGATGGCAGGGAGCAGGAATGCATTGGGAACTTTCAGGGTGAGCACCTGAAGGAAGTTGCACATAAGTCAGTTTAAGATCTTTTGGCCGGAAAGAAAGACTGGCATTTATATATGACCTTATGTTGTCTCTTAGCGATGTAGACCTTCACAGAGAACCCAAGAAACCTTTGACAGAGATCAAACCAAGAACCTATCCCGTTAAGTGAACAATGTCTTTGTCAATGATTTGTGGGTTTAATATCTGTATTCCTGCAACAACAGGAATGTCCAGAAAACTTGGAGAAAAGGTAATAACCTTCCCATGTGCTTCACATAGAATGAACTACTTTGAACTGCAGTAACTGTTAATGTGGGCAAATGTCACAGCCATTTTCCACACAGCAAGATAACTCCTGAATTTCACACTTGGGGTCTTACCACCAGCGTAGGACCCGGATTTGTCTTTTAAAAAGCATAATGCCTAAAAGTGGCTCCAAGTGTACATCCGGCCCAAATCGGGTGCAACATCATCACTGTGAAATTTGGAGAATCAAAGTCCACGTTAAGGCTGAAAAATGGAGAAAATTATGTAAAAAAATATACATTCTGTAACAGTGAGACAATGGTAGAGCAGAAAAAAGGCAATGATTCAAACAAATATGGGGATAATTTTCACCTTCACCAGTTGGGGGCGGTAAACTGGCGGAGTGTATTGCTCACCTGTTGTAGAACCTGCCTGATTTTAATTTCCATTGAAATCTATGGACATAATAATCGGACGGGTTCTAAAAGGTGAAAATGACCTATCTTTTTACAGTGCCATGCCAAATGCAGGACAGGATATGTGCCAGGCAATTATCATCTCCAACAAGAGAGAGTCTAACCACCTCCCCTTGACATTCAATGGCATTACCATCGCCGAATCCCCACCATCAACATCCTGGGGGTCACCATTGACCAAAAACTTAACTGGACCAGCCACATAAATACTGTAGCTACAAGAGCAGGTCAGAGGCTGGGTATTCTGCGGCGAGTGATTCACCTCCTGACTCCCCAAAGCCTTTCCACCATCTACAAGGCACAAGTCAGGAGTGTGATGGAATACTCTCCACTTGCCTGGATGAGTGCAGCTCCAACAACACTCAAGAAGCTCAACACCATCCAGGACAAAGCAGCCCGCTTGACTGGCACCCCATCCACCACCCTAAACATTTATTCCCTTCACCGCCGGCGCACCGTGGCTGCAGTGTGCACCATCCACAGGATGCACTGCAGAACTCGCCAAGGCTTCTCCGACAGCACCTCCCAAACCCGCGACCTCTACCGCCTAGAAGGACAAGAACAGCAGGCACGTGGGAACAACACCACCTGCACATTCCCCTCCAAGTCACACACCATCCCGACTTGGAAATATATCGCCGTTCCTTCATTGTTGCTGGATCAAAATCCTGGAACTCCCTTCCTAACAGCACTGTGGGAGAACCTTCACCACACTGACTGCAGCGGTTCAAGAAGGCGGCTCACCACCACCTTCTCAAGGGCAATTAGGGATGGGCAATAAATGCTGGCCTTACCAGCGACGCCCACATCCTGTGAACGAATAAAGAAAAAATCCTAGCTACTTTGAGTCCTGAATATAATATAATCCTGGCAATATTTGAGAGACAGTTGGTCAATTGAATAGATTTTTTTTAAGAGAATTACAGTAATTCAAAAAATAACAGATTGTGAAAGTAGATCGGGGTACTCATTATACAACTTATGGGAAACTGTAGCCTTGGTCGCCTCTGATATGGCCCTTGGTGGGTTCCATGGGATATTACATTCTCCTGCCTACACTGTGCTGATAAACCTTAACTTTGTGGTATTCTTTTGCTTTGCTTGCTGGATGCACTATTGGCTCTATTACACAGTCATTCAACCAGGCGCCATATTTCACTGCCTGCTGACATCATGATGACACTAGAGAAGACAGGACTCTATGCATGATACTCAAACACATTCGAGGAATACTGCTCATTGCCCTCCCTGTGTCATTTTAATTATCTAAAATAGCTGACAACATAGTTGGTCCTTTTCAATAATTAATATGTGAGTGATGGTAGAGTAAGCTATTAAAGTTTGTTTTACCTTTACAAGCCTACATTTTTAGCCAGGTCTTTGCACTAGCTACTTTTATACTGCAGCCGATGTCCCTCCTTACCAGCTGGAAACTATGGGGGTTAAATTGGATAAACCCCGAAAACAGGCGTGGGGATCGTGGTCCGGAATTAACCCACGCCCATTCGTTGCGCTGCAGGCAGCACGTTAAATTGGTGCTACCTCCTGATTTCCATGATTGCTGCACGCAGCCAGCGCTACCTGTGCTGTTCATTGGCTGCACGCATCAGTAGCGGGCCCCGATATCGCAAGTGGCTAGCGCTACTTAAAGGCAGCCTGCACCTCTTAAAGGGGAGGTGCATTGTGGCTGCAAGAAAAGGTGGGAGTTGTTTGAAAACTGAATCTGATACTTTTCTTTGAGGAATGGCTGAATATGCGAGACATATTGCACCAAGGTTTTCTGATAATGCACTGGAGGCCTTGGTGCAAGAAGTGGAGAGAAGGAGGGGCGTCCTGTATCCGGAGGGGGGCAGGGGGGCAGGAGGCCCTCCAGACATATACTCAAGAGGCAGTGGGAGGAAGTAGCGGAAGGGATAAATGCCAGGAGCATAGGTCCAAGAATGTGGATGCATTGCAAGAAGAAGTTCAATGATTTAACACGAGTTGTCAAGGTGAATGAGTTCAAGTTTCAAGTAGCATATCCCACCAACTGCACCACTAGCGTCATCCACTGCTCCATGCAGGCACATACCAACAAACTCTTTCAATCAGTACTCAACCGTGCAAATCATATGCTTTATCTCACTCTCAAATACATAGCACTGTTGCAAGCCTCACACCCACAACTCACAGGTCACACACACTGGTAGCTATTCAACCATGACAGCCAAACCACCCAAACATATTTCAGGACACACACTGACACACTTCCCTCTTTCTTGCAGGAGAAGGTGGCACATAACAGGAGGCAGCAAGAAACAACTGGAGGAGGACAAGTACACCTACACATTTTAACCCCCATGGAGGAGACAGTGCTGGCCATCATGGGAAGGGCCTATGCTGAGGCCGTGGCCACTAGCGGCACTGGAGGGATCGATAATGAGGGTCTCTGCATACCAAGTCCTCCTTCGCTCTTCCCACTTCTCCCTCATCCCACAATCTCTTCTGACTCACGTGGCACATGGTGTAAGCAGGCACTTCTTACTTTCTCCTCTCCCCTCACCACAACTTAACCCGCGTCCCTTTGTTATTTCAGGTACCCAAGAACTGGAACCTTCCCAGTCAGTGGAGGCAGAGGAAGGTGACAGTGATGATGAAGACACACCATCACTCGACCTTACACTTGCAGCCACCAGCTCAGAGACTGACACTGCGCATATTTTAGAAGCTAGGATAGAGGGGGGATCTGCACGTGGTGAGACACCGGACGCAAGTGCGTAGGAGGGGGGAAAGGAAACCGCAGTTGCCAGGGCGAGGTCACACACTAGTTCTGCTGCAGAGGAATCTGATGATGACTTCGATGAGCCAGGCTGTAGAAGAAGGCTGATGGGCGCACACAACCAAATGCTTGGTGCACTGGAAAGCATGCCAGAAAGCCTGCACACAATGTCAAGGAGCATGGAGGAGTCCAGCTCCAACTTGGCACAGGGCATTGCGCAGAGCTTGGAGCTCATCCTTTCCCACATGGAAAAGATGGTTACCTCCTTCAGCACACCTGTGGAACCCACCATGACACAGTGTCTGATGACTGATGTCACAGCTTCCATTGCAGCACAAACATCTGCCATCAAAGATCAGATTGCTACCTTGGAAGCTCAGACTGTTGCCATCTTGGCTCTGGGTATCATTGTTGAAAGGGGCTTTCAGGGCATCACAATGGTCGAGCAATCTGTTCTCCAACAGATCACCAGGATTGCTGAGGCGCTGTCCTGGGAAAGTGGCAGTGGTTCCATGGAACACAAACCTGCTGTCCTCTCTCAGGATGATAGCATTGCTGTTCCCATCCCTGCCACTCCGCCAGTGCCCTTGCTGTTGCCTGTCAGCCAGCTGGCTCAGACTGCTGCAGCCCAGGCCGAGATGGTGCAGTCTGAAGCTGGGCCCTCTCGGCCCAGAGCTGCTCGAGGTCGTCCTCCAAGGCCATCTGCACTCTCCTCCACTGAAGGTCAGCAGCCTTCCACCTCTCATGCTCCAGTCATTGGGGATGCACCTTGTAGGAGCACAAGGAATGGTAAAGGCACACAAACGACAGGCACTAAGGGAATGCACAAAGGTGAATATTCTCATTTTGTTTGCATAATTTCATGTGTTAATTTATAAAAGTGGATTTGAATTTGCATTTGGTGATGGTTTTTTTCCTGCGATGAGCTGAGGGAGGAAGCAATGTGTAATCATAAGGAGGACGATTTGATGGTCATGTGAGAGAGGAAAGGTAAGGAGTGTGGGACTGTTGGTGAATGGGGAGGTGTCCTTGAGGATACTGGGATCGCTCATTAATAATCTGATCACAGAGCCCAGGAGAAAGGGCCCGTCTAAGTGGTAGCTTCCCTTCCTCTTCCTTCACGTCCTGTTGTACTTCCTCCTCCTCCTCGTGCTCCTGAGTTTCTCACCTGATAGGCGGAGACAAGAGCTGTTCCCTCATGATGGCGAGGTTGTGAGCATGCAGCATATGATAAATCTTGATACCCGCTCAGTTGAATACTACAGGGCTCCTCCAGAGCGGTCCAGGCAGCGGAATCATTGCTTGAGGATGCCGATGGTGTGCTCTATGATATTCCTTGTGGCAGAATGGCTCTCGTTGTAGGCCTGCTGTGCACGTGTGTATGCGTTCCTGACCGGAGTCATGAGCCATGTCATGAGGGGATAACCCTTGTTGCCCAGTAGCCAACCTTTGACCTGCCGTGCTGGTTGAAATACAGGTGGAACAGAGGACTGCCACAGGATGAACAAATCATGACTGCTGCCAGGATAGCGGGCATTGACCTGCATGATGCGCTGCTTCTGGTCGCACACCAGTTACACACTGAGGGAGTGGAATCCCTTTCTATTCATGGATATACCCGAGTTCAGATGAGGAGCAAGCAAGGCAATGTGCGTGCAGTCAATGACATCCTGTACCCTGGGGAAGCCTGCAATGCGAGCAAAACCTCGTGCTCACTCCTCCTGTTTGTCTCTGGCAAGAGGGAATGAGACGAATCTGTTTCTCATTGTGTGGAGAGCCTCAGTGACCTCCCTTATCCAGCAGTGCAGTGCCAACTGCGAGATGTTGCTTATATCTCCAGCAGCAGCCTGAGAGGAGCCAGAGCCATAAAAATTAAGAGCCACGGTCACCTTGACAGCCACAGGCAATGCTGTCCTTGCTCTGCTTTCAGACTGCAGTTGTGGCTGCAGCAATTGACAAATTTCAATCACAACCTCTTTTCTGACCCGAAGACATCTGATGCACTGGTCGTCGCTGAAGTTGAGGTAAGAGAATTGAGGCTCGATATTACCAGGGCTGCGGGTTCGCGGCGGGGGGGGCCCACGCGCCCGGCGAAATCAGTCTGCCCCACGTGCGATCGCAGCCTAATTGGATCCACTTACCTGGTCTTCCGGGTTCCCCACTGCTGATCTGCGTGTCGGACGGGCTGCGCATGCGCAGTAAGATCTGTCAGCTGGGGGAGCTCTATTTAAAGGGGCAGTCCTCCACTGACAGATGCTGCAACAAATAGAAAAAATTACAGCATGGAGCAGCCCAGGGGGAAGGCTGCTCCCAGTTTAATGATGCCTCACTCCAGGTATCATTAGATGGGGTGAGGAGGAGGGGGAGGACAGAGATCTTCCCACCGGCGGGCGGGAGGAAGCAGCCTGCCTCTGCCACCAGGAAGGCCTGGCTCGAGGTGGCAGAGGAGGTCACCTGCACCACCAACATATCGCCCACCTGCATACAGTGCAGGAGGCGCTGCAATGCCCTAAGTAGGTCAGCCAAAGTGAATACACTTAATCATTCCCCTACACTCCATCTGCCACATCACCGCCACCACCCCACATCTCCTTCTGCACTGCCAACACTACTCTGTCACATCACCCCTAACACCCACTCAAACCTCATCCTTATCTTACCTGCACTTACTCACCTCGCCAGTACTCATCCCGCCACTACCACTCAACCCAATCCTCATACAATCTCATGGTTCTATCTCATACTCACCCTCTCATGTATCTCTTTCACGGTCAGCCTCACTCAACCTGCCACTACCTGTGCTGCAGCCACAGGGCATGCATCACATATGTGCAGTAGGAAACGTAAGGCAAACGTGTCGTGAGCATGAAGGGGATGCACAAGGGTGTTTGAGGGTTTGTCATGGTTTTTATTTTTATTTAATTTCTGACCAACTCACATCACATATTATATTGGCACCACTACTGCCACATCTTTGCGAATCTTATCTGGTTTGTGCAATAATGCCCTTTCCTGAGGATCACAATGAAGACCCACAACTGATGCCACCCATTGTGTCACTGCAGAGTGGTGTAGGTGTATTTGCAGGGCTCTTTTGTGCAGACAACTGAGAGACGTCGGCGATGTCCCCGGTGGCACCCTGGAAGGATGCGGAGGAGAAGTTATTGAGGGCAGTGGTGACTTTGACAGCGACAGGTAAGATGATGGTGCTCGGGCCAGCCGGGAGCAGCTCGGCATGAAGGAGGCTGCAGATGTCCACGACTACATGTCGAGTGACTCTGAGCCTCCGTGTGCACTGCTGCTCAGAGAGGTCCAGGAAGCTGAGCCTGAGTCTGTGGACCCTGTGGCGAGGGTAGTGCCCTCTGCGACGCATCTCTATTTCTGCGGTTGCCCTCCCTCCTGCTGTGCAGGTGGATGTGTCACAGCACTGTGTTGTAGAGCTCCACGTGTCAGCGGTGGATGGCTTGGCCGGCGAGGCTGGTGATGCTGTTCGCCCTCCGAGGAGGACATGACTGCAGCTACGGCGGCCCCCATCCGCAAGATGTACATCTGAGGGGGTCCGCAAGGTAGGTACATGTCTCCGGACCCCGGGGTAAGTGTGCAGGTTGGTGAATTTGATTGTCAGGAGGAGGGTGGTGGAGGCCAAACTTTGTCCCAAGTGACGGAGTGGCCTCCTGCAATGAGTGAGGGTCTCCCCCCCCCCCCCCCCCACCACTACCTGTCAAATGGACCTTTGCAGCTGCCACAGGCTGATAGCTGCAACACGTCCATTTGAACTGGGAGTGTTACCCCAGTACGGGAAACAGTCCCAGTTGTTTCTAAAATCCCACCCCTCCTCACATATTCCCATAATCAGGTCTGTTAATGACCTGAAATGACAAGATAAATACTGTTAAGTGGCACCCCGCCGGCTTTAATTGCCTGTGGGAGTCCCACATGCGGGGGCTGCGCGCGCACGTCGGCCCGTCTGTGGGGAACCCGGAAGTGGGCGGGTTGGAGCCGGGCTCCCGATCCGCTCCGGGATTCCACGATTTTCAGAGCCCCCCGCCAGGAACGCACCCGATAGCGGGTACTAAAATGGAGCCCTTGGTCCCTGAAGACCCTTCGCGGGTTATGGCCTCCTGCCCTGCTCCTCCTCCTCCTCCCTCTTCTTGCAGCTTGTCCTGCTCTGTGTGGCTTCTCTTCATTCTCCCAGTCATGTTCAATTCCCAGGGAAAGCCTTACCAGGCCACCCATGTCTGGAAGCAACTTTTTTTGGCAGAGTATTTTAAATGACATGAAGAGTACAGCAAAATCAGTCAGACCACTCTCCCTGTAGAGTATCGAAACTTTATCCAAATAGAGGAAACCTCTAAAACACATACAATTACACCAGCAGCCAGAAGAAATAATCCAGCAACTAACCTGTAAGTACATCATGATCCCTTTAAATAGCGCTGATAGGGGAGGTGTCCTTCATGCCCTTTAAGTTATGTTCAGCTGTGCGAGATTAAGACTGGGCATTGGCTGGAATGTGGAGTTCCAAAATAGCAGCATTACCTTCAAATCAGCGTTGCACACTGACCCGGGTCATAATCTCTCTACATGCTTCTGGCGGTTGTTAGGTGCACGCGCACAAACCCCTTTACCAAGATGGCGTCCTGCGCACTTCCCATCGGAAGTATGTGCGAGGATCTTGGACTCCATTTTTGGGACTTAGGTGTCTGCGTAGCGCCTAAAAAACAGGCACTACACGGCCCAATTTCACCCCATATCTCTTCTAAGAGATTCCTGATAAGTCATTGGTTGAAAACACCCGTTCTGGTTACCGGGAAGTGCAATATTAACTGAAGAATATCAGTGATTCGGAACATTTGAAAGAGAAATCACAAAATTATGAATCGCACCATTTTTGAAAATATTTACATGTGGATAAGGTGCTTTTATTAAAATCACAGTGACAGCCTACGGCCCTCATGCATGTCCTTAACTTGGGATTATGACCCTCAGCCAGAAGTTAGTGAGTACCCCATAGGTAGATGCTGTATGATATATATGAAGAGTCTATTCATCAAATCATGGACTCATAGAATCTTACAGCACAGACGGAGGCCATTCAGCCCATTGTGCCTGTGCCAGCTCTTTAAATGAGCTATTCAGTAAGCTGCGCTTCCCTCCGCTCTGTCCCTGTAGCCATGCAAATTTTTCCTTTTCAAGTATTTATCCAATTCCCTTTTGAAAGTTACTGTTTAATTTGGTTCCACCGCCCTTTCATGCAGTGCATTCCAAATCATAAAAACTCGCTGTGTAAAAAAATTTCTCCTCCTCTCTGGATCTTTTGCCAATTATCTTAAATTGCGTCCTTTGGTTACTGACCCCCCTGACCAGTAGAAACAATTTCTCCCTATCTATTCTATCAAAACCACTCATAATTTTGAACACCTCTATTAAATCTCCCCTTAACCTTCTCTGCTCTAAGGAGAACAATACAATTTGTTGTACTTTATATGCATATAAAAATTATTTTAAAATTATAGGCAAATTTTCATGCTGTCCATTATACACCCAGTTCTTCTGGGTGTATAATGGACCCTATGTGATATATTCTGTGCACTAGTGTGGTCTTGGTGCATGATGCATTAAGATTGCTTGGGCAGCAGAACATGCAATTTCATAACTGATTCCTCAGAGTATGGCCCAGCAATAATGCAAATAAGGAGGTAAAGTCTGTTCCAACATAAATCAGCAAAATCTGTATTGTGAGCTGGATTTTAACCCCCAACATATATAAAATGTGAGAGTCTATGACTTATATATTGTGTGCATGCATGTATGCAAACAAGCAACATTGGTGCATAAAGGGCTGACATTTCTTTCAACCAACTATTTTTTTGTCTGATTTACGTGGTAAGCAGCAGAAAGAATGTTGTGCTGTATAAAGCATTGCTTTCGTGGTGGAAAACCCATTTTAAAATGGCCGATGATGGTTACAGTATACATTTAGTTTGGTTTAAAAATAGAAAATGCTGGATAACTCAGCAGGTTAGGCAGCATCTGTCGGAGAGAGATGTCGGAGCCGAAGACACTTGCGGTGGAATGTAGTTTGGTGAATTGCTGCATCTGATAATGAATAAAAAACTACCCATATACAGGTTATGGAAAGGCAAATTGAGAGTAGCACTAACTGCACAAGACCCAAATATGGATAACTGGTAAAATGCAAGGAAACGGGAGAGCGAGAGAAAGAGATTTTAAAACTGGGGCATTCATAAATTCTTGAAAGAGAACATCCACGATATGTGAATGACATCTGCGGATGTAATCAGGTGTCACCAAACTAGCAATTTTCAGGCATGCGGAAGTGGCAGTTTTGCATTTAATGAGGCACAGCCATTCGAACCAGGAATCTTTTTGGGCACATTTTCAGCAAATTCATTGTTGTGGTACTTTTTTGTTCTGTTTTCTCTCTTGTAGATGATACTGAAGCAAAATACAGGAAAAGATCCAGGGGATATAATAAAAAAATTGTACCGTCTATAGGAAAAGTCTGATCATAAATTTGGAAACAGTGTGATTATGCCAAAAATCAGCATTCCCTAAAGATTTACAGAAAATAGATATGTTTAATTGATTTGTCTGGCGGGCAGAGATTTTATGCTCAGATATACTGCATGACCTGTGGGAGGATTTCAGAAATTTATGATGTCATTTTCCCACAAATTCACTCTGCTCAAGGTCATGAGAAAATTACAGATGAGGGCGGTCATTCAGCTCATCATCCATCCAGAAACACCCTACAGTGCCTCCACTGTGGCGTCCAATTGTCTCTTAAATGATTCCAGGCATTTTGCCTTGACTACTCTTTCCAGGAGTCTATTCCATGTGTTGATAATCCTTTGTATGAGGAAAAATTTCCTACTATCAGTCGTAAATTTACCTTTTACTAGTTTGAACTTGCAATTCATTTTAAAGTAGTATTCTGGATTTAACTTTTCATTAATACCCTTAACTATCATGTGTACCTCAAGCAGATCTCCCCTTAGTCACCACCTTTCCTGGATAAAGAGCCCAAGTTTCTCCAGTTTTTCCACATAACTCAGGCCTCTAATATTGGGGATCATGGCTCTTCTGTGCACTGCTTCCAGCACTTGAATCTCTCCTAGGTGTTTCAGTGACCAGAACTAGACTCAGTATTCAAGGTGTGGTTTGACCATAGCACTGTCAAGTGTGATCGCAGCGTCCTCTGACTTATATTCTAGTGTTTTGACTATGTAGTTCAACATTCTAATGGCTTTATTGATTGTTGCTCTGCATTGGATCAACATATTTAGTGTTGAGTCTATTAAGACCATTAAGTCTGTTTCGATTTCATTCTTAGATATTTCAATACTATTCATGGTGTGTATGTGTTCCTTATTGTTCCTTCCTATGTTCCATGTTTTGCACTTGTCTGCATTAAATTCCATCTGCCATTGATCTGCCCACATATTTATTTTGTCCAACTTATTCTGTCATTTTTGAGCTGTTTCCTCTGATTCCACTGCCCCTCTCAGTTTGGAATCATCAGCAAATTTGACCAATTTATACAGAGCTGAGTTCAAGGTCATTTATGTAAATAAGAAACAGTTGTGGCCCCAGCACCAAGCCCTGGGACACCACACCCAGTACTCCACCCCCACCACCCCCCCCCAAGCCGCTCCACCACCACCCAGACATAACTCCTCAAACAAGTACTTATTATTTTCTACCCTTAAAACAGTTATTTTTATCCATTTTCAGGACATACTCTGAATCCCCACAGCTTTGAGTTTGACTAATAGCCTTTCATGTGGGACTTTGTCACATGCTTAAGTACATTATGTCATAGGGCTTTCCACAATCCACTTGGGATGATACTCAAAGAAGTCAAGGAGGCTTGTCAGGCATAATCTTTCTCTTCTGAATCCATATTGGCTACCGTTTACTAGGTTATTGTTATACAAACACTCCTCAAGTTTAATCCTATAATCTCTCCCATTATTTAAAATGGAATGGATGTGAGACTGAAGCATATAGGTACTACATTGGCCTGTTTTCAATCTACTGGTACCTCCCCAGTGTCCAGCTACTTCATCATAATGATTGCCAACGCCTCACAAATCTATTTTGCCTCTTTCAGCATTCTGCTATTAATACCAGGTACCCTAGGGAATTTATGAGTCTTGAGTCTTTTTAGTCCGTCTAGGATTTCCATCTCATTCATATAGAAGTTGTTGATATTACTTTGATTATCTCTGTTTGGAGAGGGCATGTTACACATGATTTTCCTTGTGAATACTTGGAGGAAGTAATCATTCCGAATATTAACTGTCTTGTGCTCATCCTGTTTTGATTCTGTTTGAATCTTTGGTTTTCATCTCTTCTCTCACTACCCTTTTGCTGTTGGAGTACTAAAATAATTATTTACAGTTATGTTTACCTTCTGTTGTAATGCTTTTTTGTAGTGAAAAGAACTGCTATTCTCACTTCTATGTTACTGGCAACTTTCAGATCACAGCCACAACAACAATAGACACCATTCAGTTAACAATGTGTCATTTTTTTATATCATTAAGGGAATCAAGGGATATGGGGATAGGGCGGGTAAGTGGAGTTGAGGTAGATGATCAGCCATGATCTTATTGAATGGTGGAGTTTACTCAAGGGGCCGTATGGCCTACTCCTGCTCCTATTATTAACTTCCTAGCGTGGATGGGGGGAGGGGGGGTGGTGGTTAATGGGAGTAGTTAAAATTTCAAAAATTGGAAAACCAACCCCAACCTGCCTCCAACGCACATGACCCACTTCCAGTTTTAACGGAGGGAGGTTGGGGGACTGCTCTCCTGAGGCTGGTCCGTAATTTTAGCAGGCTTTTAGATTTAATGTCTGCGGGCCGGGTTTCCGAGGGCTAGGGAAACCCGGCAGCTGGAGGGAGGTGAGTACAGCCGGATCCGGCGGGTGTCATAGAATCATAGAATGGTTTCAGCACAGAAGGAGGCCCGTCGAGTCTGTGCTGGCTCTCTGCAAAAGCAATCCAGCTAGTCTCAGTCCCCTGCCCTTCCCTTCAAGTACTTGTCCAATTCCCTTTTGAAAGCCACAATTGAATCTGCCTCCACCACCCCCTAAGGCAGTGCATTTCAGATCATAACCACTCGCTGTGTAAAAAAGATTTTCCTCATGTCGCTCTTGGTTCTTTTGCCAATCGCTTTAAATCTATGTCCTCTGGTTCTTGATCCTTCTGCCAATGGGAACAGTTTCTCTCTATCAACTCTGTCTAGACCCTTAATGATTTTGAATATCTTTATCAAATCTCCTCTCAACCTTCTCTGCTCAAAGGAGAACAATCCCAGCTTCTCCAGTCTATCCATGTAACTGAAGTCCCTCATCCCTGGAATAATTCTTGTAAATCTCTTCTGCACTCTCTCTAAGGCCATCACATCCTTCCTAAAGTGCGGTGCCTGGAACTTGACACAATACTCCAGTTGTGGTCGAACCAGTATTTTATGAAGGTTCATCATAACTTCCTTGCTTTTGTACTCTATGCCTCTATTTATAACACCCTAACATCCTGTATGCCTTTTTAACTGCTTTCTCAACCTGTCCTACCACCTGCAACGATTTGTGCACATATACCCCCAGGTCTCTCTGTTCCTGCACCCACTTTGGAATTGTACCTTCTAGTTTATAATTCCTCTCCTCAGTCTTCCTACCAAAATGTATCACTGCGCACTTCTCTGTGTTAAATTTCATCTGCCACTTCTCCGCCCATTCCACCAGCCTGTCTATGTCCTCTTGAAGTCTATCACTATCCTCCTCATTGTTCACTACATTTCCAAGTTTCCAAGGTAAGTGCCTTTCCAGCACTGCTCGTGGGCCAGGAGGAGCAGGAGTGCTTCGCCCCAGCCCCTCAAGTTAACCTGCATCCCTCCCCGTGATCCACCGATACCCCTTGCCCCCCACCCCCCAAGGTCCGATCTCCCTCCGGCCTTTCTGATCTCCCCTCTGGCAGTCCCGATCTTTCCCCCAACCCCGTCCTCCATGATTTCTCCCTTGGTTGAACTGATTTTCTTTGAAACAAGAATGAATCAAGGTTGTTCACTGTTCCTCATCTCAGTTGATGTCTTCATCAATGTGTTGGATGGTGTTGTAAGGGGTGGTCTGGAGTGTCTGCTTCAGGCATGTATGAAAGAATTGTAGGGCTTCTATTCAAGAAAGGAGGGAGACAGAAAGCAGGAAACTACAGGCCAGTTAGCTTAACATCTGTCATAGTGAAAATGCTAGAATCTATTATTAAGGAGGTTATAGCAGGGCACTTAGAAAATCTCAATGCAATCAGGCAGAGGCAACACGGCCTTGTGAAAGGGAACTCGTGTTTGACGAATTTATTAGAATTCTTTGTGGAAGTAACAAGCAATGTGGATAAAGGGGGTCCTGTGGATGTGGTGTACTTGGATTTCCAGAAGGCTTTTGACAAGGTGCCACATCAAAGGCTACTACACAAAATAAGAGCTCATGGTGTAGGGGGTAACATATTAGAATGGATAAAGGATTGGCTAGCTAACAGGAAACAGAGAGTAGGCATAAATAGGTCATTTTCAGGTTGGCAAGATGTACCGAATGGAGTATATCAGGGATCAGTGCTTGGGCCTCTATATCAATGACTTGGATGAAGGGACTGAATGTATGGTTGCTAAATTTGCTGATGACATAAAGGTAGGTAGGAAAGTAAGTTGTGAAGAGGACATAAGGAGTCTGCAAAGGGATATAGATAGGTTAAGTGAGTGGGCAAACATTTGGCAGATGGAGTATCATGTGGGAAAGTGTGAACTTATCCACTTTGGCAGGAGGAATAGAAAAATAGTATATATTTTAAATGGAGAGAGATTGCAGAACTCTGAGGTACAGAGGGATCTGGGTGTCCTAGTACATGAATCACAAAACGTTAGTATGCAGGTACAGCAAGTGATTAGGAAGGCAAATGGAATGTTGTCATTTATTGCAAGGGGAACGGAATATAAAAGTAGAGATGTTTTGCTACAGTTGTACAGGGCATTGGTAAGACCACATCTAGAATACTGTGTGCTGTTTTGGTCTCCTTATTTAAGAAAGGACATAGTTGCTTTGGAGGCAGTTCAGAGAGGGTTCACTCGACTGATTCCTGGAATGAGGGGGTTATCTTAGGTTGGACAAGTTGGGCCTGTGTACATTGGAGTTTAGAAGAATGAGAGGTGATCTTATTGAAACATATAAGATCCTGAGGAGACTAGAAGGAGTAGATGCTGAGGGGATATTTCCCCTTGTGGGAGAGACTAGAACTAAGGGCCACAGTTTAAATATAAGGGGTCTCCCATTTAAAACAGAGATGAGGAGAATTTTTTTCTCTGAGGGTCGTGAGTCTGTGGAACTCTTAGATAGATTGAATTAGATAGATTCCTGATTAACAAGGGAGTCAAAGGTTATCGTAGGTAGACGGGGAAAGTACGGTTGAGGTCACAATCAGATCAGCCACGATCTCATCAAATGGCAGAGCAAGCTCGAGGGGCCGAATGGCCTACTCCTGCTCTTAGTTCGTATGTTCGTATGTTCATTTCACAGATGTTGTGGAGAATGAGAGAACAACAACTTGCATTTATATAGCACCTTTAACGTAGTAAAACATCCCAAGTCACTTCACAGGAGCGATTATCAAACAAAACTTGACACCGAGCCACAAAAGGAGATATTAGGACAGGTGACCAAAAACTTGGTCAAAGACGTAGGTTTTAAGGAGCGTCTTAAAGGAGGAGAGAGAGGTAGAGCGGCACAGAGGTTTAGGGAGGGAATTCCAGAACATAGGGTCTAGGCAGCTGAAGGCACGGTCACCAATGGTGGAGCAATTAAAATTGGGGATGCACAAGAGGCCAGAATTGGAGGAACGCAGAGATCTCGGAGGGTTGTAGCCTGGAGGAGTTTACAGAGATAGGGAGGGGTGAGGCCATAGAGGGATTTGAAAATAAGGATGAGAATTTTAAAATCGAGGCGATGCCGGACCAAGAGCCAATGTAGGTCAGTGAACACAGGAGTGATGGGTGAATGGGACTTGGTGCAAGTTAGAGTACGGGCTTTGGGTGAGCTCAAGTTTATGGAAGGTGCAAGGTGGTAGGGCAGCCAGGAAAGCATTGGATTAGTCAAGTCTAGAGGTAACAAAGCCATGGATGAGGGTTTCAGCAGCAGATGGGCTGAGGCAGGGGTGGAGACAGGCGATGTTTCGGAGGTGGAAGTAGGCGGTCTTGGTGATGGAGTGGATATGGAAGATCGTCTCAGGGTCAAATAGGACGCCGAGGTTCAACGTTTGGAAGAGGGCGCAGGGGGTAGCTTTTGCTCAGTGATCTACCCAATGGATCTCACAATGTTATTATTGTATTATTTGAAAAGTCGTCGCAAATATGTGCACTGTGTTCTCTCCAGCACACCTTACATGTGAAAAATTAAGCAAAGTTCAGTTGAGTCCACAGCAATACTGGGCTAATACGAAAATTTGCTAGCTCATTCACCTCACTCAGTCACCTCCCCATCTGTCCAGAAAAGGACCAGATGTTGATTTCTGGTGAGCTAAACACTGATGCTCCTTGTCAATGGTCCATGCTGAGAGGGAAGGCCCAAAATAGGAATTACAAAAAAAAATCTACAATGCCTAGATAAGAAGAATAAATGAAATTAAAAGCACTCTCTCCCACAGTAGTGCTTTTCCATAAGTCAACCCCTTCACCCAGTTAATGTTAGGTTTTCTCCTAACAACTATGGCTGACAGGCTTGACCTGCAAGTATTCCTGATGTACAAACCAACAACCACCTGGTTTGAAACAAGTTTCTGTTAGGATCATTGGGAGGTTGCTAAGGATGGCCTGGGATTTGTTACCCTTTTCAGATCTCTTTTGTTTTGGCAATCGTCTGGAATTTGTAACAGTCTATTCTGACGAGTGGTGTTACTACTGCACTAATGTTCCATGTGCTTTACCCACATGTAGCTCAGTGTATCCAATTGCCACTTGTTGCTCAAGACTGTACTGATGACATAAACGTATATCTGGTATCAAATTCTAGATTAAATCTGCTGAAAGTAAGAAATAATATAAAGTTTTGACATCAACACTTTTAATAATAGTTTTGACACTGAACCAAGGCATTGAAATATCTAAAAATGCCTGTGCTGTTACAAGGCAGTGAATAGATGGTATTGATTTATGGTTGCAAAACTTGGGTTAGGCAATTTCACAACTAGAGCATCCAGGGAATGTTCAAAATATTAAGAGGTCAAAAGTGTTTTCACAGATGTAGAAAATCTTGCCAGCAAAAGAAAGTTATTACTTTTGACAACATTTCATACATTTTACAAAATGAAACCAGGAAAGCAAAATAGATAAAAATGTACTTAAATTGTTGCAAAATAAACCACTAATTTAATAGTTATGTTAGATTAATTTGATTCGTAAATGTGTTTTTAATTTTTATCTTAAAAATATCTTAATACAGGGAAAAACTGAGATTCACTGAGTGGGTTATTTACACAGAGGGCCTGCAGACATCATTTGTACTTTTTACCTAAATTCATTTCCTGAACTGACATCTGTATAACTTATTTCTGTGAGTGCATGTCAGCGAAATTAATTCATTTCAAATTTTCCAAAGTTTAAAGATTGATCCTGTTGAGTAAAAAGACTTTTATTTTTTCATTACATTGATAAACTGAGATTAGCTAAAATAGTCAACTTGCTGTATCACTCGTACAACAACTAACAATGACATCTGCACTGTTATGTGTCTTCATTATGAATACTGCTCATAGCAATACTTTGGCTAGCAGTCAACTGCTATTTTACCTCACCAGCTTACCTGAAGACCTTTGTCTTGTCTTGTCACTGATTCAGTTTAGGAAGACCACATTAGTTAACTAGATTTAGAACTTTTCTCAAGACTAAGAATCAGATGATTGTCTCGACACAGTACTTTAGTGTTCGATGATGAATGCTACAAACAGGAAACAGGAGCAAGAATATACATTATCAGGTTACTGCAATCTTAGATTGTCCAACGTAGATCCTTGCGACATCTGGTGTTGCTCGTGGCTCCATTCTTGGTCCCTTCCGATTCAAAATGATCATGCTGAGCTTCAGCAGCATCCTCTACAAACATGAGGTCAGCTTTCTTGTATGCTGTTGACACACAACTCAACTTCTTAAACATCAGCATCAAATGCAAAGCTTGACTCCACATTCTCGATGTTCCTTCAGTTCAACTTCGGCAAACGCCAACCGCCCTTGTCAACTTCCAACAGCACCTACTTCCTGCTGACTCTTACTCAAATGCCCCTTAGGCTAAATTCTGGAGGTGTACTACCTTGGTATCTTGTTCAGCCCATAGCTAAGCTTCTCCGTCACCAAGACTCCAGTCTTCCGCCTCTGGATCATTAGCTGCTTTAAACCTTTATCTCACCCTACCACTGCTGCAACCTAATCCACAGCTTTATCCCTCTGAGAATCCATTTCATTGACAATTTCCTTGGTGGCCTCTCTGATTTTCTCCCCCTGCCTCTCTGATTGCCTCTCTCCAAACCCCATAGACTTCAGCTAATTGAGAACTTCATGGTACTTGCCACTCCCACACATCCATCACCACCCTTCTTGCCAAGCTCTACTTGCTCCCAATGTCCTACTGCATTATCTTCAGATCCCTTCAAAGCCTTATTCCACACTTTCTGAGTGATCTCCTCCAGGCAAATGGCCCTGCATCCTCCACTCCTTTGACTTTAAATTACTGTTTGTGCCCTACTCTACTTCACCATCAGAGGTGATCATTCATGTACTATGCCCTAGCCTCTGGAATTGCCACAAAATTATTTTACCTTGCTACCTCCTACCCTGCCTTGAAAAGCCTCTGTAAATCCTACCCCTTCACCGTGTCTTCCTGCTCAGGATCTACTTCTTCACCTGAGAAACACTCATGAGGCATTATTTTATGTGAGGGATGCTATAAAATGCAAGTTTGTTGTTCTGCTTCTTCTGATCCCAGTTTCAGTCAAGTGTTCCTTCTTCCCATCTTCTCTGCCCTTCTCTTAGAGCATAATCCTTATGTTCTGTCTCTGATTATCATGACACTTTGTCTTCATTTACAAGAGAAGAATTTCCCATTTTACCAAGTTCTCTTGTGTAGTTAGAATTTGTGTATATATATATATATATATATTTATATTTGTATATATAATTATCAGAGCTGCTAGCACTGGACAAATCCTAAGTGTGAGATTTTCAGTCCTGGGCTTTATTTCTGAGGGGTGGTGTCACAGCAGAAATAAACATGTCTAAAAGCGGCAAGCTCTGCCTGTCATATGGGCAAAGAATATGGCCCAGTGGCATTCATGTATTCTTTCCTCTTTTTCCTTTATTTCTCTTTTTGCTCTCTCTGTCTCTTTTTTTTTGTATTTTGCTATCTCTCTTCACAGTCAGAGAAAACAAGAGAATGCAGGGAACTATGAGCACAGTGTATGTACGTGGCAGATTATGAATGTCAAGGAAGAGATAAGGGATAATTTTCTTTTCTCTCCTGCAAGCTATCCTTCTCTGCCCTTTAAAGCAGAGTTTTAATTTGTGCTCTTATCAGTCTGGGAGAGATTCCAATCTAGGCCCCATGCCATGAGCTGGCCTCTCTGGAGATCCAATTATGCTCACTATAGGGGTAATTTTCCAACTTCACACTGCCAGCAGGGAACCTCTCCCACCTAGAGTGCATATTAGAAATTCAAGTGTGCATGAAGCTGGAAAATTATCTCTTATATCTTTATGGATACCTCTAAGCTGCTCTAGGAATTGAGTTGGTCTAAAAACACATCAAACATAAAACCAAACTGACATATATTGTACCTGAATATTGTTAATTGAACACTAGAGGGCCCCCTGATGGGACCAAGCATACTGTAAAAAAAATTGGAAGGTCTTCTCTTGATACTGGTTAATACGTCCAGTGAGGAATGTTCCAGAATTAATTGAATAAAGCAGCCATTGCACTGCCACACCATCTGAATTATTTGAAATGGTTATGTTAAAACAATGTGAGCATACTTGTAAAATGCTGACTACCTCATTAATTTCTAAATATTTTTTCTACTGCCTTTGTACATATTTCTAATAAATCAGAATTCTTTTTATTCACTGTTTTGTTTCCCCTCAGAGTCTTTTTTCTTTGGTGTTCCCACACATTGCTGCCAGTCCTTCCTTGATTAATGCTTTTCTTTGACTAATGCTAGGTTTTGTCTCCGGGCATTTACCGACTGTCTCATAAATGGACTCAGGATGGTGGACGAGGTCACAGGAGGCCAGTGCATGCTTACTGCCCGATGAAGAGAGTTTGAAATTTCCAACTCCAAACCTGATGGCCACTTTGGTCAGGTTGATGAGAGAAGGAAGATAGGCAAAAACCTCAGATGACCCATTGCTTTGTGTTATTTTTTAAGTTACTAAAATAAATGAAGAATGCACATAAATAACCCCAAACTGGAGACAGCCTGTGCCAGTTGTTTGACTGACGTTTGACAGTATGAGTGCAGCAGCTGCTTTCCTTCATACTGTTTGCAATTTCACAGAGTGATCATTAGCCCGAGGCAGGAGAATTGTTAGCCTTGCTAATTATACAACAAGGGGGTCACATGTAAATCTTCCAACTCAATCTCATTGTAAGGATCATATCATTTCTGAACAATAACTTGCATTTTTTTAATGTACACTAGTAGTTTACAGGCAGTTCAGAATATGGGCCAGGAAATTGAGCAGCTGGGTGGGAAATGGAGCATTGGAAGGGGAGCAGAGCAGTGGGTGGGAATGCAACACAAGGCCTTGGACCAGAGCAGTCAACTGAAGTGGTGATGGAGCAGGGCATGAGCCCCGAGTTGAAATAAGGATTTTAACTCTCGGGCCTCATTTGAATATCCCGAAACTGACTCCCACATGGAGCCCTCAGGAGTGACGTCAACGCCAATGGGCAAGTATGGAAAGTGGGAGAGGGTCAGGCCGCCGCTAGGGACCCACAGAAACCGCCCATTGCAAGGTTAGTGAGGATGGAGGGGCATAGGGAACGATTGCAGTTGGGCAGGGGAGGCCCAAGGTATCCTTGCAAGGCCCGGGGGAGCATGCCTGCTTCTCTTGTCACATAAGGATTCCATACAAAATGTATTTTTCCAAACTTACCTTGGCCACTTCAGACCGCTCCGTAGACTTCCGCCGTGGTTGAGATGTCAGGGTTGGCCCCAAGCTGGTCTTACAAATGCGGAAGTTAAAATTAGGATTTAAATGAGGCCTCTACCTGCCTGCAGCAGGAGCCTCAGCTGACTTCAAAGTCGAAGGTAAAATGTCGCTGCGTGGGAAAAGCGCGGTCTCTGGCCGCTAAGTGGACTGGAGTGGTTTTAACCCCTCCCACACACCATTCTAGCTGCGCGAATGGGGGTTAAAATCAACCCCATAGTATCTCAAACTAGGAACTCAGTGGCATGGGAATTAAATTTGTATCCTCACTGACATGGTAGCACACAAAGAGCTGTGTCAAAAATCTACTTATCCACCAATCAGTTGTATCACATTTAGTAGCATCATTGCAATTTAAAATCAACATTGAAGAAATAACACCAAGCTGAGGTACATAAAAGAATTTAAGATGTTATTTCTAAGAGAGGTGCATGACGTATAACATGCCGCAAGGACAACCTCACATTAAAATCCATTACACCTTTATAAGCTCATTTTTGCCTTGTAATGGCTGTGTTAGAGTTTGCAATGTGACCCATCATAACCCATGAGGAAGAATTGTATTTCTTTCTCCTCCTTTTCATCACTATCTGCTCTTTGTTTTTGTGAAGCATCCATAGGAAATGAGGGCATAAATTTCGAATGATTGAGTATAACTATCTTGGGATTAAGAAGATACTGAAGGATATGGAAGCTTCTGGCTGTGTGCTTCTTAGCAGAGATGTCATGGCAACTGTGTAGGTGTATATCAACTAACATGCTATCTACACTGTCCCACCAATCCCGCCATCTTTCTCAACTAGAGCAGAGTACCTTCCCAGCACATCCATGGACTGCTCCTGATAGGGGGTCACTTCTTTCATATCCAGAATCTCCCTCTGGTCTCTTGCCTTTCAAGAGCATTGTGCACAAGTTTCTCCTGTAATAAGATTGAATGAATTAGGTGAAGGCAAGCTTTTGAGGGATAGCTCCCAGGTGGCATTGGCTAGTTGATGTAATAGATCTAATGGTGTCACCCTGTTAAAGTGGAGGGAGGGCCTTTAACGTTCTGCATGCTAGTAATTGCTGTTAATGGAGATGGCAACACATATTGTAAGATTCCGATTTAATGACCCTCCCTTAACCACAGTACAGTGTGGTTACTTGGCTGGCTATTTATTTTAGAGGGTGAACAGTGTGTTGGTACCCATGGTGTCCAAGGTGCATTATCTTGCCTGCCCTTGTCAGGTCATTGAACTTTTTTTTGGCACTGGTCTGTAGTTCTGGGGGTACCATCTCCCTCCACTTGGCATGAGACATTTTTCTGTGATTTCTTTCCAAGAGCATCCAACAGCCTTTCTCTCCTTTGCAGAATGTTATCTAGTTATGTCTGAAGGTTGGTCTGATTGAAATTTTGTGCTCTTCTTATCTGCCTCCTTGCAATGCCCTGCTCCTTTATTTAAGTGTCTCTGCCAGGTCCTTTAGTTGAAGACATGCTTTAAAAGTGGCACCAAATCACACATGACACATTCATTATAGCTACTTAACCATTAACAGACTGCACCAGACACTTTCCTAGTTCCCTACTGCTCTCCCCACCTGCTACTGCAATCTTCAACCATTCTTGGATTTTTCAAGGCCACATTCCTAATTTCCAAGCCATGCCCCCCCTCCTCCCCTCGCCCCCCTCCCCCCCACCATGCACTACTCCTGTCTTACACAGAATTTGCTCTACTGAACCATCATTGGATATTTAAAAAAACTGACCCCATTATTTATGTTGGTGTCAGTGCTGAACAGCATTGGCCCACAAAAGTCTCAGCTCAGGAGCGCAGCACCGACATAAATGGTCTTGTAGAATTTTAGGGACAATAATTTTTAGGAACAGGATAAGGCCATTGCCTCCTAACAAGCCAGAGTTCAACCCCCACATCCCCACATTGTCACTATATTCTTAATCCCTTCTGTCTCCAGATATGTATCCATGCGCCATTCAAACCATTTCTACTTCCTATTTCAATGGCTTGCCCTGCTCAGTTATTCCACAACTTGTTACCTTTTAGATGAAGAAGTTTAAAGACCTTGCAGTATTCTCTCGTCAGAATCTGTTGATCCTGAAAGTACTGCCGCTTGGAGATATGCATGAGTAAAGTTAATAGGTTAGTAAAAAATGGAAGTTACTGAAATGTCAAAAGCTTCTGTACCAGGGTTAAAAGCAAAGGAAATTGCCCTGTGATGTGAAATCAGTGGGGATGTAAAAATAAGCAAGCCTTTTTCTGCTGTGCTTAAACCTTTTACGAAGAAAGGAGACCACCAAGAATTCATACCAGGTGGTAGGTACACAACGTCCAAAAACAAATCAGTAGTTCTGAGGATTTAGTCAAATGAAGAAAACCGTTGTCCTCAGCTGACCAAAAAAAAAACGCGTGTTTTGCTTTCTGGAACCCCATAAGAACAGCTACTCTTGTATTTTATTTTTCAGATGGATAAAACATGCAGCTTTTGGCAGGCTGTTCGATTCTGGTTGACTTGCAGTCCCAAAATTTGCAGTGTTTCCTCTTGATGCTACTGACTTCCTTCTCATAAATCACACAAATTAGAAGTTGTCATCAGGATTATTTTCTGTTTTTCATTTTGTTAAAGTAATTTCAAAGCCATGCTTCATCATTATACCATAACTTTCTTTCTGTTTTTGTAATATCTTGGTGGTGATAATTATTTCGTTATTTTCTGCTCTATTGAAAAGTTCTTTCGGACATGCATGTATTTTTTTCAAGCAATATTTTAAAATAAGCTAAATATTCAATAAATTAAGTTGCCCTAAAATGCTCAAACGATTATTATTTATGTATCAGACAATACATAATATGCCATAACTTATTTTTATTATGTTATATTAAAATTACAATAGCTTGCACTTAATAGAATGTCCTTATTGTAGGGAAACATCTGAAAGCGCTAAGGTGTTTCATGGGAGAAAGGTGGAGGAGATTGGACTCCAAATGGAGTTGGAGAGGTGTTTTGGGAAATGACCAAAGGCACAGTCAAAGAGGTAGGTTTTTGAGGAGCCTTTTCCAGATGCGGAGGGTTTAGGGGCAGAATTCCAGAAAGCAGGGGCATGATGCCTCAAAGATCTGTTACTGATGATGGAACGGAAAGAGTGGCAAACTTACAGTAGACCAGAGTTGGAAGAGCAGGGATGTAGGGCTGGTGGATATTGCAAAGGTAGGGCAGAACAAGGCCTTCAAGAATTTTATAAACAAGGATGAAGATTTTGAAATCAATTTATTGGGTAATAGGAATCAAGTGAAGGTTTGGTGAGGTCAAGGTGATAGGTAAGTTGGAATTAGTACCGTACAGCTGGGAGGGTTCTGGGTGAGTTGGAATTTGTTTGGGGCAGTACTTGAGAGACCGATGAGAAGAGCATTAGAGAAGTTGAGACCAGAGGTGATTAAGGCATGGATGAGTATTTCATTGATGGGAGTAAGATTGAAGAAAGGAGGTTGAAATAAAAGGGTGGGATTTTCCTGAGTTCAGCACCCCAATAGCATCTGAGAAATGGGGGAGGCCAAAAATTGTATGCCCCTTAACAAGAAAGAAAACTGAACTGCTCAGTTCTTCCTAATGTCAAACCATTGATTTTGACCATTTTCCAGTGGAAAATTAAAAAGTACTTTGAATAAAAATTATTCCCCTAATTTGTAACTTTTGCCATAGCTTTTTAAGGAAGCTATTGTGCTTGTAAATAGTGATAGTCTTGATTCTTTGCCTTGTTCTTCTATGTTTTAAAATTGGCTTGACATTCTGACATTGTAGTAGAGTGTAAGAATTAATTTAAAGAGAAAGGGAGGGAGTACAAAGGTTACTTAAGGAGGAAGGATAGAGAGAACCTGCATTAATTAAGGAGAAGCCAGAGGAAGGAGAGCGCAGCATTAACAGGGAAGAGCAAGAGAGGTACAAGTGTCAGCCTTGGCTCAGTGGTAGCATTCTCGCCTCTGAGTCCAAAGGTCATGGAGTAAAGACCCACCCCAGGACTTGAGCGCATAATCTGAGTTGACACTTCAGTGCAGTACTGAGGGAGTGGTGCACAGTTGAAAGTGCCGTTTTTTGGTTACGATGTTAAACCAAGGTCCCATCTCATCACTAAAAACAGTTTCATTGATCATTTATCTCATTGCTGTTTGCGGGACCTTGCTGTGTGCAAATTGGCTGGTGTGTTTCCCTATATTAGAACAGTAACAACACTTCAATGTAATTCCTTGGTTGTGGAATGCTTTGGGACACCCTGAAGTCATAATATAAATGCACAGTCTTTCAAATTTGGAGGGGGAGAAGAATGTCTGGTTGATTTGAGGAGGGGGCAGGAGCATGCTGGCTTAAAGTGCAGGGAGGTAGAGGAATGCTAGGTTAAACTAAGGGGGGACTGGGAGAATAGTGCCAACATGAACTGGGAGGATTGGAGGTGGCAATACTGGTCCCGATATTCCTCTTCAATGTTTTTGGGGAATCCTCAGTTCCCAACCACAAAGCAGCAAAGAGAAGAAAAAGGGCAGAAACTCAGACATTGGGTCTCTTTCTCCTTTATGTTGTCCCAGCATTTCTAAGGCTTTCTTTGAGGTTCCGACAAGTGCAGGCAAAGAACAGGAAATCATGGGTACATAGCTCATGACTTTTTACCTTTTTTTGCTTTAATGGACATGAAATCACAAGCTTTGCACCTGCAAAAAGCACTTCCTGTGAGCACCACTCTAATTGGAGCATGAGATCAGCCCTGAATGTACATGTACTTGTACTGTGCATATAAATAGTGTAGAGGTGTTGATCATTTACTCGAAGACGCTGCATACTCCTTATGCATGTGGCTTTTGAAACCATTTTCTGCCAATGTCCCACTACCCTGCAGCAGCAATATTAGAACTGCAAGTTGTTGAATGGTGTTTGAGAAAACCTTTTGCATGCTGAAAACACCTGGGAGATGATTTCTTCTGCATAAAGATACATGACATATTTTGCCCACATTGATAACAGCTTATTCTTCATTCTAATGGAAGGCATAAAGCGAATGCTTCTTTGTGACTAGTCTGATGAAGAAATGGAAGAGCTGGTCAGCAGCCAGCTGCAACACTAATGGGCAGTGTAGATGTGCGAGATTCACTGCAGGGCATTTGCAATGCTGTGGTTCAGTAATACATGTCCCGTTTATGCATTTTCAGAAGGATAAGCAGTCTCACAAGAGGTTTGTTAGAAAAATTCAACTGTAGAGTATAAGAAAAAATACAGCAGCATGGATAGAAAGTTTGTTGGTGGGCAAGAAACAAGGAGCTAGGGTATATGGGTATTGCTCAGACTGGAGAAAGATTGGAAGTTTTGTACCCCAGGGGTCAGTGCTAGTTCCACTTTTATTCTCAGCATATATAGGAAGATGGTAGTGGTTGTTGGAGGCCAATCATCTCAGCCCCAGGGCATTGCTGCAGGAGTTCCTCAGGGCAGTGTCCTAGTCCCAACCACCTTCCCTCCATCATAAGGTCAGAAATGGGGATGTTCGCTGATGACTGCACAGTGTTCAGTTCCATTCGCAACCCCTCAGATAATGAAGCAGTCCGAGCCTGCATGCAGCAAGACCTGGACAACATCCAGGCTTGGGCTGATAAGTGGCAAGTAACATTCGCGCCAGATAAGTGCCAGGCAATGACCATCTCCAACAAGAGAGAGTCTAACCACCTCCCCTTGACATTCAACGGCATTACCATCGCCGAATCCCCCACCATCAACATCCTGGGGGTCACCATTGACCAAAAACTTAACTGGACCAGCCATATAAATACTGTGGCTACGAGAGCAGGTCAGAGGCTGGGTATTCTGCGGCGAGTGACTCACCTCCTGACTCCCCAAAGCCTTTCCACCATCTACAAGGCACAAGTCAGGAGTGTGATGGAATACTCTCCACTTGCCTGGATGAGTGCAGCTCCAACAACACTCAAGAAGCTCGACACCATCCAAGATAAAGCAGCCCGCTTGATTGGCACCCCATCCACCACCCTAAACATTCACTCCCTTCACCACCGGCGCACTGTGGCTGCAGTGTGCACCATCCACAGGATGCACTGCAGCAACTCGCCAAGGCTTCTTCGACAGCACCTCCCAAACCCGTGACCTCTACCACCTAGAAGGACAAGGGCAGCAGGCGCATGGGAACAACACCACCTGCACGTTCCCCTCCACGTCACACACCATCCCGACTTGGAAATATATCGCCGTTCCTTCATTGTCGCTGGGTCAAAATCCTGGAATTCCCTTCCTAACAGCACTGTGGGAGAACCGTCACCACACGGACTGCAGCGGTTCAAGAAGGCGGCTCACCACCACCTTCTCGAGGGCAATTAGGGATGGGCAATAAATGCCGGCCTTGCCAGCGACGCCCACATCCCGTGAACGAATAATAAAAAAAAAGATAATTTAGACGTGGGTAGAAGGAACACAATCTAGAACTTTGCTGATGATACAAAAGTAGGAGGCTTAGCAAACAATGAGGAGGACTGTGAAAGGCTTCAGGAAGACATGGACAGGTTAGAGGAATGGGTAGATAGTTGGCAGATGGAATTTAATGCAGGTAAGTGTGAGGTAATACATTATGAATGGTTTGAAATGCAGCTTGGCAGCTTCAGAGCAACAACTCTGTCGCCTCATCGATACTGTCATGGCACCTTTCTTATTCCAGCACCAGCCCAAATACACCCATTTGAGGGGCTGTAGATAGTGAGACAGCGGATATATCACAGAGTGATAAACAGAGCACTTGTGAGCAGGAGGATCTGAGGGGGGAAGGGGAAGAGCTATACATACCTCCCTGGAAGGGAGGTGGGGAGAGGGTGAGAAACGACTGCCTTCAGCTGAGGAGTGTAAAGACCCAAATCTCAGTTTTCAAGAGACAAATGGTCAGGAAGCATCAATCGCATGTCCAAGTAGTGAAGACAGTTTCTTTGTATGTGGTGGGGATGGTGGATTCGTTAGAGTCGTCCATATCCACATGTACAACATTATGTAGGAAGTTTGCCAGGTCATGCAGAACACCCTGGAGGAGTTTGCAACAACAAGGCTTGAGTGCTCCTCCTGGCCCAAGTGCGCCACCCACCATCCACCCGATATGAACAAAAAACAAAAATCAGCCCCATTTTCTCTTATAAATATTACTTTCAGCTGTAAATTTTCAGCTGTGAGAAAACCTTAACGCGGTCGCTCAAACTAAGTTCACAACATTATTTTTGCGATTTGAATGCTCACTTCTTATTAATTGCCACTGCAGGATTATTATTTCCAGCTAGTTACTAGTTTAGGATTGGTAATGGTCAAAAAAATAGATTGATTTGATTGCTCAGCTTTGTTGCTCCTCAGTGGTGGTATCTCTAGCTGGTTTCCTGATTTTTGATTAATTCGTACCATACCTCTTTAGTTCAGATTTACTGCTGTTTTCTGAATATGATATTTGAAACAACCAGAAGTTTGTATGTAGAGGTGTGATGTTCAAGATATGGGGCAGCATTTTAGCACCCGCCAGCGGGTGCATTCCTTGCGGGGGGGCCCCGAAAATCGGGAAATCCCAGAGCAGGACCGGAGCCAGCCTCGAACCTGCGCACTTCCGGATTCCCCGCTGACGCGCCGGCGTGCGTGCGCAGCCCCCGCTGGTGGGAATCCCGCAGGCAATTAAAGCCAACGGAGTTCCACTTGACAGTATTTATTTTGCTTGTTCAGGTCATTAACTGACCTGATTAAGGGATTATGTGCGGAGGGGTGGGATTTTAGAGCAAACTGGGACTGTTTCCCACACTGGGGGAAACACTCCCAGTTCAAATGGACCTGTTGCAGCTGTCAGCCTGTGGCAGCTGCAAAGGCCCATTTGACAGGTGGTGGGGGGGAGACCCTTACTCATTGCAGGAGGCCACTCTGTTACTTGGGACAAAGTTTGGCCTCCACCACCCTCCTCCTGACAAGAAAATTCACCAACTTGCACACTTACCCCGGGGTCCAGAGACATGTACCGACCTTGCGGACCCCCTCAGATGTACATCTTCCAGATGGGGGCCGCCGTAGCTGCAGTCATGACCTCCTCGGAGGGCGAACAGTATCACCAGCCTCATCAGCCTCGCCATCCACGCCGTCCACCTCTGACACGTGGAGCTCCACAACACAGTGCTGTGACACATCCACCTGTACAGCAGGAGGGAGGGCTACCGCAGAGAGAGATGCGTCGCAGAGGGCACTACCCTCGCCACAGGGTCCACAGACCGAGGCTCAGCTTCCTGGACCTCTCTGAGCAGCTGTGCACACGGAGGCTCAGAGTCACTCGACATGTAGTCGTGGACATCTGCAGCCTCCTTCATGCCGAGCTGCTCCTGGCTGGCCCGAGCATCATCTTCTTACCTGTCGCTGTCAAAGTCACCACTGCCCTCAACAACTTCTCCTCCGCATCCTTCCAGGGTGCAACCGGGGACATCGCCGACGTCTCTCAGCCGTCTGCGCAAAAGAGCCCTGCAAATACACCTACACCCACTCTGCAGTGACACAATGGGTGGCATCAGGTGTGGGTCTTCATAGTGATCCTCAGGAAAGGGCATTATTGCACAAACCAGACAAGATTCGCAAAGACATGACAGTCATGGTGCCAATATAATATGTAATGTGAGTTGGTCAGAAATTCAATATAAGTAACAACCATGACAAACCCTCAAACACCCTTGTGCATCCCCTTCATGCTCACAACACGTTTGCCTTGCGCTTCCTACTGCACATATGTGATGCAGGCCCTGTGGCTGCAGCACAGGTAGTGGCAGGTTGAGTGAGGCTGGCCGTGAAAAAAGATGCACGAGAGGGTGAGTATGAGATAGAGCCATGAGATTGTATGAGGATTGGGTTGAGTGGTAGTGGCGGGATGAGTACTGGCGAGGTGAGTAGGTGCAGGTAAGATGAGGATGTGGTTTGAGTGGGTATGAGGGGTGATGTGACAGAGTAGTGTTGGCAGTGCTGAAGGAGATGTGGGGTGGGAGCGGTGATGTGGCAGACGGAGTGTAGGGGAATGAGTAAGTGTACTCACTTTGGCTGACCTACTGAGGTCATTGGAGCACCTCCTGCACTGTATGCAGGTGGACGATATTTTGGTGGTGCAGGTGACCTCCTCTGCCACCTCGAGCCAGGCCTTCCTGGTGGCAGAGGCAGGCCGCTTCCTCCTGCCTGCAAGGGGGAAGATCTCTGTCCTCCCCCTCCTCCTCACCCCATGTATTGATACCTGGAGTGAGGCATCATTAAACTGGGAGCTGCCTTCCCCCTGGGCTGCTCCATGCTGTAATTGATTCTATTTGTTGCAGCATCTGTCAGTGGAGGACTGCCCCTTTAAATAGAGCTCCTCCAGCTGACGGATCTTACTGCGCATGTGCAGCCCGCCCGACGCACAGATCAGCAGTGGGGAACCCGGAAGACCATGTAAGTGGATCCAATTGGGCTGCGATCGCGCGGGGAGCTGACTGATTTCGCCAGGCGCGTTACCCACGCGCCCGATAGCTCCCCCGCCGCGAACCCGCAGCCCTGGTAACATCGGGCCCATGACGTCTGATTTATGATACCTGAAGTGTGAAGCCTCAAGTATAATAATGTGATGTGATAGGCAAAATGCGCACTATGTACAACTATATTTGCAGATCTCCTGTGACAGTGCTCATAGTTAGGTGGTAATTATGCTGTTGCAAGGGACATGGTGGGGTATTGAAGTAATGCATATTTCCACCAAAAGAATTTGGGAGGAAGTCTGCTTAGAGACAATGCAGTAATTTTCTTTAGGACCTGTTTCTGCAAAATAAATAAAGTGTTCTTCCTACCCTTTGGATGAGACGTTAAACCGATGCCCGTCTGCCCTCACAGGTAGACATAAAAGATCCCATGGCACTAGTTTGAAGAAGAGCAGGGGAGTTCTCCCCAGTTTCCTGGCCAATATTTATCCCTCAACCAACATCACTAAAACAGATTATCTTCATTATCACATTGCTGTTTGTGGGACTTTGCTGGGCACAAATTGGCTGCCCTGTTTCCTACATTACAATAGTGACTGCTCTTCAAAAGTGCTTCATTGCCTGTAAAGTGCTTTGGGACATCCTGTGGTCATGAAAGACACTATATAAATGCAAATCTTTTTACTCACTGCAGGTGGATAAATAAATATATTTGCTCCCTCACATGCAATAATTATATGACTAAATAAACCCGTGTGTGGACAGATATTGTGGGGGGCACACATCCAAATTCCTGATACGTGGTCTCAGTGAAGGGCTGCACTTTTTAAAATTAATTCTTGGGATTTGGGTGTCGTTGGTGTATTTATTGCCCATCCTTAGTTGCTCTGAGAAGGTGGTGATGGGTCTTCTTCTTGAAACCCTGCAGTTCATGTGGTGAGGGTGTTATTCTTCGTAGCAGTTCGAAGTTCGATACAACTAAGTGGCTTGCCAGGCCACTTCAGAGGGCAGTTAAGAGTCAACTGTGTTGGTGTGGAACTGGAATCACAGATTGGGTAAGGACGGCAGGTTTCCTTGCCTATAAGACATCACTGAACCAGTTGGGTTTTTATGATAATCCAAAAGCTTCATGGTTACTTTTACTGGTATCTACTTTTTATTTCCAGATTTTTTAAACTGAGATTCTTAAATTGCTATGGTGGGATTTGAATTTGCATTCTCTGGAATATTAGTCCAGGTTTCTGAATTACTAGTCAGTAACATAACCAATACAAGATAAAAATTTATTACCATATATTAATGAGATTAATGGGATTATAATGAGAGCCAAAAATATATTAAAAACCTAAAAAAAATATTAAATTAACTTACAATTTTAATTTTTTTACCAGATATATCTACACCAGTACTTTGTATTACTAAAAAACAGGGCCCCAAAAACCATCAAACTTTGCCTCTAACCCTGGCAGATTTTCCAGGATCAAGAGTTTCCTAATTTTCTTGCCAATGGCAAGTGCCCGCACCACTAGGTGCGTGACTAGTGCGGTGGTCCGGAAAGTCTGGTGCAGGGTACCTGTCCTGTTGTAGTGCCAGGACACTCTATAAATAAATGCAGCGTTCCCAGTGACCCCCTCGGTAAGGGAACCACCTTGAAAAGTTGTTTAAAATTCAGATCCTCTTTGAGATCCCAGGCCTTGATCCCTGACTGGACCATCAGGTCAGCCCCCTTTCTATCCCCGTTGACGAGTTACGCTTGGTTTGACCAGGCATTCCTTCATTGACCATATGCCAGATTCCACTGAAGGCACAAGAACTCAAACTATTGGAGTCCCAGCCCTCACCCAAGTCCCCCTTTATGACTGTGGCCATTCTTGAGGTGGGTGAAGGTTCCGGTCCTAACAGGTCATGAAGGAATTTCAATATAACTGAGTCCTGCCTAATTCCCAGCTGTTCTGCCGGGCTCCTGCTGATATTACACACGAGTGTTGCATACTCCACAGCTGGATGACCACATTTTTTTGTCAGTTAAAGCAGTTAAATGGCTATTTAGCCACAAGAGAAACATGACAGAGCAATGATTACAGTGCATTGTAATTGGCCTGTTTTTCTGTCATTTCTGTCAACAAAACTGGGTTTCACAAAATCACAGGCAGAAAATCACACCGTCATTTTGATTGGCCATTGTTTCTACAACAAAAGATTTATGAGCTTTTTATGTGGAAAAAAGGAATGGAAGCCCAGTATCAGGAAATCAATCATAGGAACATAGGAACAGGAGTAGGTCATTCAACCTCTCAAACCTGTTCCACTATTCAATTAGATCATGGCTGGTCTGAATCTTAACTCCATTTACCTGCCTTGGTTCCATATCCCTTAATACCCTTACCTCGCAAAAGTCTATCTATCTCAATTTTGAAATCTGATGATAATCAGATGTCACCAACACTTGTGATTAAATCCAGCTTCTTGCATGACTTCCTGCAAACCCACTCCACAGCATTTATGCCAAGTAAACAAGGGTGTTTATCAGAAATAGTAACTGGACGTGAAACTGAAATTGGGTGAAATTCAAGTGTTCATGAATGAACTCAGGAGTCATTCTGTAAGCTCAAGTCAGTTTGGATGTCTACGAATCCTTCACCTTTCATTAAAGACTTTTATAAAATATGCGGTTTGTTGATAACTGTTCTTTTCCCACTAGGACTTTCACCACCCCCATCTCTAAAATTAAGTTACCATCTGTGGTGAGGAGAAGCTGTTTCACCACCAACTGATTCAATAGCAAAATAGTTATTGTGGCGCAGTTTGTTAAAAATAAAATTAGCGCCATCAGCGTGCCTGCGAGCGAAGCCTTATGCTAATCTAATTTAAATAACATTAGCATATAACTGTAATATTGCAGGCTCCATTGTTGTGAGGGACAATCATACTCTGACTGGATCCAGCCCAAAAATTCATTGAAGCAGATTCTAATTTAACCTCTAAAGTACCTGTAATGCAATTTATTTCAGCTCCATTAATGAATTTGTATATGTTTAGAATAATAAATACAACAACGCGTCTTAAGAAAAAAGTTTTGCAGATTGAGCCCCCAAAAATTACAGTTAATTGAAAAGGTATTTTGAAAGAAATAATATGAACTGATGATGAGCCTGCCAAGTAATTATAAATTATTGATCCAAATGAGTTAGCTACAAATACTCATAATGGTTAACAAAAATGGGCACTAATAACTTGTGGCAGCAAATACTGCAATGCAAGAAAATAATACTTTCCAGACTTAACTGTTAGCTATCAAAATCCTCACTAATTGTTTTTCCCCAGCTAAATTCTCCCATGGTTTTTTAAATGAGTGTCACATTACTGGTTTCCCACTTAACAGTTGGTTGAATTTAAAGCTTACTACCAGATGGTAACATTATGATTTCCTTTATTTGAACAGCATGAGTTTTGTCTCCCAGCCATAACCATGTGGTTAGCTGTTTTGATTACTGATATTTTTGCAGTTAATAACATGGAAACATGCAATTCAAGAATTAGCCATAACTGTAATATGATCATTAAAAGGATCCCATTATTAATCTACATTCATTGCCTTCTGTGAATAAACTAAGAGGTCTAGGAAACATAGGTACCTCATTTCTACCTTATCAAGAACATATCTTGGGAAAAAACACTGGGATAGATATTAGTCTGGGCCCATTTTCAGAGGCAGCGCCTTTACGGAACTAGACGCCCGAGGATTAATAGGAATTGGTCCTCAGGCATCTTCTGAAGAATTAGGGGAGCTGCCGGTGCTGATCGCGCCTCCACAGGCAGCTCACCCGACAAGAGATAGCAATTCGGGACCACCTGCCATGCCTGGCCCACAAGGAAACCTTAAAAAATAAATATCGCTTATCGTCTCAGCTCTCTTCTGAGTCTGCTGCTCCTTGGCCCGATGTTCCTGTCGAGGCCGGCACTGGGTGCCGAACACACGACACAAAGTTAAAAAAGCATCGGGGTCCGAATGACGTCATCAAACCCTGACTTTTGCCTTTCAATGAGGCACTCGCTTGCCTGGAGTGAGGGCCTCACACACTGTCCAAAACGGGCCTGTTAAAATGGCTTGAGGCGCGGGTTGGCGAGAAGATGGTGAGCAGCTCGCTGCCAAAATTTTACCCCTCCACCCCCCCACGGCCATTCTTGTTGGACGTGGGGGGGTTAAAATCGGGGTATGTTGCTAGGGGCAACACTGGGGAGTGCACGGAGCCCCAAAGCATTCAGGGGCCCCGAGCGGATCCTGCGAAAGGACACCTATGCTCCATGGGACACGCTGATGTGCAACATAGCACCGAGCACAATCAGAAGGGTTATTTAATTTTTCTGCTGGTTCATTGTCATATTATGTTAAATATGCTGCCTACCTTTATATTATTAAGAAAATAACTACTTGTTTCTGGTAAAGGAAAGAAAATCATTGGCACTCGGTCCCAGTGGCAGAATAGAGTAAGAGTTTGTCCTGGGCTGGAGCTCCTGTCTTCGGGTCCCAACCAAACTTTAGGCATTGATTCCAGGGACAGACTTTCACTTTAGGGCTGCTGATACTGTGGTGCTAGTGAGTGTGGAGATCTGTCCATGGGATCCCATAGAAGGAGGGCAAGGAGGGAGTGGAATCAAATCTGTGAGAGAGATCAGGATAGAAAGAGAGAGAGGGAGAGAGAGAGGGAAAATGAAAAGTGGTGCAATCCCCTCGCACCCTAAGGTTGGGGTACAATCCTCCTTCACTCTGGGCTCAGGCTACATTTCTACAGTTCCTTCTCCCCTCAAATGAAGGTGATGAGTTACTGAGTGAGAGAGTGTGTGTGTGAGAAATTGCAAGAGAATGATGAGTGCGTCAGCTTGAAGGTGAGTGAGTGAGTAATAGAATGTGAGAGAGAATGAGAGTGCGTGAGAATGAGTCAAAGTGAGACTGAGAGTGAATGCGTGTGAAAGAGTACGTGAATACGAGAGTAAAAGGGGTGAGTTACTGAGTGAGCGAGAGGGAGTGAGCGAGTGAATCAGCGAGAGAGAGTGAAAGTGTGAATAAGTAAGAGAGAGATAGTGAGTGAGAGTGAGGGAAAGGATGATTGAGTAATTGAGTAAAAGACTTGAGTGAGAGATTAAAAGAGCATGAGAGAATGAGACTGAGTGAGAGAGTTAATATATAACAGTAAAGGAAGAGGGTGAGTTACTGAGTGAGAGTGAGTGAATATTAGAGTGACTGAGTGACAGACTTGGGCCAGAATTTTAATATGCCAGTGGGGTGGGGTCAATGGGCATGATGATACAAAGATGGGAGGGAAAGTAGAGAGTGAGGAGGACATAAAAAACCTACAAGGGGATATAGACAGGCTGGGTGAGTGGGCGGAGATTTGGCAGATGCAATACAATATTGGAAAATGTAAGGTTATGCACTTTGGCAGGAAAAATCAGAGAGCAAGTTATTATCCTAATGGCGAGAAACTGGAAAGTACTGCAGTACAAAGGGATCTGGGGGTCCTAGTGCAAGAAGATCAAAAAGTTAGTATGCAGGTGCAGCAGGTGATCAAGAAGGCCAACGGAATGTTGGCTTTTATTGCTAGGAGGATAGAATATAAAAACAAGGAGGTATTGCTGCAGTTATATAAGGTATTGGTGAGACCGCACCTGGAATACTGCATACAGTTTTGGTCTCCATACTTAAGAAAAGACATACTTGCTCTCGAGGCAGTACAAAGAAGGTTCACTCGGTTAATCCCGGAGATGAGGGGGCGGACATTTGAGGAGAGGTTGAGTAGATTGGGACTCTACTCATTGGAGTTCAGAAGAATGAGAGGCGATCTTATTGAAACATATAAGATTGTGAAGGGGCTTGATCAGTGGATGCGGTAAGGATGTTCCCAAAGATGGGTGAAACTAGAACTAGGGGGCATAATCTTAGAATAAGGGGCTGCTCTTTCAAAACTGAGATGAGGAGAAACTTCTTCACTCAGAGGGTAGTAGGTCTGTGGAATTTGCTGCCCCAGGAAGCTGTGGAAGCTACATCATTAAATAAATTTAAAACAGAAATAGACAGTTTCCTAGAAGTAAAGGGAATTAGGGGTTACGGGGAGCGGGCAGGAAATTGGACATGAATTTAGATTTGAGGTTAGGATCAGATCAGCCATGATCTTATTGAATGGCGGAGCAGGCTCGACGGGGCGATTGGCCTACTCCTGCTCCTATTTCTTATGTTCTTATGTAAACCTGAAATAAAAAATCCCTTAACGTGGCTTCCAGGTTTGCCGTCTGAATGCTGCGCAGCGGGGGCGGGGGGCGCGCACCCGCATGACCTGCTGTCAGCTGGAGTATTTAAAGGGCCATTGATGCAATGGTTTTTGTTGGAGAAAGGAGGATTTGCAAATAATGGAGCATCATAGGAGCAAGCCTGCCCCCACATTCAGTGACTCCTCACTTGAGGTGCCATTGGCCGGGGTGAGGAGGAGGAGGGAAATATTCTATCCGGAGGACAGGAGGAAGCGCCCTGCCTTTGCCACCAAGAGGGCCTGCCTTGAGATGGCAGAGGAGGTGACCAGCAACGGTAGGGTCTCCCACAGTTGGGTGCAGTGCAGGAAGCACTTGAATGACCTAACCAGGTCAGGAAAAGTGAGTACACTTACTGATTCACCTCCATTGTGTGGTGCAAATCACCCCCCCTCCCCTCAACTCATTGTGCCCTGCAAAGCCTTACCCATCACATCATTCCTCACAGCCACTTAAGGCTCAGTGTCAACTACCTTCACATTCTGAGCATTTCCTCACCTCCCCATTAGTCACCCCACCACTACCACTCACCCCAATCCTGATCCAATGTGATGTATCTGTCTGATAGTCACCCTCTGATGCATCTCTTTCATGGTCAGCCTCACCCAAAGCAATGCATTCATCAGCTGACCACTTCAACATCACTCACTCACACATCGGTACTTTCTCCCTTTGTAGAAGAGAGCTCAGAATGCACTGGAAAGGACGAGGACTGAAGGGAGGGAGGGGGGGGGGCACAACAAATAGTGGTCCTCACAGAGGCAGAGGAGGAGTCCTTGGAACTTTCCTGCACGGTCGAGTGCCTGTCCCTCGGGGATGCCAAGACTGGCACCCCACAAACGTCTAGTGAAAGAACTTTAACATCCAACACACACAACATGAATTGATGTTATTAATGATTGGCGCTTTGAACACCTCAGTATGCTCATCACAACATTACATCTGTGATGATGCTTAATACTGCCTTCTGTTCTCTTCCAGGCCCTTCAAGGACTGAAGTGATGGAAGAGAGTGATTCCTCAGAGAAGCTCCCTGTCTCTGAGGGCACATCGTCTCATCTTAGCGAGCCATGCACCAGCGCAGATACTCACATCTCGGTGGGTCCTAGTAATGAGTTAGTTGCATTGTCACCTGGTGAGTCAACACACACAAGCGAGCACGAGCAGACACTGGTTGCAGAGGCAGCTGTGGAGAATCCGCATTGGTGGGCACACTCGTCTCCAGGCTCTGCTCAGCTAGAGGCTGATGCTGAACCCCGGGGCCATCCTTTAAAAGGAGAATAATCGAGGGATAGCAGCACATTTGGAACAGGTGCCACATGCACACTCCATAATAGCGGAGAGGATGGAGGAATCCAACTCCTGCTTTAGTTGACTGGTAGCGCAGTTAAGTGTGGGAATGTCTGCGATGGAGAGAGTGGGAGCCTCCATTGAGCTTCAAGCATGGCTCACAAATGAGTCCATTCAGGCTCTGACAACGGCCGTGCGAACTCAAGGTGAACAACATTCTGCCGCCTTAAACAGGCTGACAGATACTTTAGAAGTGGCCTTACAAGGCTTCACACATGTCCTCCAAACTGTTGTCCAGCAGGGTGGTAGGAGTGATGTGGCCCTGGCCCAGGAGAGGGATGATGGTGAAAGGGGACATGGAAGTGGGGACGCCACTCAAGGAGCTCCCACCTCTCACCTGTTGCCTCCCCCCCAACCAGTACCCACAAAGCTGCCTCCTCTCCCAACGTCGGAGTCGACCCCTGCACAGGTGCAGGTGGAGCAGTCTTTGGAGGGGCCCTCATGGGCTCCAAAACCCAGAGGGTGGAGGCCCAAAGTATCTCAACAGTCAGGGCATGAACATGAACAACCTGCCACTACCTCTGCTGCAGCCACAGGGGATGAACCACTTGGAAGTAGTAGGAAGAGAAAGGCAAAGTTTTTGTAATCACAAAGGTTATGCAGAAGGGTGTTTGACAGATTGTCATCTCTTTCATTTCTCTTTGTTTTTTGTTGCATGCACATTAAATCTTATAATTCTCATCTCCACTGTCACGTCTTGCCCATTCTTGAGTCCCTTTGTTGATAGCGCCCTTTCATTTGTTTCATTGTGAACGGCGAGCCTTGATGCCACCCAGTGGGTGCATTTACAATGGTTGTAGGAATGTTTTGTGCGGGGGGGAGGGGATGGTCTGGTGTTGGCCGTGCTCGTTCCAGGTGGTCATAGAATTTGACCATCCTCACTTTGCATATCTCCTTAGGAGAACCTATTAAATATTAATGCCTCCCTGGCATGACGAGCAGCCAGGTGAGCCGCTGTTCTGCCAATGGGTTGTTCCTCCTCCTCCACCTCCTCCTCCTCCTCTTTCTCCCCTTCCTCAATATTGATGGCAGATGTGGATGCTGGATGAGGGCATGGGCCCTATAATTTTACCCACTCTCACTGGTACGAACTGAAGGCCTCCCCCAGATTGATCCAAGCTCTGAAACTGCATCTTCAGCATTCCTATGGCATGTTCAGTGACAGACCTGGTGGTGCTGTGACTGTCGTTGTACCACAGCTGTGCCTCGCTGGTGGGGTTTCTCACAGGTGTCATGAGCCACATCTGCAGGGGATATCGCTTGTCTCCAAGGAGCCAGCCCTTAAGTCTATTTGGTGTGTGGAAGAGGGCCGGGATGTTGGATTCTTGCAAAATGAAGGAATCATGGCAGCTGCCAGAGAATGTGGCACACACCTGCATAGATCTATTCCAGTGATCGCAAACCAGCTGCACATTGATGGAGTGATAACCCTTTCAGTTGATGAACAGTCCTGGCTCATGTGCAGGTCCTCGGATTGCTATGTGTGTGCAATCAATTGCACCCTGTACCCGTGGGAAGCCAGCCAGAGAGTGGAAACCCACTGCCCTCTCAGTTTGGCTGATGTCATCCATGGGGAAGTTGACATAGTGGGACGCCCTGCGAAACAATCAATCCTTCACCTGTCGTATACAGTTGTGAGCAGTCGACTGAGAGACCCTGAAGGTGGCACCCTGGAAGGATCAGGAGGTGAAGAAGTTGAGGGCAGTGGTGACTTTAACTGCCACAGGCAATGCGATGCCACTAGGTCCAGCCGGAAGCAGCTCTGCATGAAGCAGTGCACAGATGTCTGCGACCACCTGGCAACTCACTCTGAGTTTTCGTTGGCATTGCTCCTCAGAGACTCGGTCTGTACACCCTCTCACATGGGTAGTGCCTCCTCCGACGTCGGGCCCTCGGTTGATCCCCTCTCTGTTCTTGTGCAGGTCCCTGTGGTATACCTGTGTCTTGTGGAGCTGCAAGTGGCGGAACTGTGCGCTGTGCCTGGCGAGGATGCTGACGTTCCTCCTCCTCGGATGTAGTGGTGAATGCAGCCATTGCGCCACCCCCCGCCCCCCCCACCCCCCCCATCCTGATGTTGTCAATTTGAGGGGGTCCAAAAAGTAGGTAAATACTTGTCTGAACACAAGAATTCTTACTGTTAACAAAGAAATCTCAGTCTAAACACAAAGAGCTCCCAGCCAAAGGTTTGTCTGAGAGAACTGCTGCAAAAACTAACCTTCTCTTCACATCTGCCAAACAGTGATTTAAATGGCCAAAAGGCTGCCAGTTGCAATCCGCCTTCATTTCCATGGCGTCTTTTAGACACCATGGGAAACATGTTGAGGCAGGGTTAAAATGATGTCCCTGCCTTAATACACAAAATATAAACTAGTTAAACTACTTTAAGTACTTTAATTCATTGTTTAATTGTCGGCCTGCCGGCTTTAATTGACGATGGGACTTCCGGCTTCCTGATCCGCGCGTGCACCCAGGTGCGTCTGGGTCGTAGGCGTTTTTCGGCGGGTTGGAGTCGGGATTCCCTCCCGCTCCATAAAAATGCTCTTTTGTTTGCCACCCTGCCCCGAACCCACCCGGACTTGGCAGTTAAAATCCTGCCCTTTGAGTGAGTTAGTGATTGTGAGTAATAAGTGTGTGAGTCAGTGAGAGAGTGTGAGTGAATGTGAGCCGAGCCTCTGATGATCTATGAGTACATTCAAATCCACCAATGTGGAATATTAATTTTAGCCAAAATCCCAATAACGCAAGCTGTTTTGAAGTTCCTGAATTTATTCTTAACTTGGCCATTTGTGGTATAGTCAGTCGCATTATATTTAAGTCTGGCAATTGGCAATTGTTATGTTTGTCCTGTATTAATAAATATAATGGATTTCTGCCATATCAGAGATTCAACAGCATTGAACATTAAATGCTTTATAACCTGTGCAGTGCATTGCACAGGCACACACTGTGGATTAAGCAGCACATTACAAGGAGTAGCTTTCTGGAAGAAAAAAGTAATATTACAATTACAGAAGTGTTTGTGGGTTACAGAATTGGATATTAATAATTTTATTTAAATAATGTTTATTTGCTATATTTAATAAATTAGTTTTCTCTCGTGCAATATGAAAGCAAATCTGAGTTGAATGCTTGGAAATGTTTGATTTCGACCACAATTAGCATCAACCGGACAATGTCTCACCCTGGTTTAGGCTCAGGCAGTTTTAGAGTTTGTTGAAGTGACAGAATATTCTTGCTAGTAAAAATACCTATTTTCCAAACTGAGGAAAACCTCCTAAAACATTCAAACAGGACTTGCAGTTCATTTACACGGGTTTATCATCCACAGGGCTGAATAAACTGAAAGAGCAGTGTGTTCCTCTGTGAATGCCTGTTAACCAATTGTTATGCTAGTTGTGAATTAACCCAAACTGACCTAGAAATTTGATGGCGATGTGCCTGTTTTTCAAGCGCAAAATGGACTTCTAAGCATCCAATATGGCACGTGGGGCACGTGTGCTCATTACGTGCTAGAAGTCCATCACCCGCCATATTGGATTGGGCTGCTCTGTAAGTGCATGCCAGAACAATTTAAGGAGTTGCACAACACCAGGTTATAGTCCAACAGCTTTATTTGAAATCACAAGCTTTCGGAGCTTTGCTCCTTCGTCTTTTGGCCTATTTCCTGAGTCTGAACACTTAATTCTGACTGCTGAGAAGAAGATTTTTTCTGGTGCTGCACTGTTTTTGGCTGACTTCACAAGAGTTGTACTGCAGTCATGGGTGGTCTGGTAGGGCTGCCTTTGGGGCTGGAGCACGAGAGAGAGCTCCTTCCTCACTTCACCTGACAAAGGAGCAAAGCTCCGAAAGCTTGTGATTTCAAATAAAACTGTTGGACTATAACCTGGTGTTGTGCGACTCCTTACATTTGTCCACCCCAGTCCATCACCGGTATTTCCACATCAGAACTATTTAAAGCAGTGAATAAAATATTTAAATTAGGGTCCCATGCTTCTTGTAGGACTCTTTCCTGATATTTGCATGCCCTGGAGCCAGACTTGCCTTGTGCTAAACTCACCCAGCAACTCAGGACACTAACGGAGAGAAAGGACCCTTCAGCAGCGCTATTTAAATGCTCATCAACTACTTATAGGCCGGTTGCCGGTTTGTCATTTGAGGCTGTTGGTTAACTGCTGTGCATTTTTTGGCCTGTTTCCTGAGTCTGAACACTTAATTCTGACTGCTGAGAAGAAGATTTTTTCTGGTGCTGCACTGTTTTTGGCTGACTTCACAAGAGTTGTACTGCAGTCATGGGTGGTCTGGTAGGGCTGCCTTTGGGGCTGGAGCACGAGAGAGAACAGTAAGGAAGACAGGAGAGAGCAGGAGCAGTTCACGGAAGATGGAGGAGGAGGGCACTGGGCAGGAGGTCACACCCAAAACAGGTATCCAGGGAGCCAATCAGAGGCACTGTAACCTATTTTACCCATATATGGACATGCTTCCATTTTGTTTCTCTCTGATCTTTTCAGCAGTTTTTCAGCAGACACAATTTAAGGCAAACTGCAGTAAGTCAGTTTAGGATTACACCATGTGCATTGGTATTGAGCGGCCTAAGTAGCAGTCTTTAAATGTCCTCTCAGGAAATTTTTACACTTGTATTTTTGTGGAGCTGCAAGGAGTTCTCCTCCTAGCTCTATAAAAATACTATGGGCCGTTACTGGCCCTGGCTCACCCCTCCCCTCCCCCCTTGCCACACCACCCACCAGGATCTACCTGCAGCTGCCACCCGTGTCCCAGCCAGTCGAAAATTCTGTGGCCCAAAACATACGAGCTGCTTCAAGACGCCTGTTTGGTGTCTGCAGCTCACCGGTCGGATTCAAATGAGGCCCAGGCCTCAGAATTATGGCGGCCTCTTGGCCACCAAAATGTGGCAGGCGGCAGGTGGTTGGTGCCCTCTGCTGGTCAGCTGGCCAAAACTTAAAATCTACCCCACGGGATGTTTATCTGATTGGGCTTCCAAAAGGCAAATAAGATTTGCAAGCCAAATTTTTAATTAACAATTAGAATCCTGTTAATAAATGTTAATTTTTGGACTAAAAGTCTGTTTTCGTATGTACCTTTTTGAAGCCTCAGCCCTATTAACATTTGTCACTGCATGTAAACAGAAACAAGAATAAACCCAATGTCACAGTCGCACCAATCTGCTGTGAAATCTCTGAGTGGCATCCTCATGTTGGCAACATTTAAAAATCTGCATAAAAGTACAATCTAATTGAGAATCTAATTGCCAGATCTTACAAATTTACTCGCTTGGAGCTCATTTCGGAAATTTAGTCACAAAATCTTAATGATCCACTGCCCTCTGTACCTGAATTCCCAATATCTGTTCCCAGTGGTGAAGTAGTGCTATAAGAAAAAATTGCACACTTTAGTAGAAAACACTTCTTTTCGACTGCTTAAGTAACTAAATTCTAAAGACATTTTTAAAGCCCGAATCATTCCCCATTTATTTTTGTGAAAGTTTATTAGGTAAATTAGCTGAGTACTTAAGGTTCATGATCGCATTTTGATTCTGAAGAAAGTAACACTTGCATAGAGGTGCGAACGGCTAGAAGAGATTTTCCTTGGTATGCTGCAGACGCACTGGATCATCTGGGTGGAACGAATATCAAAAAATCCAGTAGGTCCGAGTGTGCACCTGTAAAGGAAGCAGCCCAGTTTTACTCCACTCATTTAAGCGGAAGGAAAATCGGGTGGGTTCCTTCACAGGCATGCTCTATGACCAGCCTGATTTTCCAATAAACCTTGCACCCAGGCAAATTGGTGCACCTGGGCTCAGACCCAGGAAAATTTGGGGGCTGAATTTCCTCAGGGAGTATCCTGCACCGCCACCGTGACTTTGGCAGAGATCCCGTTTACACGCGTTAACAGGGTTTCCGCCAAACTTCTGCCAAAGTTACACTGGCCGAGCAGAAGAAGCTAAGAGGAAATTCCTCACCCTTCTTTGTTTTATTAGAGTTTTTTTGTCTTATAGTTCAAGAAAGTCAGTTAATTAGTTTTATGATAAGTTCTGAAAATTGAACAAATACAATGATGTAGAATATCCATTTTTGTAATTTCTCCAGGGTTTCCGTGAAAGTTACGGTGAGAGATTGGGAGAACCTCTCCCAAAATTCCAAGCAAATGAAATTAAGGAAATTTCTAAATTTTATGGAAGGTTTCTTAATTTAGAGCAGGATCAACCATAAAAGTGGTACTTTTGCTAAATTCTATTGTATTACAGCAAACTCTCATTGCTAATTTTCTACTCAGCACCTTGCCTCAAATGGAAGTGCCATAGTCGCTAGTCCCTGTGTAAAGCATACATTGCAATGTACACAATAATCGAGACTGCAATAAGGAATGAAAAAACAAAAGTTTATTGTTGTTTATAAATCTGACCTTCTCATTGTATTCAAGCTGAACAAATCGATTATATTTATATAATGTTCTAGGTACCACTAGCACTGGTGTTCAAATGAGCTCCACATTAAATATTGCTTTCCATACAATGCTTAACTCAAATACAACACTCCTTTCTCTTATCTCCTGAGAACAGCATTGTATTGAGGGAGAACTGTTTTTTACAGAAACTGGGCTTCTGATTAGCTAATACAACCCGGAAGTGGTGGAGCTAATAGAAATGATGCAGACCGTCCATACTACCCTGTAGCTTCCTTCATTCCCTTCAAACCTCTCCTCTGATGATGTTCCCCAATCTTCTGATGAGCGGCAACATAACTGGCTCTGGAAGTGGCCAAAGCATTACTGCCCCATCCAAACTCCACTGGCATATCAAAATATCAATGACTTCTTTGTCTTGCTACCCTGTGATGGGGCTCAAAATTGCCATCTGATATGGACTTTATGGATTATGTAGAAATCAGTCTTTAAAGCAGTTTATTTTCTCCATATGTTCGTGCTTTTAATATCACTGTTTGTTAGCTTTACGTTGAGGGGAGTGTGCCCATGTTGTTATTTTGTTTTATTTGTTTCTCAAACATAACAGTCTAGTATCCTTTTTTCATGTTGGTCTACATCAAATGATATTCAGCAATACTCTCACTAAAGAGGATTGGAGCCATGGGCTATCTTTTAGAAATTCCTTAGTCTTTGAGAAGTTGGTGGGACACAATGCAATCCAAGAAGACCCTTTCCTAGAAGTAGGTTAACAAGGGCATATGGAAAAAGATTGTTGAAAGATGCTATCTTCTCATTCATAGTATGTTTCTCTATTTACATTGTTCATGTAAGCACAAAGACATTTTTCCACAAGCTTCATTCACAAAAAATGGTTTTGGCCATTCTCCACAAGATGACAATTGAAGTATTAGACCTTCTGGACTAATATATATATAGGAATTGTACAGGCCAACAATATTCACTGTTTGGAGTGTGACAGGTAATTCCGCTACCATGGAGTTGCTGATAAGCATTTACAATGATGGTATCTTTTACTCATTTATTGTATGTAGCACGCATATGACACATATGATTGAGATTTTTAAATAAATCACCCTTGTCTTTTTTGATGGATGGGGTGAACTAGAAGGGCAAGGTAAAGTTTATTTAACCAAGTAACATCATGAAAACAGAAATAATATAAGGCACGGGGCATACAAGTATTAACTTTACTTGAAATGTTCTGGCGGTTTTTTTCTTCATTTCCTCGATTGTCCCCTGGACTACACATCATTCCCCAGCTAAAGTTGTGGGTAGGACACCTGCTTCCATCCCTTGTTCAAATCTTGTGCCAGCCACTGTGAGGGATTTGAGAGTAGCCTTAGATGATTCACCTAGTGATGGTTGTTCTTACCTATAATCAGTGAACCTCCCACCTGACCCTGCAAAAGGCTAAGATGAGAGGCTGCATATCATGACACCACTATTCCCTGCCAGAATGGAGATGATTGGATAATTCCCCCATCAATCACGCTTGGAGACCACACTGCTGTAAGTGACTGGGATTGATTTTACGTGCATAATTTGTATGTAACTATCCTCCACTCACTGCATTTGGCTGGAGAAATCACCCTGCTTTTATTGGGAGAAGTTGCAGCAGTTTCGGTCATGAGTTCCGTTTGCTGTAGTACGTAGAGACTCTTTTTAAATAGATTCTGTAAACTGTTTGCTGTAGTGTGCTGTTTAAATAGACTCTGTTTGCTGAGTAGATAGACATTGTTTGCTGTAAAATAGACTGTTTGCTGTGAGTCCTGTCATAAGTCCTGCCCTGCCTCCAACAGCTGACACAGTGGTTTCAATAGACACTCTGAAGATGAGGAATTCATGGAGAATTCTACGAGCCCTTGGCAGGGGACAGTAATTCATTAACATACTGCAGCTCCCCAGTACTTTTCTAAGTAAAACTGCTACAATGATACAATGTTTGCATACCTTCCAATTGATTCCTACATAGGAATGGATGATTATAAGGCAAGAAGATTCAGCTGTAGTACTAAACTCCCACCATGGGGACACTTTCAAATTCCAAACTAAGCTAATATTTACCTTTGTCTGTTTTTAATAAATATAATTTATCAGTTCTTGATAAACTGCTAGAGATGTGCAGCAGTTAACAAATCACTCGAGAAATGTAGAATGATAAGAAGTACATCTCTTGTCAGAGTGCCATTGACAGTGTTAAAGAGGAGACTCTATGATGGAACAAATAAGAAGGATAGCAGTAGAGGGTAACTGCAGGAAATCTAATGGGACTAAAAAGAACAGTTTTATTTCTGTGGGCTTCAACACCAATGGGACTTGGATCACTTAAGATGAAACTGAAGTAAACCAAATATCAAGTTAGGTTACTTCGGTCATTTTATTTCACACGTTCTTGAAATATGAGGAGGCTTAATTGTGAAGTACATCCTCTTACTCACACGTTCTTTGCTCAGGTAAGTCCTTCAGCCTTCATATCCTCTAAATGACAAACTTTTTGAAGTGTTTTGCATTGCCATATGCTTTGTGAATTTAAGGGTGGCAACTGGGACATTAGCAAGCACAATTAAGAACATAAGAACATAAGAAATAGGAGCAGAGTCGATCATATGGCCCCTTGAGCCTGGTCCCCCATTCAGTAAGAGCACAGCTGATCTTCGACCTCAGCTCCACTTTCCCACCCGATCCCCATATCCCTTGATTCACTTAGAGTCCAAAAATCTATCGATCTCAGCCTTGAATATACTCAACGACTGAGCATCCACAGCCCTCTGGGGTAGAGAATTTCAAAGATTCACAACCCTCTGAGTGAAGAAATTCCTCCTCATCTCGGTCCTAAATGGCCACCCTCTTATCCTGAGACTATGCCCCCTAGTTCTAAACTCTCCAGCCAGGGGAAACAGCCTCTCAGCATTTACCCTGCAAACCCTCTCAGAATTGTATATGTTTCAATGAGACCACCTCTCATTCTTCTAAACTCCAGAGAGTATAGGCCCATTCTACTCAATCTCTCCCAATAGGACAACCCTCTCATCCCAGGAATCAATCTATTGAACCTTTGTTGCACAGCCTCTAAGGTAAGTATGTCCTTCCTTACATAAGGAGACCAAAACTATGCACAGTACTCCAGGTGTGATCTCACCGAAGCCCTGTACAATTGCAGCAAGACTTCCTTACTCTTGTACTCCAACCCCTCGCAATAAAGGCCAACATACCATTTACCTTCTTAATTTCTTGCTGTACCTGCATGTTAACTCTCTGTGCTTCGTGTACAAGGACACCCAAATCTCTCTGAACACCAACATTTAATAGTTTCTCACCGTTAAAAAATATTCTGTTTTTCTATTCTTCCTACCAAAGTGAATAACCTCACATTTCCCCACATTATATTCCATCTGCCACTTTCTTGCCCATTCACTTAACCTGTCTATATCCCTTTGCAGACTCTTTGGGCCTGATTTTAGCAGGCCTGCGGGTTTCCTGCGGGTTGGGTTTCGGGTGCGTGGCCTCCGCGCCCGGTGAAATTAGTGGGTTGCCCGCGCGATCGTAGCAGGCAACACACTAATAGGAATCAATTACCTGCTCCTCCGGGGTCCGCGCTGCTGGTCTGCGCGTCGGGCGGGCTGCGCATGCGCAGTACGATCTGTCAGCTGGAGGCTCTCTACTTAAAGGGGCAGTCCTCCACTGACAGATGCTGCAACCAATGGAACAAATTACAGCATGGAGCAGCCCAGGGGGAAGGCTGTTCCCAGTGTAATGATGCCTCACCCTAGGTATCATCAGATGGGGTGAGGAGGAGGGGGAGGACAGAGATCTTCCACCCGGCGGGCGGGAGGAAGCGGCCTGCCTCTGCCACCAAGAAGGCCTGGCTCGAGGTGGCAGAGGGGGTCACCTGCACCACCAACATATCGCCCACCTGCATACAGTGCAGGAGGCGCTCCAATGACCTCAGTAGGTCAGCCACAATGAGAACACGTAGTCTTTCCCCTACACTCCGTCTGCCACAACACTGCCCCCACCCCACATCTCCTTCGGCACCGCCAACACTACTGTGTCACATCACCCCTCATACCCACTCAAACCCCATCCTCATCTTACCTGCACCTACTCACCTCGCCAGTACTCACCCGCCACTAACACGCAACCCAATCCTCATACAATCTCATGGCTCTATCCCATACTCACCCTCTCGTTCATCTCCCTCACGGCCAGCCTCACTCAACCTGCCACCACCTGTGCTGCAGCCACAGGGCATGCATCACATATGTGCAGTAGGCAGCGTACGGCAAACGTGTCGTGAGCATGAAGGGGATGCACAAGGGTGTCTGAGGGTTTGCCATGGGTGTTACCTATATTGAATTTCAGAGCAACAAACAGCACACATTATATTGGCACCACCACTGCCATGTCTCCGCGAATCCTGTCTGTTGTGTCCAATAATGCCCGCTCCTGGGTATCACTATGAGGACCCACCACTGATGCCACCCATTGTGTTACTGCAGAGTAGGTGCAGGTGTATTTGCAGGGCTCTTCCGTGCAGACGACTGAGAGACATCGGCGGTGTACCCGGCTGCACCCTGGAAGGATGCGGAGGAGAAGTTGTGGAGGGCAGTGGTGACTTTGGCAGCGACAGGTAAGCAGATGGTGCTGGGGCCAGCCAGGAGCAGCTCAGCATGAAAGAGCCTGCAGATCTCCACGACTACATGTCGAGTGAATCTGCGCCTCCATGTGCACTGCTGCTCAGAGAGGTCCGGGGAGCTGCGCCTCGGTCTGTGGACCCTGTGTCGAGGGTAGTGCCCTCTGCGACGCGTCTCTCTCTGCGGTAGCCCTCCCTCCTGCTGTACAGGTGGATGTGTCACAGCACTCTGTTGTGGAGCTCCACGTGTCAGAGGTGGACGGCGTGGACTGCGAGGCTGCTGGGGCTGGTCATGCTGTTCGTCCTCCGAGGATGTCAACGCACCACCCATCTGGCAGGTGTTGGTCTGAGGGGTTGTGCAGGGTAGGTAGGTGGTTCCTCGCACTGGGGCTGCGGTTTCACGTCGGTCTGTCCTCTGGCTTGGCGGGGGTGGTGGAGGGCAGGGGTTGCCCTACGTGACGCGGTGGCCTCCTGCGTGGGTGAGGGCTCTCCCATCCGCTGTGGAGTGCACCTTGGCAGCTGCCACAGGCTGCTGGCTGGAACACGACCGGTTGAAGGGAGACTGTTTCCCCCAGTGTGTGAAACACACTGCCTTGAACCTAAAATCCCACACTTCCTCTTTTGACAGCTGCTTCAGCTAATTTAATGACCTCAACAAGCAAGGTAAGTACACTCAAGTGGAACCCCGCTGGCTTTAATTGCCTGCGGGATTCCCACCAGCGGGGCCTGCGCACGCAGCCCCGCACGTCAGCGCGGCACCCGGAAGTGGCCGGGATCTCGGCGCGATCCGGTCACGTGACTGGATATCGGGATTTTCGGGCCCCCCCCGCTGGAAACCCGCAGGAAACCCGACGCTAAAATCGAGCCCTTTGTGTCCTCCTCACAGCTTACTTTCCCACCTGGCTTTGTATCGTCAGCAAACTTGGATACATTACACTCGGTCCCTTCATCTAAATCATTAATATAGATTGTAAATAACTGAGGCCCAAGCACTGATCCTTGTGGCACCTCACTAGTTTCAGCCTGCCAACCTGAGAATGACCCGTTTATCCCTACTCTCTGTTTTCTGTCCATTAACCAATCCTCTATCCATGCTAATATATTACCCCCCACCCTATGAGCCCTTATCTTGTGTAACAGCCTTTTATGTCGCACCTTATCAAATGCCTTTTGAAAATCCAAACATACTACATCCACTGGTTCTCCTTTATCTACCCTGCTAGTTTCATCCTCAAAAAACTTTAATAGATTTGTCAAACATGATTTCCCATTCATAAAACCATGTTTTCTCTGCCTAATCATATTATGATTTTCTAAGTGCCCTGTTACCACTTCCTTAATAATGGATTCCAGCATTTTCCTGACTACTGATGTCAGGCTAACTGGCCCATAGTTCCCTGTTTTCTCTCTCCCTCCTTTCTTGAATAGCAGTGTTACATTAGGCTGTGAAGACTTCTGAATAATGAGTCACCCTTTAGGAAAAGTTAATTCCCAAGGAAATGTGATGTTGCGTAAATATCCATACAAAAATAGAAACAACAGATGTACTATTTCATTGATCTTGGATGTGAATCAGAAAAACACATGAAGACTTTTTGAGTCACTAATATGGTCTTTAACTCTATTCATTCATCATAGTCATAGCTGAAATGAACATGGAGCTGATTCAATAATGACAGAAAAAGACCTATTTTTGTAACATTGGCTTTCAAACCGACATCTAACTGTGATAATATCCATGCTCTTCCATCATCGCGCAATCCAATAAATTTTAATAGCAGTGATAAGGATGCCTGTCATTTAAATTACAGCTATTTTAAGACCTACTTTATCATACAGAAACTATCATTTCATTATAATTACTACTTTTTTTCTAACATTTCAACTGGCTATGTATTTGTCATCTCCTCACAAAACTGCAATTTTTGGCAAGAATTGTTAATATTTTAGATAGCAGGTGCATTATGCATACATAGCTAGTCAATTGGCAGTATGAAATTTTCATGAAATCTGTAGTTAATCTGCATTTCAAATGTCACCTCTTCAGAAAATGAATTAAATACATTCAATTATATATATAATTGAATGTAATTTTGCCTTGATGACAGGTTTCTTTAGCAAAAATCTATAATTGCCCAGCAGAAAAATGCCACTGGCTGTTCTGGTTATATCCCTTGCTATTGTAATTAGATTGATGTATCAAAAACGACAATGAACATCAGTGATGGACAATTTTGTCAGAACAACAATGTCCTCAAACAATTCAGGTTTGAGAATGAAAGTAGATTTGCTCAGCCATGTTCATTTCTATTAAAGTAATAGAAAGTAAAATTTTATTAATTTCACCCCAATATATTTTTCAAACAGCATATTGTAACATGCTTAGTTCAACTGCAAATGTATGCCTGTAATTTGCTGCTGGTGCATAAATCAGCGGTAAACTGTGCAATGGGAGAGGTTTCTGTGAGTATATTTGCCTGACCATTTACTCACCATTTACTCATGATTTTGCATATTTGGACTGTTGAATGCAAGCTGCTGCCTGCAGCCTAATGGAGCAGTCAGATGGTGCCATAACTGACACTTATATAAATAGCTACTGCTGCTATTTAAACTGTAGCACTTGTGCCTTCAACAAAAGTGAAGAAGCTTGTGCGAGAAAATTGTGTGGACAATGGAGGCTTCTCACCTGCACCCCACCAATTTTACTGATGCTGCCTTGGAATTCATGCTACAGGAAGTGAGGGAAAGGAGAGCTGTCCTCTTTGAAACTTTGTGGATCTTCCACAGAAAAGGGGACAGTTGACATGTTGTATGCTGTCACCAACATCTAGAGGACCTGGATCCAAACCAAGCGGAAGGGTAAATCCAAAGAACAGTTCTCTCTGCCAAGAAGCTGTCTCATATATCCTTGCCATGAAGTGCCTCCTCACAACCTGTTACTCAATTCCTAATGCCCCATCCTAATATTCTATATGACCTTATAGCCCTTAGTTTAACATCATTTGTGGGTAGTTACCAGAATCTATCATCAGAGACAGAGTGACTGATCACTTGGACAAGTGTGAGCTGATCAAAGAGAGTCAGTGTGGATTCGTGAAGGACAGGTCATGTCTGACTAATCTAGTTGAATTTTTTGAGCTAGCATGGTGGACAAGGGAGGGTCAAAGAATGTTCTCTATATAGACTTCCAGAGGGCACTTGAAAAGGTTCCGCACATGAAATTATTAGCAAGAATAAATGCGCATGGAATTGGAGGTAACCTTGTGACATGGTTGGTAATTGGTTGAGAGGTAGGAGAAGAGAGTAAGAATGAAGGGAACATTCTCTAATTGGCAGAATGTAACAAGTGGTGTTCCCCATGGATCTGTACTCAGGCCTCAGCTTTTCACCATATTTCTTGGATGAAGGTACAGAGAGTTCTATATCCAAGTTTGCAGATGACACTAAGTTACGAGGCACAGTAAATTGTAGAAATGGGAGCAGGAGGTTACAAAGGGACATAGACAGATTTAATGAGTGAGCAAGACTAAGGCAGATGATGTTCAATATGGGAAAATGTAAGGTCACTTTGGACCTGAGAAAGACATATCGGAATATGTTTTTAAAGGTGAGAGACTAGGAGCTGTGGACAAGCAAATGGATCTGGATGGCCATGTGCACAGATCACTAAAATCTAGTGCACAGATACAAAAAGTAATCAATGGAATGGAATATGGCTAATGAAATATAGGCTTTTATCTCAGTGGGTTGCAATAAAAAAGTAAGGAAGTGATGTTTCAGTTGTACAGAGTCTTGGTTGGACCCTTTCTGGAGTACTGTGTCATATTTTGAGCAGCAAATCACCGAACCAAAATATATATTGGTCTTGGAGTGGATACAGTGCAGATTCACCAGAATGATGCCAGGGCTTAAAGTGTTGAATTAGGAGGACAGGTTGCATAAACTTGAGGGTTGATCTAATTGAGGTCCTAAAAATAATAAAGGGATTCAATAAGGTAGATACAGAGAATCTGCTTCCTCCGATGGGGCAAGCCAGAACAAGAAGCCATAATCTAAAATTTAGAGCTAGGCTATTTAGGATTGAATTCAGTAAGTACTTTTTCATACAATAGGAAGTGGAAATCTGGAATTCACTCCCACAAAGGCTGTGGATGCTGGATTAATTGAAAATTTCAAGACTGAGATCAATAGATTTTTGTTGGGTAAAGATATCAAGAGATATGGAGCAAAGGCAAATGAATGGAGTGGAGGTACAGATCAACAATGTTCTAATTGAATGGCGGAACAGGCTCGAGGGACAGAATTGCCTTCTCTTGTTCCTCTGATTGCAAGTATTTTTTCAAAATGGTCATTCCACCGGTTATCTTTGCCTATAGGGCATCATTTTAGCACCCGCTATCGGGTGCGTTCCTGGCGGGGGGGCTCCGAAAATCGGAGAATCCCGGAGTGGGTCGGGAGCCCGACTGCAACCCGCCCACTTCCGGGTTCCCCACTGACGCGCCGGTGTGCACTCGCAGCCCCCGCTGGAGGGAATCCCGCAGGCAATTAAAGCCAGCGGGATGCCACTTGAAGCTATTTACTTTGCTTGTTCAGGTCATTAACTGACCTGATTAAGGGATTATGTGAGGAGGGGTGGGATTTTATAGCAAACTGGGACTGTTTCCCACACTGGGGGAAACACTCCCAGTTCAAATGGACGTGTTGCAGCTGTCAGCCTGTGGCAGCTGCAAAGGTCCATTTGACAGGTTGCGGGGGGGAGACCCTCACTCATTGCAGGAGGCCACTGTCACTTGGGACAAAGTTTGGCCTCCACCACCCTCCTCCGGACAATCAAAGTCACCAACTTGCACACCTACCCCGGGGTCCAGAGACATGTACCTACCTTGCGCACCCCCTCAGATGTACATCTTCCGGATGGGGGCCGGCGTAGCTGCAGTCATGACCTCCTCGGAGGGCGAACAGCATCACCAGCCTCACCAGCATCGCCATCCACGCCGTCCACCTCTGACACGTGGAGCTCCACAAAAGAGTGCTGCGACACATCCACCTGTACAGCAGGAGGGAGGGCAACCGCAGAGAGAGATGTGTCGCAGAGGGCACTACCCTCGACACAGGGTCCACAGACCGAGGCTCAGCTTCCTGGGCCTCTCTGAGCAGCAGTGCTCACGGAGGCTCAGAGTCACTCGATATGTAGTCGTGGACATCTGCAGCCTCCTTCATGCCAAGCTGCTCCTTGCTGGCCCGAGCACCATCTTCTTACCTGTCGCTGTCAACGTCACCACTGCCCTCAACAACTTCTCCTCCGCATCCTTCCAGGGTGCAACCGGGGACATCGCCAACGTCTCTCAGCCGTCTTCACAAAAGAGCCCTGCAAATACACCTACACCCACTCTGCAGTGACAAAATGGGTGGCATCAGTTGTGGGTCTTCATTGTGATCCTCAGGAAAGGGCATTATTGCACAAACCAGACAAGATTCGCAAAGACATGGCAGTAGTGGTGCCAATATAATATGTGATGTGAGTTGGTCAGAAATTCAATATAAATAACAACCATGACAAACCCTCAAACACCCTTGTGCAACCCCTTCATGCTCACGACACGTTTGCCTTACGCTGCCTACTGCACATATGTGATGCATGCCCTGTGGCTGCAGCACAGGTAGTGGCAGGTTGATTGAGGCTGACTGTGAAAGAGATGCATGAGAGGATGAGTATGAGACAGAGCCATGAGATTGTATGAGGATTGGGTTGAGTGGTAGTGGCAGGATGAGTACTGGCGAGGTGAGTAGGTGCAGGTAAGGTGAGGATGAGGTTTGAGTGGGTATGAGGGGTGATGTGACAGAGTAGTGTTGGCTGTGCTGAAGGAGATGTGGGGTGGGAGCGGTGATGTGGCAGATGGAGTGTAGTGGAATGAGTAAGTGTACTCACTTCGACTGACCTACTGAGGTCATTGGAGCGCCTCCTGCACTGTATGCAGGTGGGTGATATGTTGGTGGTGCAGGTGACCTCCTCTGCCACCTCGAGCCAGGCCTTCCTGGTGGCAGAGGCAGGCCGCTTCCTCCCGCCCGCAGGTGGGAAGATCTCTGTCCTCCCCCTCCTCCTCACCCCATCTCATGATACCTGGAGTGAGGCATCATTAAACTGGGAGCAGCCTTCCCCCTGGGCTGCTCCATGCTGTAATTTTTTCTATTTGTTGCAGCATCTGTCAGTGGAGGACTGCCCCTTTAAATAGAGCTCCCCCAGCTGACAGATCTTACTGCGCATGCGCAGCCCGCCCGACGCGCAGATCAGCAGTGGGGAACCCGGAAGACCAGGTAAGTGGATCCAATTAGGCTGCGATCGCGCGGGTGGCTGACTGATTTCGCCGGGCACGTTACCCATGCGCCCGATAGCCCCCCTGCCGAGAACCCGCAGCCCTGGTAACATCGGGCCCATAATATACATCTCTGGAACTCTGCACCTGAACACCTTGGCGAATCACTGCCTTGAAAGCTCTTCCATCCTTGCATCTCTTCCATCACTAAAGCTGACTTCATTAACTGGTATGGTGCACTTTTCATTTCTTTTTCTCATGGAAACTCTTAATGTTCTACAAAGCTTAAATCCAAAACTTGAATATTGTTGCAATTTTTGAGAGAGACTCTTCTAGCATCTCTCTCTCTCTCTCTCATTCCTGGTCAGGATACAGGAGAAAGATTGCTGTCTTATAGGCAATTCATCTCTCCTAGCCTCTAACTTTCCTCCAATGCAACCTTTCTTGTCGTTCCTCATTTTACTGATACAAAGGTAGTCAGTGGTCCTCTGAACTTTCCCCTGATTTTGTCTAAGCTGTTCTAAGTGCCTGTCTTCCTCCTTATATCTCTACCGTGTTCAAATCTATTCTAATTTATTCTTTCCTAGGACCTCAAAATTGTGGAGCTAATTACCTCACTCACTCTTTCCTTCCTCCTACAAACTTCGATCTTGTAAAACCCAAGCTTGGCATCGCCCAATCGCCACTTCCTGAGTTACCATGTCTTCTCTTTCATCTTTTCACGTTTGGTGATGTCCTGCACTATGACACCATGGTTGTTGAATAATAAAAAAAAATTACAAAGAGTTGTAACCCTGCCTGATATTTCTCCCTCCTAACCCAGGGGCACTGAAACCAATGGCAATGCCCCCTACTGCCATTTCAGCTGCAACCAACTATGTTAGCACAAATCAGGCTAGTGCTGTGTCTCAGATCCACACTGGGAAGTGAATTTATAAATGTAGCTATCTGGGCAGCCTACCAGCAGCAGATTTAACATGGCAAAAACAAAATTCCTCTGGCAGGTACATCCAACCAATCATTAGCGCACATAGGAAATCCATACAATGCTGTTTGTAAGAGAGTTTTCCAATTAGTCAACATTCAAGCTTCACCATGGAGCTAATATAATCTGATGAGTTTATTGAAGAGTCCTCCACTTTTCCACTACAGCCACACAATACTCATCTTACAGATCTATATGTTCTAACATTTGATCACATTGGCTGTCTTAGTAAACAGCTAAGACTTTTTATTGACAGCTCTATTTTCTGATTTGTTAACTGACTACTCTGCCTCGTGACCATGCTATCCTTTGTACTTTTGCAGCTTACATTGATGGCCATCAGTTGCTGTGCTGCTACTTTCTTCTACACTATTAGGAAAAAGCTCTCTGCACAAAATTTGAATACAGTACAACCATTTTATACACCTCCTATGTGATGTAAGTGTTCTTTTTCCACAGTTGTTCCCCTTAGTGGTGATGTATTGTGTGATACATTTAATCCCCAACCTGTAACATCTTCTAAATCAGAGGTTCCCAAACTTTCTTCGAGGAGTCACAACCATGCGACTGCCCTTTCTAAGAAACAGTATATTTGCAAAGAACAAGAGAATCTTATTTCTCAGCTAACATAACATATTGCTTAAGACAGAAATTAACACAAAAAGCACAGAATCAGTACTTTACTACTGAATAAACTTGAACATAAAAGAACATTTGATAACTCACCTGTATCTGAGTAAGTAAGTAGGATGAACCTGTTTGCCAGTGCACAATTTGTGGAATCTCAGTTTGATGTCAAAGAGTTTCAACAGCACATCAGTCTCTTCATTCAAACGGCTTCTATACTTATTTTGGATGTAAGTAAGTGAAGAAAATCCCACTTCACACAGATACGTTGAAGCAAAGTGGACAAATATTTCAACAGCTCTTTGGGACAACTCAGGGAATTCTTTTTGAATTGAGAGCCAGAACTGATCAAGAGGCATGGCTTTAAAATTATCTCTCAAAATAGAGTCACCAGCACTGTCGATCAAATTCTCTTTTAGACACACAGCAATCTTGGCCTTTGCTGCAAAGTCTTCTGAAAACAGATTTTGAACCCAGGTGAAATCCTGCAGTTCATTTACCTCTCTTTCAGGAAAATATTTACAGAACTTTGTGCAAAGCTGAGACATACGCTCCATCATGTCTTTAACTCCGAGGACCGACATCTCACATTCCACACTGACAGAAGACAATATCTGGAGCATCGTTACATTGACTTGCTGCACATCACAGCTCCATCACAAAAATGTTTTATTTCGGCAAAGCTCTGTACTTTGTTGTGGATTTTGAAAGTGTTACATTCTTACCTTGCAAAGAAAGGTTTTCAATGAACCTGTCAAATTTATCAGCCAAATAACCCAGTAACTCCTGGAAGCGCTGGTCAAGAAAATGATGGCAAAGTGGTGATTTAGAGTCGACCAACAACATACGGCACTCCCCCTAAGTTCATAGATTCTTGCCAAAACTTTACCACAAGACATTCATCAAACTTCGGTAGGAAACAGAAGTTGCTGGTGCAACAATCCCATCTCTTCACATAACACAGAGAAGGGCTGTGAGTTCAGTGGTTGAGCTTTTATGCGGTCCACAACCTTGACAGCAGCGTGGTACAACAGCTTTCACCTGAGAAGCAAGTCTACTATTGCGCAAGCTTACGGCCTTTGCCCCATCCATGCAAATCTCGACAACAATTCCACTCATAATGTCCTTATCAAAATTTTGAATAACTCCTCACCAGTAGCTCTCATTGGGGCAGAACAGTAAAATTTTAAAAAATCCGCTTTGATCTCAGATGAGCTGACGTATCATAGAATCATAGAAAGGTTACAGCACTGAAGGAGGCCATTCGGCCCATCGAGTCCGCACTGGGTCTATGCAAGAGCAATCCAGCTAGTCCCACTCCCCCGCCCTATCCCTGTAGCCTTGCAAATTTTTTCCTTTCAAGTACTTATCCAGATCCCTTTTGAAGGCTATGATTGAATCTGCCTCCACCACCCCCTCGGGCAGTGCATTCCAGATCCTAACCACTCGCTGTATAAAAAAATTTTTCCTCATGTCACCTTTGGTTCTTTTTCCAATCACCTTAAATCTATGTCCTCTGGTTCTTGACCCTTCCACCAATGGGAACAGTTTCACTCTATCTACTCTGTCTGGACCCTTCATGATTTTGAATATCTCTACCAAATCTCCTTGCAACCTTCTCTGTTCCGAGGAGAACAACACCAGCTTCTCCAGTCTATCCACGTAACTAAAGTACCTCATCCCTGGAATCTCTTCTGCACCCTCTCTAAGGCCTTCACATCTTTCATAAAGTGCAGTGCCCAGAACTGGACACAATACTCCAGTTGTGGCCGAACCAGTGTTTTGTGAAGGCTCATCATGACTTCCATACTTTTGTACTCTATGCCTCTATTTATAAAGCCCAGGACCCCATATACTTTTTTAACCGCTTTCTCAACCTGCCCTGCCACCTTCAACGATTTGTGCACATATACCCCCAGATCTCTCTGTTCCTGTACCTCTTTTAGAATTGTGCCCTCTAGTTTATATTGCCTCTTCTCATTCTTCCTACCAAAATGTATCACTTCACATTTTTCAGCGTTAAATTTCACCTGTCACGTGTCCGCTCATGCCACCAGCCTGTCTATATCCTTTTGAAGTCTATCACTATCCTCCTCACTGTTTACTACCCTTCCAAGTTTTGTGTCATCTGCAAATTTTGAAATTGTGCCCTGTACACCCAAGTCCAAGTCATTAATATATATCAAGAAAAGCAGTGGTCCCAGCACCAACATCTGGGGAACACCACTGTACACCTCCCTCCAGTCTGAAAAACAACCGTTCACCACTATTCTCTGTTTCCTGTCACTTAGCCAATTCTGTATCCATGTTGTCACTGTCCCCTTTATTTCATGGCCCGCAATTTTGATGATAAGCCTACCATGCGGCACTTTATCAAACGCCTTTTGAAAGTCCATATGCACCACATCAACTGCATTGCCCTCATCTACCCTCTTTGTTACCTCAACAAAAAACTCTAACAGGTTAGTTAAACATGATTTGCCTTTAACAAATCCATGCTGGCTTTCTCTAATCAATCCACACTCGTCCAAGTGACTGTTAATTCTGTCCTGGATTATCATTTCTAAAAGTTTCCCTACCACTGAGATTAAACTGATTGGCCTATATTTGCAATTCTCCAGTCCTCTGGCACCATCCCCGAATCTACGGATGTTTGGAGGATTATGGCCAGTACCTCCGCAATTTCCACCCTTACTTCCCTCAGCAACCTAGCATGCATCCCATCCGGACCGGGTGACTTATCTACTTTAAATACAGCCAGCCCTTCTTCATCAATTTTTAGCCCATCCAGTATCTCAACTATATCTTCCTTTACTGAGACTCTGGCAGCATCTTCTTCCTTGGTAAAGTCAGAGGCAAAGTATTCATTTAGTACCTCGGCCATCCCCTCTGCCTCCATGAGTAGATCTTCTTTATGGTCCCTAATCAGTCTCATTCCTCCTCTTACTACCCGTTTACTGTTTACATGCCTGTAGACGACTTTTGGATTCCCTTTTACGTTGGCCGCTAGTCTATTCTCATACTCTCTCGTTGCCCCTCTTATTTTCTTTTTCACTTCCCCTCTGAACTGGTTCTCACTTGTGTTATCAACCTGACATCTGTCATACGTCCCTTTTCCCGCTTTATCTTACACTCTATCTCTTTTGTCATCCAGGGAGTTATGGCTTTAGTTGATCTACCTTTCTGCCTCGTGGGTATGTACCTAGACTGTACCCAAACCATCTCCTTAAAGGCCGCCCACTATCAATTACAGCTTTGCCTGCCAATTTTTGATTCCAATTTACCCAGGCCAGATCTGTTCTCATCCCATTGAAACTGGCTCTCCTCCAATTGAGTATTTTTATTTTAGGGTGGTCCATGTCCTTTTCCATAGCTATTCTAAACCTTAGGATACTATGATCGCTACTTCCCAAACCAAAACCATCATTTGTGCTGCATTCGCAGTCAGCACTCTTGTCAATTTGTAGTTTGATAAAAGGGCTTTTCCTCATCACTTTGACTAGCCACTATTTGATGTCTCCCTCCATATCAGAAACTCTGTGGCTAACCATGTTGTCAGATAGTGGGATGACACTTAGCGAGTTAGCAACTTTCCTTCCACACACTATTAATGCCTTTTCAATCATGGCTGGCAGTAGAAGACTTTCACCAATTGTATGAGATTTTCCAATACTTACGAATTGATATAAGACCTTAAATGCTTTGGCAAGGGTAGCACTATGTTTTTCATTTACCTTCATCTGTCCTTTAAGTTGAGAGAACTTGCATTTGAAAAAAATCTTGCAGTTTATCTTTGAGGGCAGGATGTTTGGTCTTAAGTTTGCGTGTTAGTTTATTTGGTTCCATGCTGTCCTGAGCAAGAACTTCAGCACAAACAATACATTGGAGTCCAGGATTTTCATCAGAACCAGTAAATGTAATTCCCAAGACCAAGTAGGAAAGGTTGTATTTCCTACTTTTTTTCTGCCCGGGTCTACTTGTTCTTTCTGTGGGATCAATATCCTCAACTTTACACTTCAAAAAACGTTTCATTCCTTCACAATTATTGAACACCAAACTTCACATTCACGTTACTTATACAGTGTGTGATATTAACAACATTTCTACTTCGTGGTTTTCTTAACTTCTAACCAAGGTGATTTCTTTAGGTTAATTTTGAAGCACAAATGTCCCTGGTAATTTGAATTAAAATATTCCATTTTCTTTGTCTATAACCAATAACATTACTAACCACTTGATTATCTCCTCATCAGTATCTCTCCAAGAATTAATATTAAGCCCTCTCCCTGACCCAGACCCAGTTGATTTCTAGTATTTCCTTCGAATTATTTTATGAAATTGGCTTGGAGGAGCCTGATACTGAAGGAGTATTATATTAGTAATTGGATCCCACCGTTGCCGGGAAGGCCTTCTGGTCTGCTCGTTCTTGGCCAGACTTTATTTAGTTGGAAGTATGGAATAAACCCCATTTATACACGTTAACAGTGGTCTTTGCGCACCCCCATCCCCCCGATAAATTTGTCATGACCCCAAGTTTGGGAACCTCTAAAATAGATAACATCCATGTGAATTGGATCTCAGGCCAGGGATCCTGGGTCCCACACCTAATACTTCTACAATACCTTGTTCTTGATACAGTAAGAAGAGTCACTATCAGACTGTGAAGCAAGAAAGACCCACATTGAATAATATATGCCCAATCAAAAATGCTGCAAGATATAGGATGAAACATCTCCTTCCATGAGCTCTCCTCGCTGTCTTTTAACTGGCTAAAATCTTCCCATTCATTGAAAAATTCTACTGTAAGGTTGAAGAAAACTAATAAATAGCATTTTCCTGTTTTTACTTCCTGAACCAATGCAAATATCCTGACTATGAGCCACTTATTGATTGATTTGAACTAGGGTTAAGGACAAATGATCCATAAGAGGATTGTTCTTAAATCCTCAGAGAAAGGCCAATACCTTCAGGTGGCAGGTTTTGTGTAAAGTCAGTGGATTTATATTATTTTTAAAGCTTTGGTGCTGGCTTGTGTTTTCTTGGTCTTTGCTCTTCCCCTAATGGGTTTGTACGGCACCTTTGTTAGTCTTAGCGTGCATTTACATTGTAACAGCCGTGTTAGTGAAAAATGATTTATCTTCCCATTGGCACTAAGAAGTTGTAATATTGATGGACAGAAAATTATGGGAAGCATGCCTGTGATTTGAAAAATCCTTTCCCAGCGACCATTCTCAGTGCTGGGAGTACTAATTTGTAAAATCTGCCCTGTAATGTAGATTCAGAATTAGAAATGGAGTGAGACCACGTCCTCTAGAGAGCCTCATTCTATTTTACTCCAGAGTGAGATGGACCCTGACATGTTGTTATACACAGAGCGTGCTTTTGGAAAATTGTCCCATTAAACTTTAGTATTGGTGCAAAGCCAAACATCTTTGCACCGTCATTACAGTTCCAGTGTAAATTCAGCTATAATAGTGTTTTCCATTTTATATCTACAGTTCTCTGCACTGGGCTGATGACTCTCTTGAGTAGCTAATTTGAACATTGCCTCATCCAATCTACTAATTAATTTTCCTAAAGCAGATCAAATTGATTCAAGCTTGCAACAGAGTTGCTCCCAGACTTACTCTGACATTAATTGCTATGTTTCTAATTTCACAGTGAAGGAGAGAAGGATGTAATTGAGTTCCAAAGTAATAAGAGCGAGTCCCCAACAACACGAGCAGAGTTGTAGTTTTTCAATCATTTAGATTTTTTTTTACCTACTTTGGAGTTTCTGTTGCTCCTGCTCGTATGAAAAATATTTGTTAAATATTACACAACATTGATCATTTAACTAAACTCTGAGAAATTAAGTCAAATCCAGAGATTTCTAACAAATCTTGCCTCATGTGATTCCTCCCCCTCCCTAGGTTTAATGTTCTTATTCTTCACTAGGAAGTCAAAATCCAGGCTAAAACTGCTTTAACTGTCGCCTCATGAAGTTCTAAGGTTTTGGCTTTACATCTTCCTGATACAAGTCAACCTGTATCTTTGAAACAGTCTATTGAGATGGTGTAGTATTCTGGCAGTCACTCTATATATGTTTTAATCAGCTGTTATGATCCGGAATGCATTGGCTAAAGGGGTGGTGGAAGCAGGTTCAATAGTAACCTTCAAAAGGGAACTGGATATATACTTAAAAAGGAAAAAAATTGCAGGGCTATGGGGAAAGAGCAGGGGAGTGGGACTTTCAGAGAGCCAGCATAGGCACGATGGGCCAAATGGCCTCCTTCTATACTGTACGATTCTATGATTCTATGATATAACCTTTCGTACAGAATTAAGAGTCATTTCAGATTTTTTGTGTCTTTGTTGGGCTACTCATTTTGTGTAGACCCCTTCATATCTAATTGTTCCAGTGTTCCTGCAAATTTTTTGAAAGGACACTTTTGCAATGCATATGATATACCATATCAGGCAAGCATCATCCTCTGCTTTGCCTATAAATATAGGATGATATTATCTATGACAGTTGTAAACGATTCTAACTCCTCTGGCAGCCACTGAGGTTGCCAAAGGTATGTCTGATAACTTTTGTGTTAACTAATAAAGTCTCTAATTCAATACAGGATAGCTGTAGTTTCACATTAGCAGTATAACTGTTTTTACTTTCCAGGTCTCAACTGAGTTTCAGCTCATCAGCTAAGATTAACACTTCCTCCGTTGCTGTATGTTGGTGGTTTGTAACTTGCCACCTCCCACTTTTCTCCAACAAATCAGTGTCTGAGAAACATATCCTGCGTGGAAAGATCTGCAGTCGAGTAAGCTCGAGTAACATTTGGCATTTGTCTCTACATTGATTCCCTGCCTCTTTTATCTATTCAAAATTATTTTGATTGGAGCAATAATGAAGTAATGTGTTGCTATGAGGCTTACATTCAGCTTGAATGATTAAGAAATTCCGAATTGCAGTTCAAAAGTATCTTAGCAAGAATTACATTGATAGCTGATATGGATTCGTAATTTTGACATTCACACATTTCATGCAGCTCAAGTACATTGAGGAGGAGGTGTTAGAGCTTCATGAATATTTTGTTATAAATCACAAGTTAAAGATCTTAGGTCTGTTCAGTTCCAATAATGTACTGCTGTGACATCCCTGAAATGTGAGTATCTTATGTATGGTTAGGTTCACAAGTTGTACAGATGTAACAGTGAGGTATGGCATGAAATAGTCTATTTACATCATGCTGATTTTTATTTTATGGTTTCTTTTTCTCATCTTGAAATTTAGAATCAGAGAATCAGAGAAAATTTACGGCACAGAAGGAGGCCATTTGGCCCATTGTGTCCGCGCCGGCCGAAAATGAGCCACCCAGCCTAATCCCACTTTCCAGCACTTGGTCTGTTGCCATGTAGGTTATGGCACTTCAGGTGCACATCCAGGTACTTTTTAAATGAGTTGAGGGTTTCTGCCTCTACCATCCTTTCAGGCAGTGAGTTCCAGACCCCCACCACTCTTTAGGTGAAAATATTTTCCACAGCTCCCCTCTAATCCTTCTACCAATCACTTTAAACCTATGCCCACTGGTTATTGGCCTCTCTGCTAGGGAAATAGGTCCTTCCTATTCACTCTATCTAGGCCCCTCATAATTTTGTACCTCAATTAAATCACCCCTCAGCCTCCTCTGTTCCAACAAAAACAACCACAGCCTATCCAATCTTTCCTCATAGCTAAAACTCTCCAGTCCTGGCAACATCCTCGTAAATCTCCTCTGTACCCTTTCTAGTGAAATCACATCTTTCCTGTAATGTTGTGACCAGAACTGTATGCAGTACTCAAGCTGTGGCCTAACTAGTGTTATATACAGTTCCAGCTTAACCTCCCTGCTCTTATATTGAATACTTTAGCTAATAAAGGAAAGTATTCCATATGCCTTCTTAACCACCTTATCTACCTGTCCTGCTACCTTCATGGATCTGTAGACATGCACTCCAAGGTCCCTCACTTCCTCTACACCTCTCAGTATCCTCCCATTTATTGTTATTCCCTTGCCTTGTATGCCCTCCCCAAATTCATTACCTCACATTTCTCTGGATTGAATTCCATTTGCCACTTTTCAGCCCACCTGACCAGTCCATTGATATCTTCCTGCAGTCTACAGCTTTCCTCCTCACTATCAACCACATGGCCAATTTTTGTATCATCTGCAAACTTCTTAATCATGCCCCCTACAATTAAGTCCAAATCATTAATACATACCACAAAAAGCAAGGGACCAAGTACTAAGACCTGTGGAACCCCATTGGAAACAACCTTCCAGTCACAAAATCACCCATCGGCCATTACCCTTTGCTTCCTGCCACTGAACCAATTTTGGATCCAACTTGCCACTTTCCCTTGGATCCCATGGGCTTGTACTTTTTTTGAACAGTCTGCCATGTGGGACCTTGTCAAAAGCCTTGCTAAAATCCATGTAGACTACATCAAATGCACTACCCTCATCTACCCTTCTTGTCACCTCCTCAAAAAATACAATCAAGTTAGTCAGATATGATCTTCCCTTAACAAATCCATGCTGACTGTCCTTGATCACTCCGTGCCTTTCTAAGTGATGGTTTATCCTGTCCCTCAGAATTGATTCCAATAATTTGCCCACCACTGATATTAGACTGGCTGGCCTGTAATTACTCAGTCTATCCCTCGCTCCCTTTTTAAACAACGGTACGTTAGCAGTCCTCCAATCCTCCGGCACCACGCCTGTACCCAGTGAGGATTGGAAAATGATGCTCAGAGCTCTGCTATTTCCTCCCTTGCTCCTTTTAACAGCCTGGGATACATTTCATCCGGCCCTGGTCATTTATCTACTTTCAACGATGTTAACCCCCTTAATACTTCCTCTCTCACTATGTTTATCCCATCCAATATTTCACACTCCTCCTCCTTAAATGCAATCTCTGCATCGTCCCTCTCTTTTGTGAAGACAGGTGCAAAATATTCATAAAGAACCATACCAACATCTTCTGCCTCCACACCTAGATTAACTTTTTGGTCTCTAATAGGCCCTACTCTTTCCTTAGTTATCCTCTTGCTCTTAATGTATTTATAAAACATATTTGGGTTTTCCTTAATTTTACTTGCCAATATTTTCTCATGCCCTCTCTTTGCTTTCCTAATTTCCTTTTTAATTTCACCCCTGCACGTTTTATACTCCTCTAGGCTTTCTGCAGTATTGAGTTCTCCGTGTCGCACATAAGCTTTCCTTTTCTGCCTTATCTTACCGTGTATGCTCCTTGAGATCCAGGGGGCTCTAGATTTGGGAGTCCCACCCTTTTTCTTTGTGGGAACATGTTTACTCTGCACCCCTTGAATCTTCCCCTTGAATGCCTCCCACTGCTCTGACACTGATTTATCTTTGAGTAGCTGTTTCCAGTCCATTTTTGCTAAATCACTTCTCAGCTTAGTAAAATTGGCCTTTCTCCAATTGAGAACTTTAACTCCTAGTCTATCTTTGTCCTTTTCTATAACAATGCTAAAACTAACTGAATTATGATCACTACCACCAAAATGCTCTCCCACTGATACTCCTTCCGCTTGCCCAGCTTCATTTCCTAAAACGAAATCCAAAACTGCCCCCTCTCTTGTTGGGCTTGCTACGTACTGGCTAAAAAAGTTCTCCTGAATGCAATTTAAGAATTCTGTGCCCTCTATGCCCTTCACACTGTTTGTTTCCCAGTTAATATTCGGGTAGTTGAAATCCCCTACTATTACTACCCTATTGTTTTTGCACTTCTCAGAAATTTGCCCACATATTTGCTCTTCTTTCTTCCTCTGACTGTTTGGGGGTCTATAGTACACTCCCAGTGGTGTGACTGCCCCTTTTTTTTGTTCCTTAGCTCAACTCATATGGCCTCATTTCATGATCCTTCTAACATATCATCCCTCCTCACAGCTGTAATTGTTTTTTTAACCAAAATTGCCACCCCCACTCCTTTTTTATCCCCTTCTCTATCTCATCTGAAAACTCTGTAACCAGGAATGTTGAGCTTCCATCCCTGCCCCTCTTTAAGCCATGATTCTGTAATAGCTAAGATATCAAACTTCCATGTGTCTATCTGTGCTCTCAGCTCATCTGCCTTATTCACTATACTCCTTGCATTGAGGTGAATATACTTTTAAGCACTGCCAAACTCCTTTGTTGTTTATTTTCTAACCTTTGTTTCCTCTGCCTTCCAAACTCACTTACTAATTTTCTGCCTTCCATCTCCAGTTGTGATACTGTCCCATCTGAATCTACACTCAGATTCCCATCCCCCTGCCTAGCTTGTTTAAACTCTCCCCAACAGCTCTAGCAAGCCTCTCAGCAAGGATATTGGTCCCGGCCCTGTTGAAATGCAACCCGTCCGGCTTGTACAGGTCCCACCTCCCCCAGAACCAGTCCCAATGCCCCAGGAATCTAAAGCCCTCCCTCCTGCACCATTTCTCCATCCACGCACTCATCTGCTCTATCTTCCTATTTCTACACTCACTAGCGCGTGGCACTGGGAATAATCCGGAGATTACTACCTTTGAAGTCCTGCTTGTTAATCTCTTTCCTAACTCCTTAGTTCTTTTTGTTTCTTTGAAATTCTTACACACTGGTGAAATAGGAGTTTGTTGAGTTCATATGGTGTCTGACCAGTATCATTTGAGGAAAATAATTGATGGAAGCCAAGTCAGTGAGAAGGAGCAGTTGAATTAATCAACATGGACTTGGGGAGAGGTCTAGGAAATAAGTGGTAAAATGCAAGAAATAATGTCCGAAAGATAAGAAAAGTTAAAAGACTTATCAGTAATGAGCACAAGGAGAGAGAATTGGAGGACAAGACTGAGGTCAATGGTAACTATGCCAGAAGAGAGAGGAGCTTTCAGTTGAACATATGGAGTTGGTAATGCTAGGAGACAAAGTAGCTGCAAGATTTTAGACCATGCTGGCATGACGGGAGGGGGATCTTGGTGCAATATATATAAAAAATGCAACTATTGAGCTAAATTTAGTTCTCAAGGGGCTAAATTCACAGAACAGCTGGGCTGGCAGATTAGATATCAAATGTGGCATCTGAATCAGCATGCTGTAAACAATACGAACATACAAATATACGAAAATGAACGGCAGGAAAACACCATCTGGCCCATCTAACCTGAAAGATAGTTTGACATTCCAATGATACTTTGCACACATTGCTGTTGTGGCAACATTATTTATTTGAACTCAGCAGGGGTTATTGTCATCAGGTTTTTAAAAAATAGAGAGAGCTACAAAAGCAGAGGGTGGGTTGTCAGAGGGAGGCGGTGGGGTGGGGGGGGGGTGGTCATCAGCTGGACAGCATAGAGCTGTGAGAAGGATGGAATATAGCAACATAGCAGAGGGAAGTCAAGCCAAATGACTTGCTAAAGTGGGGTAGCATAACATATTCATTATTTTTATATCATTATTCAAAGACAAGGGGATAGATTTTGATTTTATGGGATAATGTAAATTGAGTGATAGTGAATCGGCAGCCCATTTAACATCTCTCCCAATTTTTATTCCCATTGAAGTCAAAATCTATCGCTAGCCATATTAATAGAAATAAGTGAAACTAATCATAGCTGCTTTTCTGCATTTTTACCATAGTGTGGATTGAAGAAACTTAATGGTTTGTATCAAACTTCGCCTCACCAAGTAATGACTTGACCTGTTGTCAAAGAGATTGAAGAAATATACATGTGGAAGACTAAGAAATGTTGGTAGTCAACATTGGTAGGCAAGCAATTAGGAAGGCAAATGGTATGCTAGCCTTTATTGCAAGGGGGTTGGAGTATAACAGTAAGGAGGTCTTGCTGCAATTATATAGGGTTCTGGTGAGACCACACCTGGAGTACTGTGTACAGTTTTGGTTTCCTTACCTAAGGAAGGATATACTTGCCTTAGAGGGGGTACAACAAAGGTTCACTAGATTAATTCCTGGGATGAGAGGGTTGTCCTATGAGGAGGGATTGAGTAGAATGGGCTTATATTCTCTGGAGTTTCGAAGAATGAGAGGTGATCTCGTTGAAATGTATAAACTTCTTAGAGGGCTTGACAGTTTAGATGCTGAGAGGCTGTTTCATCTGGCTGGAGAGTCTAGAACTAGGGGTCATAGTCTCAAGATAAGCGGTCAGCCCATTTAGGACTGAGATGAGAAAACAATTCTCCACTCAGAAGGTTGTGGATCTTTGGAATTCTCTATCCCGGAGGGCTGTGGATGCTTAGTCTTTGAGTATATTCAAGACTGAGATCGATGGATATTTCTCAGTTCCTCAGGGCAGTGTCCTAGGCCCAACCATCTTCAGCTGCTTCATCAATGACCTTCCCTCCATCATAAAGTCAGAAATGGGGATGTTCGCTGATGATTGCACAGTGTTCGGTTCCATTCATAACCCCTCAGATAATGAAGCAGTCTGTGCCCGCATGCAGCAAGACCTGGACAACATCCAGGCTTGGGCTGATAACTGTCAAGTAATATTCGCGCCAGACAAGTGCCAGGCAATGACTATCTTCAACAAGAGAGTGTCTAACCACTTCCCCTTGACATTCAATGGCATTACCATCGCGGAATCCCCCACCATCAACATCCTGGGGGTCACCATTGACCAGAAACTTAACTGGACCAGCCACATAAATACTGTGGCTACAAGAGCAGGTCGGAGGCTGGGTATTCTGCGGCGAGTGACTCACCTCCTGACTCCCCAAAGCCTTTCCACCATCTACAAGGCACAAGTCAGGAGTGTGATGGAATACTCTCCACTTGCCTGGATGAGTGCAGCTCCAACAACACTCAAGAAACTCGACACCATCCAGGACAAAGCAGCCCGCTTGATTGGCACCCCATCCACCACCCTAAACATTCATTCCCTTCACCACCAACGCACAGTGGCTACAGTGTGTACCATCCACAGGATGCACTGCAGCAACTCACCAAGGCTTCTTCGACAGCACCCCGAAACCCACGACCTCTACCACCTAGAAGGACAAGGGCAGCAGGCACATGGGAACAACGCCACCTGCACGTTCCCCTCCAAGTCACACACCATCCCGACTTGGAAATATATCGCCGTTCCTTCATCGTCGCTGGGTCAAAATCCTGGAACTCCCTTCCTAACAGCACTGTGGGAGAACCTTCACCACATGTACTGCAGAGGTTCAAGAAGGTGGCTCACCACCACCTTCTCAAGGGCAATTAGGGATGGGCAATAAATGCTGGCCTCACCAGCGACGCCCACATCCCATGAACAAATATAAAAAAATATTTGGACACTAAGGGAATCAAGGGTTGTGGGGATCGGGCAGGAAAGTGGAGTTGAGTTAGAAGATAGGCCATGATTTGATTGAATGGCGGAGCAGGCTCGAGGGACCGTATGGTCTACTCCTGCTCCTATTTCTTATGTTCTTATGAATATCTGCACCAGTTCACAAGCAGATGCTGTTGTTATATTCCTGGATTATGCTATCGTACAAGTAGATATAGAACAGTGGGAATCAACTTTCATAAATGTAAGATGTCTCGACCACTTGAGGGAGTAACTGACCCCACCGTATCCTGAGAAAGCATCCATGGTAGATTCAAATTTGTAACAGTGTTCTAGGAATGATTAGTGTCCATAGTGCGTGAGTCAATCTGAGAACTGCTGGGGAATGACTGTGGGAGCGAGAAAGCAAGGAAATGTGAAAATTAAATAATTATAGTTTTAGCTAGGTGTTTGTAAGCTTTATTTTTGATGGGTAAGTGGGAAACCCATGAATTCTTTTGGGGTTTACAAATAAGTGGTACCACACTGTTTGAAATACCAGAAGAATGATAAGCAAAGCAATTTCAATCGACTTGTGATAACAACAAAGAACAAAATATGGTAAAAACACAATGGGGTGCATTGTTATCAATTAACCTCATGGGTTACTCAAGACATCTCTAGACAGTATTTGGAGCACCTGATTTTCCAGTGGATTTCCTCAGTCTCTATGTGGGCCAGTGTAATGGTTCAATGCTCATATGGGCATATTATGCTAATTGAGGTAGGCCAGTTGCTGCAGATTTTCAGGTTTAAAAACTAGCGCAATGACAGCTCTTAACACTACAGTTCTCTCCATTAAACATCTTTAGTGATTTACAGTATTTAGCAGGGCTGGGCATAACAGTGTGAATTCATTGCAATCAGGGGATAGTTTCACTTTTCCTCTGTGCAGTAAAGTTGTAAATGCATTCTTTCTAAATGGATTTACAATGTCATTACACATAGCCTGCTGGATCCTTCCCCCATGGCCTTTTTTTTAATATTGCATCTAGCATCTTCTGCACTGTTGGGATGGATATTTCTTTATCCTCTGTGAACTGAGAGAATTGTATAGTTCAGCCATCAGTACACCTGAATATCACAGGCACTAAATTGAATATTTTATTAATTCCTTCACTTGCCCTGCTTTAAAGATAGCAGCTACAAAGGCCACAACTGATTTCTGCCCAGGTGGTGATTTCCCCCAACAATCCTAATTCAGCATTTAAATTATATTTGTTACTCTTGCAGTGAATGTTTGAGAATCTTCAACATTTGCTCCTCATATTCATTATTATCCTACTGGTTAAACACAGAAAAAACTTTATGGAAGTGTTAAGAACTATCGGATTCTCCTGATGTATCATTTCATGTAAAGTGAATAACATTTTCTGGAAACTCTACACTGAGAGATTGTGCGTACCTATATTTAAATACATTTTTAAGTAGGTAATTTGTTCATTTCGCTCTAGCTTTGTGCGATGATTTCAATCCCGGATGCAATACACCCATAATGATGTTCTGTAACTCAGGGAGGTACAGGGAGCAAGCAGCTGACCTTGAATAAAAATTGAGCAGAGATCTTAATAAATAATTTTCTTAATATGTTACCAGCAGTATTTGAGCTGGTGAAAATCACTGCACATTTTATACCAAATCTGTGAATTATTGCAACAAAATAAAATGTGATTAATAGGTGTCATACTAAATTATGTAAAATCATACTACTTTCCTCAGACTGCAGCACTACCTGCAGGGCCTTGACAAGTCCACAAGAAATATGGGTTATAAGCACTAAATTATAACATAAGGCAAGGCTAATAAAATCCAATGCATGCGATATCAGGACACAAGCAGTGCGCAGTGACACAATCGCCTGATTTATTGCATGTGGCCGCTCCCACATGAATTTCCAGGTTTAGGGGTAATTAGACAACTGTAGAATCTGAGTCTTTGCTGCAGCTGTTTAAAGGACTTTGACAGTGAAGTTGTTTTTTCTTGGTGGCAGACTGCAGTCTTGGTTATTGTTGCATTCATAGCAAAATAAAAAGTAGACATCAATAAAGACTACACAAACAAGGAAACTTATTGCAAAGTTTTATCTGTATTAAAGAATGGCAAATCACTAGGTTTGAATACAGTGAATACATTCTGAACTTAATGGTGCACCGAGCAATTGGTTAAAATCACATGTTTGCAAATTGCACTAAAAGCAGAACTTTATTTGGTCTGAAATTTGTTGACGGTAAAATTTCATTATAAAGTTACTTCATTAGGCTTAAAACCAATGGTGAAGCTTGAGGAAAACTCTTTTTTAAAGTTTTCCCTCATGATCTGCAAATAATATATGCTGATTAATAAATAAAAGCAGCATATAGAAATTCAAGTCAACATCTGAACTCAACATCTAATTTCGTATTTATTAACTAAGGTGAAGGAATTTAAATACTTTCATGATTTCTCACCATTGAAGGGTTCCGAACAGCTCACGGGCAAATTTATGGATGATGCCTTGTGGATGGTGGGTAAAATTTTGGAGTCTATTATTAAGGAGACAGTAACGGAACATTTAGATAAGCATAATTTAATAGGACAAAGTCAGCATGGCTTTATGAAGGGGAAGTCATGTCTGACAAATTTGCTTGAGTTCTTCGAGGATATAACGTATAGGGTGGATAAAGGGGAACCAGTGGACGTAGTGTATTTCGACTTCCAGAAGGCATTCGACAAGGTGCCACATAAAAGATTATTACTTAAGATAAAAAATCACGGGATTGGGGGTAATATTCTGGCATGGGTGGAGGATTGGTTATCGAACAGGAAGCAGAGAGTTGGGATAAATGGTTCATTTTCGGACTGGCAACCAGTAACCAGTGGTGTTCCACAGGGGTCGGTGCTGGGTCCCCAACTCTTTACAATCTATATTAACGATTTGGAGGAGGGGACCGAGTGCAACATATCAAAATTTGCAGATGATACAAAGATGGGAGGGAAAGTAGAGAGTGAGGAGGACATAAAAAACCTGCAAGGGGATATAGACAGGCTGGGTGAGTGGGCGGAGATTTGGCAGATGCAATATAATATTGGAAAATGTGAGGTTATGCACTTTGGCAGGAAAAATCAGAGAGCAAGTTATTTTCTTAATGGCGAGAGACTGGAAAGTACTGCAGTACAAAGGGATCTGGGGGTCCTAGTGCAAGAAAATCAAAAAGTTGGTATGCAGGTGCAGCAGGTGATCAAGAAAGCCAACGGAATGTTGGCTTTTATTGCTAGGGGGATAGAATATAAAAACAAGGAGGTATTGCTGCAGTTATATAAGGTATTGGTGAGACCGCACCTGGAATACTGAATACAGTTTTGGTCTCCATACTTAAGAAAAGACATACTTGCTCTCGAGGCAGTACAAAGAAGGTTCACTCGGTTAATCCCGGGGATGAGGGGTCGGACATATGAGGAGAGGTTGAGTAGATTGGGACTCTACTCATTGGAGTTCAGAAGAATGAGAGGCGATCTTATTGAAACATATAAGATTGTGAAGGGTCTTGATCGGGTGGATGCAGTAAGGATGTTCCCAAAGATGGGTGAAACTAGAACTAGGGGGCATAATCTTAGAATAAGGGGCTGCTCTTTCAAAACTGAGATGAGGAGAAACTTCTTCACTCAGAGGGTGGTAGGTCTGTGGAATTTGCTGCCCCAGGAAGCTGTGGAAGCTACATCATTAGATAAATTTAAAACAGAAATAGACAGTTTCCTAGAAGTAAAGGGAATTAGGGGTTATGGGGAGCGGGCAGGAAATTGGACATGAAGCTGAGTTCGGATCGGTCAATGCCCTGTGGGTGGCGGAGAGGGCCCAGGGGCTATGTGGCCTGCTCCGACTTCTTGTGTTCTTTAGATTTGTGGTTGGGATCAGATCAGCCATGATCTTATTGAATGGCGGAGCAGGCTCGAGGGGCCGATTGGCCTACTCCTGCTCCAATTTCTTATGTTCTTATGTTCTTATGATACTGCTGCATGCAGTGAGGCAAAGAAGTGTGGTTTTGCTTGGCACTCAAGAACACTTCTCCAGAGAACAGTCGTCTGAAGCATCTTGCAGCATATAGTTGACAGGGTGATTGCTCTCTGCAACACCCAGAGCAACTGTCGGCAAATATGAAAGAAGATGCAGACCTGAAGAAAGTTGCCACGGTAATGCTCCCTACCAGTTTGCTATTGTAAGTATCTTCCCCCAAGAATGCATGCCATAATATATATATATATATATATATATATATATCTATATACAAGCCTTAACTGTTCCACTTATATCTGGAACAGTTGTCAAATTGACAGCAGACAACTTCAGTAGGAAGCCAGGTATGCAATTTCATGAAAAATGAGTAAAAAGCCATTGAATTTGGGACTCCCTTCCCTCTGATTTTCCAGTTCTCGTTTGTTTTGCTTTATATTGAATCGTTTCTACCCAGTAAAATTTCTAGGTTTAGAAGTGTGTGATGGATCATTCTGTCTACCATGCTGTCAGTTGAGGCTCAGTGAGTCAGAAAGTCATGGGTTCAAGTCCCACTCCAGAGCCTTGAGAACATAATCCACACTAATACTTTCAGTGCTGTACTGAGGGAGTGCAGTGCCATCTCACAGATTAGATGTTAAACCAATGTCCTTTTGGGTGGACGAAAAAGATCCCTTGGTACTATTCTCAGAAGAGCAGCGGAGTTCTCCCCGGTGGTCCTGGCCAATATTTCTCCCTCTGACAACATCACTGAAGCAGATTATCTGGTCGTTGCCATGTTGTTTTTGGGCCTTGCTGTGTGCAAATTGGCTGTCATGTTTCTCTGCATCACAACAGTGACTACACTTCAAAAGTACTTCATTGGCTGTAAAATGCTTTGGGATACCCTGAGATCGTGAATGGTGTTTTATAAATGCCAGTTCTTACTTTATAGAATAAGTCTCAAAGGTTCTAAGTATTTACCGATGGTGGAAAACCTGCCCCTCCTAGCAGTCCAAATTAGGAAATCGGTCCTTCAATATAACTCCTGGCAAAAACTTGAATAAAAAAAGCATAACTGTTAAACTAGAATCCTGAACCTCGTGCAAACTACATGCTGTTTCTATCACCAATAGTTTTGCTCCATTCGACAAATGCAACTTTATGAGAGTAAGTGACCTTTCTACTTGTTGTTATAAGCAGGAGTTGTCCTTCAGACTACTTCTGATGTAGATTCAATTCGACCTTTCCAGAGGTGATCTAAACATTATCAGGAAAGGTTGGATAATATAAAGCAATACAATAAGGAATGGTGCACAATGCAGACTATATCTAATTTCAAATGGTCTCTTGTTTCCCCTGCAGTCACAAAAGCAAGAGATAATGACGTTACTCTTTTTATCTGTCTAACTCATTTCAATCATTGCTCTTGGGGCCCCTCAAGTCACCTACTTGACAATCTCTGACCTTAAGTTTCTAGAGGGATCTCCACGTTACATGCTGGGCAGATTAATGTTTAATAAACTAGGAATGGCCCACAATAGTTTATTCCATTGATCAGCTGAACTTGGTCTAGTCACATCTTTTGCCTTTATTGAGTCCTACCATCACATTATTAATAATTGAAAATGATTTTTTTGTAAATTTTTCCTCAATTCACCTTCATTATAAGAATAGAGATGTCATCAAAAATGACCTATTTAATCTGTTGTAAATTCGTACCAGGGTGAATATCGCAAACTACGTGATGCTTGCAGTTATATCTGTGTTGATTATGCTATGAAATCTAATGTGGAATATGCATTCAGGATTTCTAATGGGGTGAGTTTGCAGGGTGATTGGATTACTCTTAGCTCTACATTTGTATGTCATTTAATTCCAAACATGTCCTCTGTTTAGCCTGGTAGAAGAAATGTCACCTTCATACAGTTGCTGTAGTGTTTGAATGTGTTCTATTTAAAAAGCTATAACAGTGTAAATGATTCTCATCAGCTGCTTCCGAACAGGTAGTCTGACTGTCCCATCACCTTGACTTGCCTGGGTCTGCAACGGGGACTGATAATTGCTGTATTAACTCTCTGTACACATGACTGAATTTCATATTTATAATCAATATGAATAACAAGTGTAATTCAAACTGTAAACAATTTATTTCCAGATTGTTCAAAAGTAAACCTTAATCTGTTTAATCATTTGTATTTTTTTTAGTTGACCTGATGGTATTAGTGTAACAGGGAAACCAAGGTCACTGAAGGAGCATCATAATGTCATTAACTACTGAGGACTTCCACCAAGTCCTTTATCATCATTTAAGGGGATACGTTCTGCTGATTTACCCCAACGGAACGAGTGGGAGTCCAGCTCGGAGTGTTATCTCAGAGTATGCTACTGCTGGGCTGGGCTGGTGTTGATGGAAGTTCACAGTTGTGGTGCTTGGGAGCCTTATTAAGAGTGCATAAATTATAGAAATCCAAAATAATGGTGTGCTGTATGCTCCACAATTATGGGGCATGATTTTATCAAGGGGGCTGGGGGGGGGGGGGGGTGGGAGGGGGAATTCCTGACGGGAAACCCGGAAGTACGGGTTTCCTGGACGTCCTTACGATTTTGACGAAAGGATGTCTTTTATTTTTTTTTGATGGTTTCCTGCCCAACAGGTCAGCCTGATTGACAGGCTGCTCTTAGTCGGACTGTAGAAGAGGAAGGAAGAGGAAGCGAGCAGGTAAATTGGGGTGGGGGTCGGGGGTCACCGGGGGTGGGCTCAGTCATCGGGGGTCATCGGGGAGGGGGGGCTCAGTCATCGGGGGGCTCAGTCATCGGGGGGTCATCACGGGGATCAGAGATCGTGGAGGGGGTCGGAGATTGTTGGGGGGCGGTTGGAGATCGTGGTGGGGGGAGTCGGAGATCGTGGTCACTGCAGGTAGGCTTGTTGGGACTGGGGGAAGCACTCCTGCTCCTTCGGGCCCACAAGCTGTACTGTGAAGGCACTTACCTACAGTTTCGGGCCTTCTCGCCTCCTCTCACTTGGCCATAAGACCATAAAACCATTGACATAGGAGCAGGAGTAGGCCATTCAGCCCCTCGAGCCTGCTCCGCCATTTAATGAGATCATGGCTGATCTGATTTTTACCTCAACTCCACTTTCCTGCCCTTTTCCCAATGTCCTTTGACTCCCTTGCTGATCAAAAATTTGTCAAACTCAGCCTTGAATGTATTCAATGTCTCAGCCTCCACAGCTTTTTGGGGTAAAGAATTCCAAAGGTTCACGACCCTCTGGGAGAAGAAATTCCTCTTCATTTCCATCTTAAATAGGCGACCCCTTGGCGTGAAGGAGAAGGCCCGAGAATCACGGCCCCAAGGGTTAAAAACAAAACTCCTGTCAAAATGGAGGCCCGCAGCCTCCTTGAAAGCTTTTACTGACTGACCTGCCTCTCATTTAAAATCATGCGCATGGTCCCAGAAGAGTAGCCGCCATGCTGCAGATGGAAAAGGTAGAAGAAAGGAAAAAGGAACGTACTTGCATTTATATAGCGCCTTTCACATGCTCAGGATGTCCCAAAGCACTTTACAGTCAAAGAAGTACTATTGAAATGTAGTCACTGTTGTAATGTGGGCAAAAACAGAAGCCAATTTGCGTACAGCAGAGACGCACAAATAACAATAAGAATAGATTACAAGATAATTTATTTTAGTGGTGTTAATTGAAGGATAAATCTTGGCCTTGGTACCAGGAGAACTCCCTTTGCCTTCTTCAAATAGTGCCATGGGATCTTTTACATCGACCTAAGAGGGCAGATGGGACCTCAGCTTTATTTATCATCTGAAAAACAGCACCTCTGATAGTGCAGCAGTCCCTCAGTATTGCACTGAAGTGTCAGCCCGTGTGCTCAAATCTCTGAACTTTTGGCATAAACCCATGACCTCTAATTCATAAGAACATAGGAATTGCTAGATGAAAAAAGACCAAGACCCATCTAGTTTGCCAGTGGTGGGGGGAGGTGGGTCGGTGGTCATGATCCCTCAATCATTTTGAGGTTGACCAGCGCGGCATTGGAGGACGATCTCTGTTTCACTCCCAGGAATGGCCCAGCCTTCGGACTAGATAAGTTGTCATTCCCCAGTACCCAGCTCGGTCACCTTTTTGCAGCGCTCCCCCCAGGGCCCTCAATTCTCAGCTGCTCCCCGTTTTATCTCTGGCCCGAAACACTCTGAGTTCTATCCCCTTAGAAATGGAAGCAGTGCTATTTTGGGAGGAGGAAGCAGAGGGGTGCAGCTGCTCATAGAGGGCACTTCTAATAGGCTAAGTTGGCCAAAGCTGGGATTCACGTCAGCCAAAGCTGAAGTTCAAAACTCCCCCCCACCCCTCCCAATTCCTTTAAACCTTGTTCCACCACAATCCCTGATCCCAGGATTTAGCAGCTGGGACTGCCCTTGAACTGACCCATTTTCCCAGCTCATTCCTGCTTCTCTGTTGCTACAAGTGGAGTGAGTGTCATTGTGTGCCATGAGGTGGTTCAGCATCTTCCAGGTCTGCAGCTTGCTGCTCCTCAGGGACGCTGCTGGAAACACAAGAGAAATAAGCATTTTATAATATCAGCAACACACTCCTTGTGATAAATGTGACTTGCCAAGATGTACCATCCTATGATATGGTGGCGGGTGCCTGCTCAGGTTTGGGATTATCAGCATGCCAGATTGTGTGAAAAATTAGGAAAAGGAAAGAAACCCCAGCAATTATGGATGCTAGCCTGCAGATGCTGGCTAACCTCCTACATAGCCCTCGCCAAATCACTCAGCTGAATCCAGGCCAATAATTTGCAGGTTCATGTCCTCAAGTCAGCTTAGGAGCCAGGGGATGAGGGAATTATCTCCCAATGCCTCAGCTCACCCCCTCTGTTGTGAGTTTCCTTTTCTTGTAATCATGAAGAGATTGGTGAAGTCATGTATGTTTGAAGAGCTCTGACATTGCTGTGCATTTGGCCACCCTGCCTCTCGAAACATGAGTCTGTGAGCACGTTGATAGAAACCTTCTTAGGCTGTGCGGGCAATTGCATTGTCAGGGACATAAGGAAGAAAAAAAAATGAAGAGAAAGAGGGAGTAATTTTGACTTTGGGTGATAGTGTAAAACAGGCGCTATCGATTCAGCCGCCCGTTATATATCTCTCCTAATTTTCATTTCCATTGAAGTCAAATGTTACGGATTGTGGTATCTGTATACTGTAGGTGGCAGCTCCTGTTCTTAAAGAAGTCCCGCCTATATTATACAGATGCCACAATCCCTGCCATTAGCCCTGGGAGTGGCAACGTGAGGTGGGAAGAAGTGTGCTGGTGCAGGATCAAAGAGAGAGGGACCTGGTCTGCACTGATTTTTGTCACAAAATGCTTACACATCCACTAGATCCTGAAATGCTGACAGTCAGCGTGAAAACCAATTTAACACTTTCATTCGAATAGGATACTGAAGGACTACTGTGAGAAATGCAAAATCATCACATTGCAGCAGCAGCAGTACTCCATTCCTGAGTATTAACATCTTTCACTTTGAATAGTACAAAAAACTCTAAACAATTATACTAAACGTGCACAGAAAATCATTTTTGCTGAGTTTTTCAATAAAAACGTGTCTTTTAAAAGCTGCTAAAACCTTTCAGTTACCTGTATGACGAAAACAGCAGTAATTGTTTTCTCTCCAATTCACATGGTCAGTTTGGGGCTAATTGATGATAAGTTCACAATCAACCAATTCTTACTCTCAGGAGGGCATCGCACTTGATTTGATATGTGATTCTCAGTAAAAGGATTACTGGAAGGGAATTTAAGCATTTTTTGAGAGCAGATGAAATAATCATTATAATTGAAATAGGGATATATTTAAATTCTGTTGCATTTTCCCAGAATAAGTTTACAAGAATGCTATGGAATGTTGTAAATATAGATCTCAAACATTTCATATGTGCTCCAGGCTTAGAACTAAACTATAAGGAGATGGGTTGGTGGGGGGATAACGTGCAATTAGCTTATGCTATTGTGAAAGCAGTTTCTTTTTCTCCCCTAAATATTAGTGTGTGCAGTTAGGCTTAAAATAGATGAGACACTGAAATTCCACCCACATGCTTCCATGCAAAGATAGCGTTATATCATATTAATTCAAACGTCAAAAAGCTACACATTTTGTGCTTCGCCAGTCCTGCCAATGAAGACTGAAGTTTCTATCATTCAGAGGATTTTTTTATCATCCTCATTTCATGGGCAGGCAAGTAAAGGGACCTAAAACTATTTTGAGTGAATGGAGTAATTTTCATATCTGTTCTACTTCAAAAACTAAGCAATTCAAACACAATTCAGACCATCAATCAAGCAGTTGGAAGCTGAAGCTACTACTGCAGAAAATTAAAGTAATTACACAAAATTAATATTAATGATGCATAATGATGCATAATCAAGGACCTGTGTTTCATTACATTTTTGAAATATCTACATACTGAGATCTAAAATTATCATTATCTGCATATGTGTGAGATTTAGAGAGGTAAATGGCCTGCTGTTTAATCTTTGTGTAGGTAGTTCATTATAGGACTGATGGGTCATAACATCAAATACAGAAGGCAGTAAAAATGTCCAAATACTGTTACAGATGTGTGTGCATGAATAATCCAATAAAGACCTCATTGTCATAAGTCAGATTTCATTTGTAGGTAGCAACTTATGTTTTGCAACTCAGAGTTTGCTCTATGCTTGGATTATTTCTTATAATCCTTAGACTGCATTTCCTAAAGTCAAATAACAAGCTTGAAGATTTTATAAAATTAGATATCATAATGGAAATCTTCACATTTGTTCACTTAAAAGTATTGTGCTCTACAACCACCATGTTGTTAGAGTTTATGAATGTAATAGTGCAGATACAAAATCCGTCTAGAATTTTGATTTTTATGATGTTTACGAATACAGCTCCCATGATGTTGCTCAAAGATTTTTATGCCTCTCCCCTGCTGCTAGTTCATCTCCTGTGATGTTCCATGAATTGGGTGCTTGCCTTGTTATTCATGTTAGTTTCCAGCAATCATTTCTCTCAGTGGTGCATCAATACAAAACAATTCTTCCTATCTGTTTGAGTCTGAACTTGTGTCAGTCTGCTTGATAGTAATTATTTCTTTCATGGGTATTTGTTCATAAGGGAATTTCAATAAAATGCAATCTCGGGCAAATTTTCCTGCTCGGCTGCTCATGAATAGTTAAATATGGTACTGAACTACTCCATCCACCCCTTGGTCGTATTCTTCAATATCTTATCTATTCTCTGTTCCAGAGAAAACCCATCCTGCTCTGTGGAACTGTCATGGCAGCTGTATCTCTATACTTTTCTTTTTCTCCAACATTTCTGAAATGTTTTTAGCTATTTTAATAAGTAGTCAGAAAGCAAAAGTTGCAATGCTGCAATATGATTGGTTGTTTTAACAAGCAATCAGAAAGCAGAAAATAACGAACGAGTAAGTAGAAATACACAGTACAGGCACTGAACCAGTGAGAAAAGAAAAACTAGATATACACATAATGGCTATGATACAGTTAGATCCGAAGGCATATTATGAAGATCGTTTGTTAGTTGTTTTGAATGCCAAAATGTATTTTGAGTGCGAATAAAATATACAGATTGTAGTAGTTAAAACCAACATTCCTATGAATGACTTCATCACATTTAACTAAATAAAACTACAAATCCAAAAAGAACTTCTAAATGATACACTGACACCTTAAAAAATGCTAAAATATAAAAGTTAACATTTATATCTACAGTGTATGTAGAATCAAATGATAACTATAGTGCTTGAATTCCTAATTTGAGGGAAATATTTAGTATTATATTATTATTTGATTTTCCACAACATTTCTTAAAAATTAAATTATATAAATAGGGAGCAATTTCCTGCCTATTGGCAATTTTGCTGCTAAAATGCAATATAAAGTGTAAGGTCTAAGTTAGGTAGTGTGGCTGCTGGTTTAAAATGTCAGCAATAGTTTCCTGCTGACAGGTGAAAAGCAGCAGCTAAAACTATTACTGGATGGCGTATCGTACATCGTACAGGTAACCCCCAGCTTCTGTCGCGACACTACAGACTTCCTACAAAAACTCAGTACCCACGGACCAGTTGAACCAGGAACACTTCTCACCACGATGGACGTCTCGGCACTCTACACCAGTATCCCCCACGATGACGGCATCGCTGCGACAGCATCAATACTCAACACCAACAACAGCCAATCTCCAGACGCCATCCTACAACTCATCCGCTTCATCCTGGATCACAATGTCTTCACCTTCAATAACCAGTTCTTTACCCAAACACACGGAACAGCCATGGGGACCAAATTCGCACCCCAATACGCCAACATTTTCATGCACAAGTTCGAGCAGCACTTCTTCACTGCACAGGACCTCCAACCAACACTATACACCAGATACATCGACGACATTTTCTTTCTATGGACCCACGGTGAGGAATCACTAAAGAGACTACACGATAACATCAACAAGTTCCATCCCACCATCAAGCTCACCATGGACTACTCCTCAGAATCAGTTTCTTTCTTGGACACACGAATCTCCATCAAAGACGGGCACCTCAGCACCTCACTCTACCGCAAGCCCACGAACAACCTCACGATGCTCCACTTTTCCAGCTTCCACCCTAACCACGTCAAAGAGGCCATCCCCTATGGACAGGCCCTGCGAATACACAGGGTCTGCTCAGACGAGGAGGAACGCGATGGACACCTACAGACGCTGAATGACGCCCTAGTAAGAACGGGATATGATGCTCGACTCATCGATCGACAGTTCCGACGGGCCACAGCGAAAAATCGCATAGACCTCCTCAGGAGACTAACACGGGACGCAACCAATAGAGTACCCTTTGTCGTCCAGTACTTCCCCGGAGCGGAGAAACTACGCCATGTTCTCCGCAGCCTTCAACATGTCATCAATGACGACGAACACCTCGCTATGGCCATCCCCACACCTCCACTACTCGCCTTTAAACAGCCACCCAACCTCAAACAGACCATCGTTCGCAGCAAATTACCTAGCTTTCAAGAGAACAGCGTCCACAACACCACACAACCCTGCCACGGTAACCTCTGCAAGACATGCCAGATCATCGACACAGATACCACCATCACACGAGAGGACACCACCCACCAGGTGCATGGTTCATACTCCTGTGACTCGGCCAACGTTGTCTACCTCATACGTTGCAGGAAAGGATGCCCCAGAGCTTGGTACATTGGCGAGACCATGCAGACGCTGCGACAACGGATGAATGGACACCGCGCAACAATCGCCAAACAGGAGGGTTCCCTCCCAGTCGGGGAACACTTCAGCAGTCATGGACATTCATCCACCGACCTTCGGGTAAGCGTACTTCAAGGCGGCCTTCGAGACACACGACAACGCAAAATCGTCGAGCAGAAATTGATAGCCAAGTTCCGCACCCATGAGGACGGCCTCAACCGGGATCTTGGGTTCATGTCACGCTACACATTACCCCACCAGCGAACAAATTTTATCTGTTTTTAATATAACGGGTCAGTTGCTGTCTTTTCCATGTTTCTACCTCTCTATCTCTGTTTTTTTTTGTTTGTTGTTTTTTTTTGGTGAATTGTACATTCTGAGAACTTGCAGGTAACACCTGTCTGTCTGCACACTGATTGCCTTGGCAACGGGCAGTTGAAAAAACTGTCTGTAATCACCAAGCATTGTTCTGTGAATTATAAATGCGACTTCATTTCGTGGATTTCATTTCCACATCGTTCACCTGAGGAAGGAGGTAGCCTCCGAAAGCTTGTGAATTTAAAATAAAATTGCTGGACTATAACTTGGTGTTGTAAAATTGTTTACAATTGTCAACCCCAGTCCATCACCGGCATCTCCACATTATTACTGGATGAGTAGATGCAATTATTTGTAGTCAGGCTACATTTTCCAAATAATGATGTACAAAAATTGAAGTAAAAATCAAACTCAGTGAGAAACACATCTTCCAACAGTTTACACCTAAATTGTTGATATTACTGATATAACTTAAAGTATGCTGTTTGCACCCAGGCTTCTGAGGTCATCTCCTCATTATAATTATACATATTTATTTTAAATTCCACAAGCTTTCGGAGGCTTCCTCCTTCGTCAGGTGAACGGTGTGGAAATGAAATTTTCGAATCCTTCGCATTTTAAAATCACAGAACAATGCCTGGTGATTACTGCCCGTTGCCAAGGCAATCACAGTGAGCAGACAGAAAGGTGTCACCTAAAAAGGCCACCGAATATACAAAACCCCAAAAAAAAGGAGAGAGAGAGAGAAGGAAGACAGTCAATGACCCGTTATATTAAAAACAGATAACATTTGTTCGCTGGTGGGGTTACGTGTAGTGTGACATGAACCCAAGATCCCGGTTGAGGCCGTCCTCATGGGTGCGGAACTTGGCTATCAATTTCTGCTCAACGATTTTGCATTGTCGTGTGTCTCAAAGGCCGCCTTGGAGTACGCTTACCCGAAGGTCGGTGGCTGAATGTCCATGACTGCTGAAGTGTTCCCCGACAGGGAGAGAACCCTCCTGTTTGGCGATTGTTGCGCGGTGTCCGTTCATCCGTTGTCGCAGCGTCTGCATGGTCTCACCAATGTACCATGCTCTGGGGCATCCTTTCCTGCAACGTATGAGGTAGACAATGTTGGCCGAGTCACAGGAGTATGAACCGTACACCTGGTGGGTGGTGTCCTCTCGTGTGATGGTGGTATCTGTGTCGATGATCTGGCATGTCTTGCAGAGGTTACCGTGGCAGGGTTGTGTGGTGTCGTGGACGCTGTTCTCCTGAAGGCTGGGTAATTTGCTGCGAACGATGGTCTGTTTGAGGTTGGGTGGCTGTTTAAAGGCGAGTAGTGGAGGTGTGGGGATGGCCATAGCGAGGTGTTCGTCATCATTGATGACATGTTGAAGGCTGCGGGGATGTACTGGACAACAAAGGGTACTCTGTTGGTTGCGTCCCGTGTTAGTCTTCTGAGGAGGTCTACGCGATTTTTTGCTGTGGCCCGTCGGAACTGTCGATCGATGAGTCGAGCATCATATCCCGTTCTTACTAGGGCGTCATTCAGCGTCTGTAGGTGTCCATCGCGTTCCTCCTCGTCTGAGCAGACCCTGTGTATTCGCAGGGCCTGTCCATAGGGGATGGCCTCTTTGACGTGGTTAGGGTGGAAGCTGGAAAAGTGGAGCATCGTGAGGTTGTTCGTGGGCTTGCGGTAGAGTGAGGTGCTGAGGTGCCCGTCTTTGATGGAGATTCGTGTGTCCAAGAAAGAAACTGATTCTGAGGAGTAGTCCATGGTGAGCTTGATGGTGGGATGGAACTTGTTGATGTTATCGTGTAGTCTCTTTAGTGATTCCTCACCGTGGGTCCATAGAAAGAAAATGTCGTCGATGTATCTGGTGTATAGTGTTGGTTGGAGGTCCTGTGCAGTGAAGAAGTGCTGCTCGAAATTGTGCATGAAAATGTTGGCGTATTGGGGTGCGAATTTGGTCCCCATGGCTGTTCCGTGTGTTTGGGTAAAGAACTGGTTATTGAAGGTGAAGACATTGTGATCCAGGATGAAGCGGATGAGTTGTAGGATGGCGTCTGGAGATTGGCTGTTGTTGGTGTTGAGTATTGACGCTGTCGCAGCGAACCCAATGAGACAATCAACGATCCAGAACAGCAGACAGAGGGATCCGCGGTACAGCAACCGAAGAGGAAAGAGTCTCACTGGACTCCTCCAGAGGGTCGCTGCCCTCAGCTTGACATGTATGCTCAAGCTGTCAGGAAATGCGTCTATGCCAGATTCATCAGCCGCACTCGGAAGACAGTCCAGAATGTCACCCGAGCACAACGCAACGCCATCAAAGCTCTCAAGACCAACCGCAACATCGTCATCAAACCAGCGGACAAAGGAGGAGCCATCGTCATACAGAACAGAACGGACTATTGCAAAGAAGCATACCGACAACTGGACAACCAGGAACACTACAGACGGTTACCCACAGACCCGACCAAAGAACACACCCATCAGCTCAACAAACTGATCAAGACCTTCGATCCAGACCTTCAAAACATCCTACGCACTCTCATCCCACGTACTCCCCGCGTGGGAGACTTCTACTGCCTCCCAAAGATACACAAAGCCAACACACCCGGACGTCCTATCGTATCAGGCAACGGAACACTCTCTGGATACATCGAGGGCATCCTGAAACCCATCGTGCAGGGAACCCCCAGCTTCTGTCACGACACTACAGACTTTCTACAAAAACTCAGTACCCACGGACCTGTTGAACCAGGAACACTTCTCACCACGATGGACGTCTCGGCACTCTACACCAGTATCCCCCACGATGACGGCATCGCTGCGACAGCATCAATACTCAACACCAACAACAGCCAATCTCCAGACGCCATCCTACAACTCATCCGCTTCATCCTGGATCACAATGTCTTCACCTTCAATAACCAGTTCTTTACCCAAACACACGGAACAGCCATGGGGACTAAATTTGCACCCCAATACGCCAACATTTTCATTCACAAGTTCGAGCAGGACTTCTTCACTGCACAGGACCTCCAACCAACACTATACACCAGATTCTTCGACGACATTTTCTTTCTATGGACCCACGGTGAGGAATCACTAAAGAGACTACACGATAACATCAACAAGTTCCATCCCACCATCAAGCTCACCATGGACTACTCCTCAGAATCAGTTTCTTTCTTGGACACACGAATCTCCATCAAAGACGGGCACCTCAGCACCTCACTCTACCGCAAGCCCACGGACAACCTCACGATGCTCCACTTTTCCAGCTTCCACCCTAACCACGTCAAAGAGGCCATCCCCTATGGACAGGCCCTGCGAATACACAGGGTCTGCTCAGACGAGGAGGAACGCGATGGACACCTACAGACGCTGAATGACGCCCTAGTAAGAACGGGATATGATGCTCGACTCATCAATCGACAGTTCCGACGGGCCACAGCGAAAAATCGCATAGACCTCCTCAGAAGACTAACACGGGACGCAACCAACAGAGTACCCTTCGTCGTCCAGTGCTTCCCCGGAGTGGAGAAACTACGCCATGTTCTCCGCAGCCTTCAACATGTCATCAATGATGACGAACACCTCGCTATGGCCATCCCCACACCTCCACTACTCGCCTTTAAACAGCTACCCAACCTCAAACAAACCATCGTTCGTAGCAAATTACCCAGCCTTCAGGAGAACAGCGTCCACGACACCACACAACCCTGCCACGGTAACCTCTGCAAGACATGCCAGATCATTGACACAGATACCACCATCACACGAGAGGACACCACCCACCAGGTGCACGGTTCATACTCCTGTGACTCGGCCAACGTTGTCTACCTCATACGTTGCAGGAAAGGATGCCCCAGAGCATGGTACATTGGCGAGACCATGCAGACGCTGCGACAACGGATGAACGGACACCGCGCAACAATCGCCAAACAGGAGGGTTCTCTCCCTGTCGGGGAACACTTCAGCAGTCATGGACATTCAGCCACCGACCTTCGGGTAAGCATACTCCAAGGCGGCCTTCGAGACACACGACAACGCAAAATCGTTGAGCAGAAATTGATAGCCAAGTTCCGCACCCATGAGGACGGCCTCAACCGGGATCTTGGGTTCATGTCACACTACACGTAACCCCACCAGCGAACAAATGTTATCTGTTTTTAATATAACGGGTCATTGACTGTCTTCCTTCTCTCTCTCTCTCCTTTTTTTTGGGGGGGTTTGTATATTCGGTGGCCTTTTTAGGTGACACCTTTCTGTCTGCTCACTGTGATTGCCTTGGCAACGGGCAGTAATCACCAGGCATTGTTCTGTGATTTTAAAATGCGAAGGATTCGAAAATTTCATTTCCACACCGTTCACCTGACGAAGGAGGAAGCCTCCGAAAGCTTGTGGAATTTAAAATAAATTTGTTGGACTATAACTTGGTGTTGTAAAATTGTTTACAATTGTCAACCCCAGTCCATCACCGGCATCTCCACATCATAATTATACATAGGTCCAGATGTAGCTTTGAATAAGCGCAGGGAGCACACTAGTGAAATTTAAAAGGATGAGGATAATTGAAAGGGTGTGTCACAATTGAAATCTAAGAACAAGAGTTGGCCATCAACCACTTGAGCCTGTTCCACCATTCAATTAGATTATGGCTGATCTGTACCTCAACTCCTATTACTCACCTTAGGGCCTCCATATACCTAACAAAAATGTATTGATCTCAGTCTTGAAAATTTCAATTGACCCACCTTCAAAAACATTTGGGGGATGAGAGTTCCAGATACCCACTACCCTTTGTATGAAAAAGTGCTTCCTGATTTCACTCCTAACTAGCTTAGCTCTAATTTGAAAATTATGCTCCATTTTTCTGGATTCCCACACGAGAGGAAATAATTTATCTGTAATCCTTTTATTATTTTACATACCTCAATTAGGTTACCCTTCACCTTCTAAACTCAAAGGAATACAAACCAAGCTTATGCTATCTGTCCTCATAATTCAACCCTTTGTGCCCTGGTATAGTTTTGGTAAATCTGCGCTGTACACCCCTCTAAGGCCAATATATCTTTCCTAAGGGGGGTGATTTTAAACCCCAAGAATGGGTGGGTTGGGGGCGGGTGGGAGTTGAAAATAGTTGTTTTTTTGGATCACAACCGCAAAATTTTCGGACTTTGTATTCCCAATGCAAAGCCTGTACTTTTCCGCGCCGACGTTAAACCCGGAAATAAAGCTGGGTTGCGGTCGCGACCCTAAAAACAACTATTTTCAACTCCCACCCGCCCCCAACCCACCCATTCTTTGGTTTAAAATCACCCCCAAGGTGTAGTGCCCAAAACTGAACAAAGTACTCCAGTGGGGTCTGACCAAAGCTCTATACAACTGAAGCATCACATCCTCACTTTTATATTCCAAACCTCTTGTGATAAAGGCCAACATTCCATGAGTCTTTTTAATTGCTTTTTGTACCTGGGTACCAGCTTTTGGTGATTTGTATACACGGGCATCTAAATCCCTTTGCTCCTCCACAGTTCCTAGTTTCTTATCATTATTAAAATATTCCAATTTGTCTTTCTCAGATGCAAAGTGAAAGACCTCACACTTCCTCACATTGGACTCCATCTGGCATAGTTTTGCCCACTCACATAGTCTGTATATTTCCCCTTTATAACTTCCTGTTCCCATCTACGCAACTTACTCTGCATACTAACTTGATGTCAGCTAAAACTTGGATGTACAACTCTATTCCATCATCCAAGTCATTGATATACATGGTGAAAAGCTGAGGCCCCAGTACAGATCCCTGAGGAGCATCGCTTGTCACATCCTGCCAATCAGAATAAAGTCCCTTTATCCCTACTCTCTGTCTCCTACCTCCCAACCAATTACCAACCCATGTCACAAAGTTACCTCCAATTCTGCGCCCTTTTTTTATTTTTGCTAATAATCTCTTGAACAGAACCTTATCATATGCCTTCTGGAAGCCCATATAGGGGGACAAAAATTCTGAAAGCTCTAAAGGCATCTCAACCCATTAACAGCATTTGCCAAAGCTGAAGGGGCAAGGCCCTAAATGTGACAGGCAAAAATGAATGGAAAGGAAACCAAAGGTGAAGACACCAGCCTGCAGGCAAGTGATGGAGTAGTCCCGCACCCAGCCTGCAGGCAAGCGATGGAGTAGTCCCGCACACAGCCTGCAGGCAAGTGATGGAGTAGTCCCGCACACAGCCTGCAGGCAAGTGATGGAGTAGTCCCGCACCCAGCCTGCAGGCAAGTGATGGAGTAGTCCCGCGCACGGCCTGCAGGCAAGTGATGGAGTAGTCCCGCGCCCAGCCTGCAGGCAAGTGATGGAATAGTCCCGCACACAGCCTGCAGGCAAGTGATGGAATAGTCCCGCGCCCAGCCTGCAGGCAAGCGATGGAGTAGTCCCGCGCCCAGCCTGCAGGCAAGTGATGGAGTAGTCCCGCGCCCAGCCTGCAGGCAAGCGATGGAGTAGTCCCGCACCCGACCTCCTGTTCGATGACTGCTGAAGTGGAGGTGGTGTTGCACGAGGTTGGCAGTCCTCTGTGGCAGTCTATGGCACCATCCCATAGGTCAGAATTAAAAAGGTGGAGCCAAGTTGCAGACTGCAGTTGATCATTACTGTCACTGGATGTGCCAGCCCAAACCAGCATAGTAGCCGTAGGATTCTTTGCAGTAGTTGGCATGCTCTGAAACTGGTTCTCTGATGACCCAGAGCCTGTGAAGACAGTTCCCAATGGCTGTCACTAAGTAGGTGCATCAGGGCCTGCAGTTATGGTTGATGGCATCAGAACCAACTTACTGTTGATCACCCTGGTATGTTTTTTTTCATATAGTGCCACAGAAATCATGATATATTGTTATTGGGGGGCTTCCAAAGAACCTATTATGATTATATCACATATCTTAGTAGTGTCATGTCCCTGCTGTCTCAGCTTTCTTTGCAAAGAGGAGCCTCCGTCTGCTTTAATCATCTAACAGTGACAGGTATGTTCACTTTGTCTGTAGATGTGGGTGTGTGCCTGCAGGTGAGTAATTGTAAACAATTTTACAACACCAAGTTATAGTCCAGCAATTTTATTTTAAATTCACAAGCTTTCGGAGATTTTCTCCTTCCTCAGGCAAATGTTTCAAGATCTCCTTGAAGCCTACGCATTTATATGAGGCTTGGAGCACCTCTTAAGCAACCTAATCAGCTTGATATTCCTTTATTGGTCCTCCTGTTCTTCTAAACACTTCAGATAGGGGGACTCCCATAGGAAAATAATTATGCTGGGGAAAAGACAAAGATTGGCACAAATGTTCATCAAAACCTAAGTGCCATAAGTGGAGGGGGGGGGGAAACAACAACAAAAAAGAAAAATAGTCAAAAAATGGATGGAATAGACTTATCTTAATATTACCTTGTCCTTTACATGAACATTTGTTTACTTGGTCATGTGCAGCTTTTTGTTTGGTGATCTTGATATCACTGAATCTATTTCAGGCCACCTGCTCAGTCCTTCAGGTTGTACAGATATTGTTCAACATGGACCTCATTTGCTTAAAAAGTAAGTACTGGGAATGCACAGCAGGATAATAACAGCTAAAAAAGAAAGATAGGTTCATGTTTCAGGTATAAACTTTCACCAAAACACTTGTTATTTCCCCCTAAGCTTTCCTCCTGATGTGTAGACTGAGAGATGGTGCAGAAAATCATAGCCTTTTTAGCCAGTACGTCTTCAGTAGTAAGAACTGCCATTTTTAATTTGATAAAGTGCACCTTCTGTGTTTTTTGTACTATTGGGGTGGCAAATCTTCAGGGACAGGAGGCTGCTAATGGCATAAATACCTGAATACACCTGGCTAGAATGTGCCCATTGAACTTTCACCACTAACCCTGTGAAGTCAGGGAGAGGTCCCTTTATTAGCATTAGAAGTTCCGTTCCTTCTAAAATGTGCAGAATTCCTGATGTCAGGCTAGGACCTGTTTTATCCAGGTCCCAGCCTAATTTACAACCCTTCCAGTACACTCCCATTGCAGTAAGAGCACGAATGCACCAGAAGGACTGTGGATTTTTGCCCTTAATATCCAATCAGCACATTTGGATTACCACCCACCTGATATGTTGTGGGATTCTTGCTTGTTAAAACAATCAATTGTAATTATCTATTTCTCTCTCATTCGCGAGAGTTTCTAGCATGCTTTATAAGGCCAGAATGTCCCCTTGTCCCTTCCAGGCAAATGTTGTTGGGGGTGGGGGGGGGACTGTGGGGGTGGGGGGGGGGGACTGCGGGGGTGGGGGGGGGGGGAGTGCGGGGGTGGGGGGGGGAGTGCGGGGGTGGGGGGGGGAGTGCGGGGGGGTGGGTGTAGAGCCAGGGATGGGATCTTCCTATGCTGGCCATTTTTGCTAACTTGGCTCAGTCAGAACACAGTGTATCAGGCAGGTACACCAAGTGAATTGAAGTGTTTCAGCCTCCAAATAGGCAAAAGTAGGCCCAACTGGTGGGGCCCAGGCCAATGAAATAACCTGGACATCTGAAGAAAGCACATTTTAAAATAATATATTTTCAAAATCAGCCTCTTTACACATGGGAAGATCATATGTGTCAGAGAGGGGAGGGGGGGGAGCCTGGGCAACCCCTCAGTGCGGATAGGCTTTGGATTTTCTGGTTGCATAGGGCAGACAGGCACCAGAGATGTGCCTGTAGCAGTGCTTGTGCCCGTTTGCCCCAACAAGTTGGACGTCCTCCCACTGACCCCTCAAACTCCGATGGGATCAAGGCATGATCCTGGCCTAACCGCCAGGATCGCAATTGAGGAATTTCAGCCCCTTATGATATCCTATTTATCAGCTTAATTCTAAAAGGTGACTTTTTAGTATACATGAATTATTCTATGTTATCGTTAAATATTACTCAGCTGAGAAGGTGCTTGAAAGTAGGAAGAAGCCATTCAGTCACTGGACCGCGCACAGCTAGCTTGCATTATGTAGTTATTATAGCTTGACCAAGGCTGGTTGCCTGAAATAGAATTGACTTTCTCTGTGTAGCTGATTGAGCACAGCAGGTCCAAGCTGTCTAGTACAGTATATGTGTTTTGGGTTGGGGGGGTAAGCGTTCCAGTGCAATTATCTAGAATTAATGTTTGCTCTATGGCAATCCATCAACATTAAACATGCTGTGAATTGGTATTATGGAAGCAAGGCTTGCACAGTTTTGATAGTAAAACAAAGTTAGTGGCTACTAATATACTGGTAGCATGTTGAATTAAAATGTAATTTAAACCGGTGTGGAAGTGCATGAAGGGATACTTGACCATATTAACTCTCTATTAATTCACTTAACTCACATAATAAAGTTTCTCACGAGAACACATAGAAGCACAATTGTGTAATTACTTTGAGTTTCTCACGTTGATAGCTGTCCTCCCTTTAGATAGGGAGGTAGCTGACTACAGGAATAAATGGCCATAGAGCCTTGAGACTAGCTACAGCCCTACTGATAATGAAAGACAGAAATGTAGGGAAAAGCACTTTCCCAGGCCTGCGTGCAAGATATCAAGGTGGCTGTGGGAACTCGAGGGCGGGTTCCCTATTTTGATTGACCAACTACCTGAGCCAATAAAGAATGTACGTGTACGCCCATATTCTGTAACAGGTGGGCGTTGTTTATCGAATTGTATAAACTTGAGCTGTTTCTTTAACTTGGCGAAGTTGCACCATCAACCTTTGCTTGAGGTGCTCTTCCACTTGTATACAAGTTGGGGTTCAATAAAGTTTCTCTTTGTACTACTTGTTTGGGTGTTAATGCATTTGTATAGTAATAAGTAATATTAAGTTTTGACACTGGAAAAGAAAGACAAGAAGGAAGTAGAGAATACAAAAGAAAGTAAAGTGCTAGACTAAGTACTGATAATTCCCATCTTTAATACTGGTCACTGAATACTGTTAGTTTATCTGTTTTTATTTGTGCTATCTTAGAATGAAATGGATGTCTGGTTTTTAAATTGTTGATATCTTTTATAGAGGAGCAGTTTATAAGAAAGAATATGCACTATGAGCTTTCAGATTATTAAAGTTTGTGATTAAATAGAAGTTGCTTAATGTAATGCCTAGTTAAAAAAAAACTTACATATGACAACGTAATCTGTTCATTAAGCTTTCACAATAATACTTGAACGTCAGAGCCAGGGGCGGCGTTAGGTCCATGCAGGCCCATACAATTGCACGGGGCCCAGAGCCAGACAGGGACCCCGAGCGGATCCATTACCTATGCAATGGTAATAGCTGATCCCTGATCATTTTAGCAACTATTCTTATATTACCTATTGCAAACGTGACTTTTCACGATCGTATGTATGCGGATTTGACACCAGATCAAGTAGGTGGAATTTAGTGTAATTGTCTAGTAATATGTAGGGGCCCTAAAGGTGTACCTTTGCACAGAGCCCTCCGACAGGCCTATTCTTATCCCATTCCAAAAAGTTAAGCTATTCATTAAAACTAGTTTTCATCCACAGCTGTGTCCCTACAACTCTGACTACAGCATGACTCTGCCTCCTTGAACAATACCTCTATCTCCTTGTTTCAGATTAGTTTGACTGCCAGTGACATTGCTCTTTGTATTCAGCTCTGGGAAATAAAGTAGGCAAGGAACACAAGATGCCGTACTTTAATGCTTCACTTTCCTGACCTTCCCCGCATATGTCTTTTTTAAAAGGTCATCCTTCTGTGTAGCTTACTATCAAAGCCAATAAGTTAGATTAAACAGAATCTTTCAACATTTTGAATTTACAATCCAAGCCCAGCTCTAGATGAAATAAAAGCTTCCTCTCTCAGACAATTGGTAAAGGGAAGTGAATTTGAATAATCTCAATTTATTTCCCTATGCAAAAATAACCATCATTACATATTAATTGGCACTAATTAAACAATGCTACTCACTGTAGTCAGATGTTTGATAGTGGAACTTAAAATGGGGCATTGTTGTAAGAAGGAAAGAACTTGCATATATAGTGTATATGCATTATATGTAGTGTATATGTATTGTATGTAGTGTATATGTATTGTATGTGGTATATACATATTGCATATAGTGTATCTATTGTATATAGTGTATGTGTATTGTATGTAATGTATATGTGGTGGGGTTGGAGGAGGCAGGGTCAAGGCTTGGGGGTGGGGGGATGGGACATTTTTCCTGTAATGGAAAATAAAGCATAGTCAATGTGGAAAGTAGAGGCAAATAGACTCCATCCCCACAAATGAGAGGATTTTGAATATCTGATCCAAATTTATACTTGGCTCAGCACATTATTCCAGCATGTCAATTCCATTTACTTCCATTGTAGTGCAGTCTTATCCAATGATTAAACTTTACAGCAAATTATGCATTTATTCGGATTCAACAGTACCTGTTAAACATGTAACCTTAAAAATTACTGCTTATGATGTTAGCCAATGAATACTTATATGAAATTTCTCTCTCCACTATTGTAGAGGTGTTAACCCATTCATTTTAATAGGTGAACACTTCTGTTCAAATAGCAACCGGTTGAATATCATACAACTGCATTAAGCATTCCTGCGCTATTATCCCACACAGTAAGTTCTAGGTTATATTTGTGTAGATTTTCTTACTTCTCATAGCCTAAAGGCAGACTTTCCTGGAGTGGAAGTCTAACCTATTTCCATGCCATATACATAAAGCTATAGTGGATTTATTGGTCTAGAAATTGGACTGCGCCCGTATCCGGGAGCAACCCCGGTGATGCTGCACGTGCCTAAAGAGGACAGTGGCAGGACCACGGGAAATTGGTCCACTGGCTTCATTAATATAGTATCGACGAGCTGCGGGTGTCAGTCGCGGCCCTGGAGCTCGCCAGTTGTAGGGGATGCTCCTCCTAGTCTCACAAAAATTTGGGGCCCGCTGCCGGCCACTGGACAAGACCCCTTACAGCGCCTCCCCGCCCCCGATTCTGGCTTGGCTTGTTCATAGAGTTGTCAGACTTGTGGCCCCCTAGTTCGGCAAGCTGCCTGCTAATGCTCATTGAGTGTTGGGCCGCTTGCCAACTGTATTGTAATAAGGCCTAAACCTAAAAATGGTTTGGGCCTCCCGCTGAAGGGTTTGGGCAGATGCAATGGAAGGAAAGCCGGCTTCACACCTGGCATATGCTTAAAATTGCCCCCATGCATTTTACAGAATATTGTTTCAGAAGGACATAGTTATGATAAGTAATAAAAGGCCCGAAGGGTTAGTGGAAGATCATTTGTTACAGAAATACTGCTGAAATAACTGCAAAAAATAATCTTATAATTGTGCACTACAAATTCAATAATGTGAGAAAATCCAGATGTTTAGCATTTCCTAAGAGCAAATATTTAAAGAAGTTAAAGGGTTAAGAGGCCAAATAGCTCAGACTGAGAAGTGCAAGAGATCAACTTCATAGACTGTGAGAGATCTTGCTGAAATTACATATGTTAGATCATCAGATCATCGACACGATGGGCCGAAGGGCCTCTATCCGTGCTGTATAACTCTATAGCTTCACCGGTGTATTAGAGATGTTGGGGATAATTTTCAACTTCACCACTTGGGCGGTAATTTGGCGGAGCGTATCGCCCGGCCGTTATAGAACGTGTCTGATTTTCATCCCATAGAAATCAATGGGATGAGAATCGGATGAGTTCCATAGCTGTTGGCCGTTTCAACCCCCACATTATCGCTCAGATGGCAAAGTTGAAAATTACCTGCCATTATTTTATCTTTTTGAACTCAGGTAAATAGATTCAATACATATTTGTTCTAGTTTTACATGTCATAAGCTTTGATACATTAATAAATCTCCAACAGTTCAAGTGACTGCAAAAGCCTAAGTAAGAGATTCTTAAAATGGAAATGATGCTGTTGCCTTCCCTAATATGAAGTAATGCTCATGAATAAGAGAATATCTTATCTGCTTATAATGGTACGTAAAAGAATGACCTTGTACTTATTATATTCACATCAGCAGTCAATATAAAATCCATGTTGCATATGCTCAATAATTATGGTCTTGTCAAACAAAATGAGGGTAGTGAGCTAAATGACTTTTTCTTCCCCAGCAGCAACATAGAACAACAGTCCTCAGTGAAACCTGAGTACAAACCTACATTCACTCACACTTCCTTGAAGCTAAAATGAGAAAAGCCAAGTCAGGTTTTATATCATGGAGATTTTATTTTAAAAAGTGGCACTGCTAAAAAAGGAAAAAGCCAACAACTACTATAATATATTATTTAGTTTCATTGCTATGTTTAACTTTATTTCATTTTGCTTTCCATAAGTTTCAATAAAAAGTTAAAGCTGTGAAGCTTGAATTGTCTGTTTTATCTGTTAATGATTTGTTTGTATGAAAAATACAAAACTAATTTCAAATAGCACAACAAAGGTTGAGGGGATCCTTTTAACTAAGGAGATGATATTGAGGTGCATGATAAATAATTGGCACAGAGATATGTAGTAAAACAGGAAGGAGTACATTTTCCCCATTTTCACCAGTGCAGTTATGTATGGAAAATAATAAGAATACACAGAACATTTCCAGTTGATTAAATGTCTTGGGAAACAAGAATAAAAATAGTTCAGATGAAGACTGAGTGATGCAATGAGTTAAAATTGTCTTTTTAACTGTGGTATTTTAATCTAAATTGAGCCTCGATGATGAGGTGAGATGAAAATCTCTTGCTGACAGTTGTTAAAGGTTCTAGATTAAATGAGTCTGGGCAGGTTTAATCCAATCTCCAGAGGCCAGAGATCTTCAAAGGTAAAACTCGATTACATCTCCAACAATGACATCATGACTGCAAGCACATTATGATCTGACAACATTGCAAATAGCTGATTGGTATCAAGATGATACCATTTTTCATAACCAATGCCCAATGAAATTCAGAGTCTTTTCACCTTTCAGATAATCATCTTAACTCCTCTTTGTCTTCTTTTTTATTCATCTTGTGTGCTTTTGATTATATCAGTCTATCAATTGCCAGGGTTTTTAACCCTAGACACAGATACAAAAATAGGATCTGCAATGTTCTCTTTCAGATTCCAACCGGTGATTAGTATGAATTCAAGGTGTCAGCCAAAATGTCTAATTTCAACATGTGGTCTATGAGTATTCTCCCAATAGGGTCATATTTTGTTTACATATTTGAATGAAAGATAGAATTACAAATGGCCAATAAGATAATGAGAATAAAGGAGAAATAAATAGCTCAGGCTATCACTGTGTGATTGTTTGTGGGAGCCATGTAAAGTATGTTTGTGCTATTGAAGGTGTTGATTGTGGTGTATGTATCGGAGTGAGAGAAACACATTGGAATACATACTATATCAGAGAGTATGGTATATCAGATCAGATTATGGTTTCTCATATCATGCTTACTCAACATTTCAATCAGTTTACATTTCATTCAGATCAGATTGATTTAAATTAATTCATAACTATCAATTGTAGCACAATCTTTCTCTTATACCAGATCAAGGGATCATTGCATTCATCAATTTAAAATAGATGCCACAGACTAGTGGGAATTAAAATTGGGAAATTCATACTATTCTGAGGCACATCCACTTATATCAACACAAATTTTAATCAGGAATTAGAAAAGAGTTTTACGCCTAACTTGTTTCGGAGAAAATCTGTTTCCTCAAAAAACTTACAGCTTTGCATGAAGTACTTTTTTAGGGCTGGGAGGGACCTTCTCACAGCTGAAGGACAGCAGCATATGCAGAGTCATCAGCTTTCAGCACTGTGCACAGTGTCTCTACCTGAAATGTGTTAACAAAGATAGCACTGACCCATGAAATATACAGAGGACCACAAGCTATGCTATTTCCACAACTCTAAATGAGATAAATGAGGCAGGCTTAACAGCAAAGTCCAGATAGATTTTTTTTATTGACTGTAAGTGCTTGTTCACTTATTGGAAAAGGGCATAAATACATCTTCCACATTTGCAATCTTGGTGCCAAGAGTAATAAATTTAACACCACTGTAAACAGTTTACACATTTTATACAATTATAACCAGACAATCATAATGTCAAAGCAATTCATTTACCATTGCTTTTAACAAATCAAAGATTGATTTTTCTCTAAAAAGTGAATAAACCCATTAAAACTTTAAGCATTTTAAAAAGTGAATGTTGCAAGTTCAGAAAAAAAAACTGTGTTACCTATTAAGGCAGTATTAGTGTTTCAAATACTAGAAAAAAGAACACGGTTCTTTAGGAAGAGGTTATTACTATTGAAAAGTCTTATCGCTATTGTATTGCTCCCACACTGAAACTTAGCTATGAACTGATTATGGACTGCATACAGCTGCTGCTGCTGATGATGTAAGATGCTCATACCTGGTCACGCAAACAAAGGGTGACATTGCTGGCAAGTACAGCAAACCCTATTTTATCTCTTTGTACTCGCCAACAGCAGCAAACACTGGGGTAAGGGATGACAAAGTTGGTTGTAGTGAACCAACGCTGCATCTCAACTCAAACTTCATGAGAACGTGTTTACGCTCTAGCGTGACACAACTATCCTCTAATCAGCTTATCGTGTGGCTTTCCAAGCCTGCTAAAACTATATTGGGTTCAAGGCCTGTGGATTCATGTCAACTGGGAATGGGATTGAGACCATTTGAACTAATTTCACTTATGATCTTTGGTAGCTGTCACACAAGGGTATGATAGCATAGTGGTTCTGTTACTGGACTAGTAATCCAGACAGCCTAGGCTATATAATCTGGAGATATAAGTTCAAATCCTACCATGGCAGCTGGTGGATTTAAATTCAGTTAATTAAATAAAATCTAGAATTAAAAAGTTAGTATCAATAATGGTGACCATGAAACTACTGGATTGTCATAAACAACCATTTTGTTTACTAATGTCTTTTAGGGAAGGAAACCTGCTGTCCTTACCCAGTCTGGCCTATATGTGACTCCAGACCCACAGCAATGTGGTTGATTCTTAACTGCCCTCTGAAATGGCCTAGCAAGCCACTCAGTTGTACCAAGAAGGCAGCTCACCACCACTTTCTTAAGGGCAATTAGCGATGGGGAATAAAATGCTGGCCTTGCCAGTGATGCCCACATCCCATAAATGGGGAAAAAAGGCAAATTTGATGAGAGCCGCTGCCTGGTGTGCTCTACTCCTGGATCCAACTAAAAAATAATCAATTTCATAATGTGGTCTAATCACTAATCAAGCTTGTACCTGTCTGATGCCAGATAATTTATCTTAAGCATTTTAGTTATGGAACTTATTTTTTCAAAATTGTCAGGACAGGAGTTGTTGATATTTTTTAAGCCACCTGCTGCCAGCGTGTACCATCTTCATGCATGATGACAAAAACATTTTGTTAGAAATATTTAGAATGATTTTAACTGGTTTGTGGATTTTTTTTCTTTTACTTGCAAGTCGCTGCTATTTTAATTGAGAAATCTAGATGAACGACCAAGGCCCATAGTTCAAAATATCACTAAGGTCAAAAACAGGAGGCCAGATAAATCAGGAAGTAGTAATTATGTAATGCCAAGCTTGGGTTTTAAAAGCTGCAGATTGTTGGAGGAAGGGAATACCGTAAAAAGTTAGGAACTCCATGGTTTGAGATCCTGGGAAAGAATTAGTTAGAAAACTGTGCAATTAATCTTGTGTGGTAACTTTCCATCTTTACGGTCATGACAGGGAGCGTTGCCTGCCGAAAGCACTTATGGGGAATTCTAGCAATATTGCACACATTTGTCTGGCCCGTATTATGGTCAGAAAAATTGTGCGCAGTGCGTACGGTAATTTCCAATATGCACTCTTGGTGGGCAAGGTTCCCTGTGAGGATTGTGAACAATGACCCCTTTGATTTCAACACTGTGAAGATGCAGGGTGGAAGAAAAGTGTTTAAGAGGGCCTGTTAGCAGCTTAACTGTAGAGAAGCAAGGACAATTACATACCAAATATATATGCATTTGAAAAAGGGAACAAATTTATCTGGTTGGGGGGGAAGAAATATGCAAGGATTTATAAATGTGACTGTTCTATCCTGGTAAACATGGGTAAATTATTAAGTAATTGCAAAGTTATCATGCTCAAAAGCTTCTAAGTATCAACTCTTAGACAATAGAAGTGAGTGGGAACATTTTGCAACTGCTGTGTGGATCAATGAGACAGCAGTTTCAATGGCTGGTTCCACAAACTGAATTGAGTGAGGTAAACAATAATTTGCCAAAACGTCACCTTTGCCCCCCAAATTGATGCAGAAAGACATGTATACTGGCCTGCATTAGCACATATGTGCCTACTCACAGGTACACACAATCTTGTATGTACAAAGAGGTTAGTACCTGAAAACAAATGCGTGCACACAGTGTGATCCATCTCAGAAATTAAACCAAAATACATTTAATTTAGCCTGAAGACTTTTTTTGAAGGTGTAATTCCTAGTTGTGAAAAGATTTGCTCCCTATCTTTGGTCTTTGAGCCCCCTGCTCCACACCAACCCCAGCTGAGAGAGCTACCATTTGGGGCTTGATTTTCCAGTGAAGTAGCGGGTGCATTGGGGGCGGGGGGGCTCTGAAAATTGGGGAAATCCCGAGCGGGTTCAGAACCCGGCTCCAACCCGCAGACATCCGAGTTCTCTACTGACGCGTCTGTGTGCGCACGCACCTCCAGAATGTGGAAGATCCATCGGCAATTAAAGCAGGCAGGATGATATTAAGAGATTTATTTTGATACTTGAAATACATAAAGTACTTAATTTTGTCTACATTAAGGCAGGGGTCCAATTTTTAAACATCCTCAGCGTGTTTCCCGTGTTGTGGGAAACACTCCATGTTCTACCAGATGTATTTCAGCCAACAGCCAGCTGGACATTCAAATGCTTATTTGACAGATGGGGAGAAAAGGTGAGTTCTTGCTGCAGGACACTCTGTTCTTTCACACAAACTTTTAGCTGCGAGATTTTTGTGTTTTCACTGAAAATTCTTACTTTCCACTCAGAATTCTTCTGTTTACATTTATTTAACAACTTTTCAGACCCCCTCGAACTCACACGGACAGGATGGGGGGGTGGGGGGCACCATCGCTGCATTCACCACTACATCCGAGGACGAGGAACATCACCAGCCTCGCCAGGCACGGCGTCCACCTCCGCCACTTGCAGCTCCACCATACAGTGCTGCGCCACGGCACCTGCACAAGAGCACTGAGGGCAACAACAGAGAGAGCAACGTCACAGGAGGCACTACCCTCACCACACGGTCTACAGGCCAAGGCTCAACTTCCTGGACCACTCTGAGGAGCAGTGCATACGGAGGCTGAGAGTGCGTCGCCAGGTAGTCGCAGACATCTACAGCTTCCATCATGCCGAGCTGCTCCCAGCTGGGTCGAATGGTATCTCATTACCCGTCACTGTCAAAGTCACCACTGCCCTCAACTTCTTCGCCTCTGGATAATTCCAGGGTGCCACCGGGGACATCGTCGGGGCCTCTTAGTTGTCTGCACACAAGTGCATAAGGCAGGTCACTGATGACTTGTTTCGCGGGGCCTCGCAATATGTCAACTTCCCCATGGATGACCACAGCCAGACGGAGACGACAGTGGGATTCCACGCTGTGGCTGGCTTCCCACGGTTACAGGGTGCAATCGAATGCACCCATACAGCAATCCGAGCACCTCCACACGAGCCAGGACTGTTCATCAACAGGAAGAGCTATCAATCCATCAACACTCAGCTCGTTTGTGACCACCGCAAACGATTCCTCCACATCGCGCAAGATTCCCTGGCAGCTGCCACGATTCCTTCATTCTGAGGGAATCCAACGTCCCGCCCCTCTTCCACGCACCGAACACCCTTAAGGGCTGGCTCCCCGTGGCTCATGACAATCATAACATTTAATGTGACTTTAACAAAGAGCAATTATAAATGAAAAACATGACCAACCGTCAAACACCCTTGTGCATACCCTTCGTGCTCACAAAACCTTCACATTTTTCTTCCGACTACTTCTACGTGGTGCACCCCCTGTGGCTGCAGCAGAGGTAGTGTCAGCTTGCTCATGTTCATGCTCTGACCGATTAGATGCTTTGGGCCTACTCCCTCTGTGAGGGCCCCTCCAAAGACTGCTCCACCTGCACCTGTGCAGGGGCAGACTCGGCCACCTGGAGAGGAGGCAGCATCGCAGGTACTGGTTGAGAGGGGAGCAATGGGTGAGACATGGGAGCACTTTGAGTGGCGTCCCCACTTCCATGTTCTCTTTCGCCATCATCCCTCTCCTGGGCCAGGCCCACAGCACTCCTCCCACCTTGCTGGAGAACAATGTGGTGGACATGTGTGATGCGCTGGAAGGCCACTTCTAAAGTATCTGTCAGCCTGTTTAAGGCGGCAGAATGTTGTTCACCTTGAGACCGGGCCTGAATGGACTCATTTGTGAGCTGTGCTTGAAGCTCAATGGAGGCCAGCCTTCTCTCCATCGCAGACATTCCCGCACTTACCCGTGACACTATCTCAAAGAGTTCCTCACGTCCCTGTGACAGTATCTCAGAGATTCCCTCCCATATCTGTGCCACCATTCCACCCACGCAAGAGTTGGGCTCCTCCATCCTCTGTGCTATTGTGGAGAGTGTGCATGGCACCTGTTCCAGTACCTCGCAAATGTGCTGCTATCCCTCAATCATTCTCCTTTTAAAGGATGGCCCCCAGGGTTCAGCTTCTGCGTCCAGTGAGCAGAGCCTGGAGAGGAGTGTTCCCACTGACGCAGACTCTCCACAGCTGCCCCTGCCATCAGTCTCTGCTCGTGTTCACTTGTGTGTGGTGACTCAGCAAGATCCAACCCAACTAACTGAGTACTAGGACCCACCGAGGTGTGAGTATCTGTGCTGGTGGATGGCTCACTAAGATATGATGGTGCTCCCTCAGACGCCGGTAGGTCCTCTGAGGAATTGCCCTCTGCCGTCACTGCGGTCGCTGAAGGCCCTGTAAGAGAACAGAAGGCAATATTAAGCATGATCACAGATGTGTCATGTTGTGATGAGCATACTGAGGTGTTGAAGATGGCAAGGCATGTTAACATCAATTCATATTGTGTGTGCTGAATGTTAAAGTTGTGTCACCTGACGTTTGTGGGGTGCCAGTCTCGGTGTCCCCAACGGACAGGCACTCGAGGGTGCGGCTGAGCTCCAGCACCTCTTGCTCCGCATTTGTGAGGACCACTATTTGTTGTGGCCTCCCTCTGGTCCTCGCCCTCTCGGGTTCATTTTGCGCTTTCTTTTCCTAGAAGGGGAGGAAGAACAGACAGGTGAGTGAGTGATGGTGAAGTAGCCAACCGATGAATGCATTAGTTTGGGTGAGGCAGACCATGAAAGAGGTGCATCAGAGGATGAGTATGAGACAGAAACATCACATTGGATGAGGATTGAGTTGAGTGGTAAAGGTGGGGTGACTAATGGGGAGGTGAGGAAGTGCTGGTAAGTTGAGGATGAGCCTTAAGTGGGTGTGAGGAGTGATGTGATAGAGTAGTGTTGACAGTGCAGAATGAGTTGGGGGGGGAGGGCCGGTGATGTGCAACGCAGAATGTGGGAGAAACAGTAAGTGTACTCACTTTGGCTGACCTAGTTAGGTCATTGAAGCGCTTCCTGCACTGGATCCAGGTGCGGGAGATGTTGCTGCTGCTGGTGACCTCCTCTGCCACCTCGAGCCAGACCTTCTTGGTGGCAGAGGCAGGCCACTTCCTCCCGTCCGCCGGATAAAACACTTCCCTCCTCCTCCTCACCCCGTCTAATAGAACCTGGAGTGAGGCATCGTTGAACTTTGGAGCAGCCTTGCCCATGTGCTGCTCCAGTTTGTGGGTGTTTGCTCCAGCAAAATGACCTTTGGAGCAATGACCCTTTAAATAGAGCTCCTCCAGCTGACAGCCTGTGATGAGGGTGCACAGTCCGCCCACTGCGCATCTTTCGAACGGCAAACCCGTAAGTCACGTTAAGTGGCACCAATTGAATTGCGATCGCATGGGAAACGGACATTTTTTTATTAGTCGGATTACCCACATGCTCATTCACCACCCCCCCGCCCCGCTGCCATCCCGCCTCCATTCTAAAATCGGCGCCTTCGTCTCCATCCAGATTTCCACCAATGGCACTTGCCAAATATCTGCTGGGAGGTATGCGGAAATGGGGATGGCATGGGAATCCTCTGAGTTTTTTCACTGCCAGTGGGGAACTGGTCTCCACATAGTGGGGATAATTTTGACTTTTCTGGAGGGGGAGGGTGAACAGCCAGTAGTCATGGAACATATCGGTACCAACGACATGAGTAAAATAAAGGATGAGATCCTGCAAGGTGAATTTAAGGAGTTAGGAGATAAATTAAAAAGCAGGACTTCAAAGGTAGTGATCTCAGGATTACTACCAGTGCCACGTGCTAGTGAGTATAGGAACAGGAGAATAGACAGGATGAATGCGTGGCTGCAGGGATGATGTAGGAGGGAGGGATTTAGATTCCTGGGACATTGGGACCAGTTCTGGGGAAGGTGGGACCTGTACAAGCAGGACAGGTTACACCCGAGCAGGACCGGGACCAATGTCCTCGCTGGGGTGTTTGCTAGTGCTGTTGGGGAAGGTTTAAACTAGAGTGGCAGGGGGATGGGAACCTGAGAGGGGAGTCAGAAGGGAGTAAAGTTGAGAGCAGCAAGAGAGGGGAAGACCCAGGGGAAATTTACAATACAAATAGTACAAACAGTTGTTCAAGAACAAGTGAAAGGGAAAAGCGTAGAGCAGCAGAAAGAAAGTGTACTTTAGGCACTACAGATAAAGTGAAAACTAGAAGGCGTAAGGCGATTAACCCAGCATCAAAGTGAAGGTCAGGCTAAGGTGTGTGGCCTAACTAAGAGTTCTATATACAAATGCACGGAGTATAAGGAATAAATTAAATGAACTACAGGTGCAATTTCAAATTGGAGTGTATGACATGATAGCTATCACTGAGACATGGCTGCAGGATGGTCAGGATTGGGAACTAAATATACCGGGTTATAAGATCTACAGGAGAGACAGGGAAAATGGAAGAGGGGGAGGAGTAGCCCTAATGATTAGAGATGAAATCACTTCAATGATAAAGGAGGATATAACGAAAGGTGAGCAGCCAACAGAGACCTTATGGATTGAATTGAGAAATAGGAAAGGATCTAAGACTATATTGGGAATTGTGTCTAGGACCCCTGACAGCAGCTCTGAAGTGCTAGATTGTATAAATGCAGAGATTAGACAAGCGTGTAAGAAAGGCATAGTGGTCTTAATGGGGGACTATAACCTTCACATAGATTAGGAAAAGCAGACTAGCAACTGTCAGAAAGGTAGTGAATTTCTTGAGTGTGTCCAGGATAGTTTTCTACAGCAGTATGTCCTAGAGGCAACAAGGGGGCAAGCCATACTAGATTTAGTAATGAGTAATGAACCAGATTTACTTAACGGCTTAACTGTACGCAAACATCTATCCAATAGCAATCATAACATGATCGAGTTCAATGCACTGTTTGAAAGGGAAAAAAGTGAGTCAGCTGCTAAGATTCCAGACTTGGGTAAGGCCGACTTCAATGGGATGAGACAGAGACTGTCCACAGTAAACTGGGCAAATCTGTTAATGGGTAAAACGACTGATGATCAGTGGGAAATGTTTAAAGAAACATTTAACGTGATACAGAATCGGTTTATACCCCTGAGGGGCAAGAACTCAACTTGCAAAAAAAAACAGCCATGGACAACTAAAGAGGTAAGGGACAGTATAAGACATAAGGAAAGGGCATACAAAAAGGCAAAAAATGGCACAGATCCTGACAAATGGGAAAGATACAAAGATCAACAAAGGGTCACAAAACAGATAGTAAGAGCTACAAAAAGAGTGTATGAAAAGAAACTTGCAAGGGATATCAAAACCAATACGAAGAACTTTTATAGTTACATTAGGAAAAAGAGGGTGGTCAGGAGCAGTGTTGGCCCCTTACAAACTGAAAGTGGGGATATTGTCATTGACAATGGGGAAATGGCGGACATGTTGAACAATTACTTTGCGTCAGTATTTACAGTAGAAAAAGAGGATAGCATGCCGGAAATCCCAAGAAAACCAATATTGAATCGGGGACAAGGACTCGATAAAATTAATATAAGTAAAGCAACAGTAATGAAGAAAATAATAGCACTAAAGAGTGACAAATCCCCAGGACCAGATGGTTTCCATCCCAGGGTTTTAAAGGAAGTAGGTGAGCACATTGCAGATGCCCTAACTATAATCTTTCAAAGTTTTCTAGATTCAGGAACTGTCCCTTTAGATTGGAAAATTGCACATATCACTCTGCTTTTTAAGAAAGGAGAGCGAGGGAAACCGAGGAATTATAGACCAGTTAGCCTAACATCTGTTGTGGGGAAGATGCTGTAGTCTATAATTAAGGATAGGGTGACTGAACACCTCGAGAATTTTCAGTTAATCAGAGAGAGCCAGCATGGATTTGTGAAAGGTAGGTCGTGCCTGACAAACCTGATTGAATTTTTTGAAGAGGTGACTAAAGTAGTGGCCAGGGGAATGTCAATGGATGTTATTTATATGGACTTCCAGAAGGCATTTGATAAGGTCCCACATAAGAGACTGTTAGCTAAGTTAGAAGCCCATGGAATCGAGGGAAAAGTACGGACTTGGTTAGGAAGTTGGCTGAGTGAAAGGCGACAGAGAGTAGGGATAATGGGCAGGTACTCACATTGGCAGATGTGACTAGTGGAGTCCCGCAGGGATCTGTCTTGGGGCCTCAATTATTCACAATATTTATTAACGACTTAGATGAAGGCATAGAAAGTCTCATATCTAAGTTTGCCGATGACACAAAGATTGGTGGCATTGTAAGCAGTGTAGATGAAAACAAAATTACAAAGCGATATTGATAGATTAGGTGAATGGGCAAAACTGTGGCAAATGGAATTCAATGTAGAAAAATGTGAGGTCATCCACTTTGGATCAAAAAAGGATAGAACAGGGTACTTTCTAAATGGTAAAAAGTTAAACACAGTGGCTGTCCAAAGGGACTTGGGGGTTCAGGTATATGGATCATTGAAGTGTCATGAACAGGTGCAGAAAATAATCAATTAGGCTAATGGAATGTTGGCCTTTATATCTAGAGGACTAGAGTACAAGGGGGCAGAAGTTATGCTGCAGCTATACAAAACCCTGGTTAGACCGCACCTGGAGTACTGTGAGCAGTTCTGGGCACCGCACCTTCGGAAGGACATATTGGCCTTGGAGGGAGTGCAGCGTAGGTTTACTACAATGATACCCGGACTTCAGGGGTTAAGTTACGAGGAGAGATTACACAAATTGGGGTTGTATTCTCTGGAGTTTCGAAGGTTAAGGTGTGATCTGATCGAAGTTTATAAGATATCAAGGGGAACGGATAGGGTGGATAGAGAGAAACTATTTCCGCTGGTTGGGGATTCTAAGAGTAGGGGGCACAATCTAAAAATTAGAGCCAGACCTTTCAGGAGCGAGATTAGAAAACATTTCTACACACAAAGGGTTGTAGAAGTTTGGAACTCTCTTCTGCAAGCGACAATTGATACTAGCTCAATTACTAAATTTAAATCTGAGTTAGATAGCTTTTTGGCAATCAAATGTATTAAGGGATATGGGCCAAAGGCGGGTATATGGAGTTATAAACTTCGATCAGATCGCCCCTTAACCTTCGAAACTCCAGAGAATACAGCCCCAATTTGTGTAATCTCTCCTCGTAACTTAACCCCTGAAGTCCAGGTATCATTCTAGTAAACCTACGCTGCACTCCCTCCAAGGCCAATATGTCCTTCCGAAGGTGCGGTGCCCAGAACTGATCACAGATCAGCCATGATCTTATCAAATGGCGGAGCAGGCACGAGGGGCTGAATGGCCTACTCCTGTTCCTATGTTCCTATGTTCCTATAGTGTAAAATAAGTGATAGCGATTCATCTGCCTGTTACACATCTCTCCCGATATCACCCATTTTACCCTATCACCCAAAGTCAAAATTACCTCCAGTGCCTTTTCATGCCAGTTGATGAGGAACTCAGCACATGGAGGATTCTGGTCACAACCCCTGTCCTGCCATTTCACGACACAGTACATTAAGCCACCAACATCACGCACCAATACAATCCTCAACAATGTTCATTTTAAATCCACTATTATTGAATATAACTAAATATCAAGGCACTTCATTTCTGTAAGTTTGCTGTTGATATAATATGCATGTTTTATAAAGTTCCATTCTACACAACAAAATGGGATCATATTGCTTTCAATCAGATGCACAGATACACTAGGCGATGCAATTACTTGTGTTAAATAAAATATATAACAAAAGAAAATCATGCATCATTCTGGCACCAGAAGGTTCATCCTCCTCCTTTGTAATGCAAGCTCTGTAAATATCTGAAATGTGAGGGATATCAAGATAACTTCCCATATATTCATATTTGACAACAATGCAGCACCAAATTGGCAAATTATCTTCTGGTACAGGCATGGGCCATTCCTATCATGGGACCTCTCCCAATCCCCAAGAACTTTGACAGGCTCAGGTCACATCTCGGCACTTGGATTTTCAAGGCTGCAGTTTCTTTTTAAAAGTCCTTATTCTTTAGATGTTAAGTACGAGTGCTCTGTTCTTAATGTGGTTGATAATCCAGATGGTACATTTGGCACTGGTACATTGAATGACCTTCACCTCTAGAGATCCATCTTTTCATCCAGCCAAGGGAAAAGAAATGAAGATCAATGATGGTCACAGATGAAGTAAATTGCTGCAATCTCGAACAGTTCCCCAGTGGACATGAGTCTCTAACAGAAAAACACCCCAAATTCAACACCTAATTAATCACTTAGCTTTGAACTGCCAAAAAGAGTTGCTAAACTAGACAGACTGGAAATTTAATTTGCTATTGTACAGGGAATACCTCCAAAACTCGATTGTCAATCCATTTTAGGAGAAACCCGAGGTTAGCACATCCAGAACGATATCTGACCCAGAAGGTCTGGTTCTTAAATGGAAATACATTTGGTTCTCCAGTACCCTCATTCTTCGCTTTATACATCATTATGCACAGCATATTACAGGCTCAAATCATTTGTAATTTACATGATGCATGATAAATTAGCTTTACTTTCTTTTACATTTCTACTCAATATTCCTTCAAACTTTAGCTTCTCGGAACTTCTAAAATTGCACAGTTCCTCAAAGTTGTCATAACCAATTATGAAACAATTTAATTTATAACATTGAATGGATACCTTCCTTGCTTTGCAGCAGATAGCTATAATAATATTTCAGGTCATTCAAAGTGTGGCAAATAGCCAATTAATGTATTATAGTAGAAGTCAAACATATATTAGAAGATACCAGTGTCATGCATGGGTTGACCTTTCCATACTGGTTAATACGAAAACACGTTATCCATTTATTTGTATTATACAAATACAAATTGTAATGTGACAGATGCTCACACAAGTTTGCATTGTGTTGGGATCGCTGGTTTACTATGCTTGAGTAAATAACGTAAATTCCAATGGCAAAAGTCGCTGCCAATTCTTTGTCCTCCGTAGCATTATACAGAAACGGTACGCACTCCAGAACAGTGCTTCACCTCTAATATGACTAGGAAAGCAGGACAGAATTTGCATTTACTAACTGCCATCTCCATCCTTCAAGATGTAACCATTTAACAGAGGTACACAGGCATGGCATCTCACCACAGGTTCGTTTCTGGGACATCACCTCTACATTGTTTCTTCGCTTTAGTTTCCTGCTACACCAATTATCTGCTTTTCCCTATTAATCATTATACAAAGGTTTTTTTTTATGTTTATTTTCATTAACCCAACATATGAGGTTTCTAAGCTATGATTTGTTTTCCTCTAAACTAATAAAAATTGAGACCTAGCTTTTGTGAGCACGATGGTGGAAAAATTCGATAGGGCCCACTTTTGGGCATGGATAGAATGATGCGCTATTACCCCATGCTCGATGGTCCCTACGCAGGCAGCATGTGAATTTTGAGCTGCCTGCTATTTACCATGATATCTTCGTGCAGCCAGCGCTACCCGCGCTGCTGAGAGGCCACACGGAGAATGAGGAAGCCGGAAATGGGGCGTGCTCAGCGCACATCATCAGCAGCCTGCGCCTCTTAAAGGTGCAGGTGCACATTTGAAATGGGACATGCACAGTCCACTGGGAGGAGGGAAAGATGGTCGGAAGGATGCCAGGCACGAGAGAGGGCCCTGCGCTTCTCGGATGATGCACTGGAGGCCCTAATGGAGGGGGTGGATGAAAGGAGGGTCAACATGTACCCGCAGGGTGGCAGGAGACCCTCCAGACTGCAGCTCCACAGGCAATGGCAGGCTGTGGCGCAGGAGGTCAACACCAGGAGCATGGCACCACGCAAGTGGGTGCAGTGGCGTAAGAAGTTCAATGATTTGACACGAGCGGTCAAGGTGAGTGAATACAAGTGTCGAGTGGCACATCCTACCAACTGCACCACTGGTCCACGCATCACACCCCCTGTCACCCACCCACCATCAAACACTGCCCATCCATACGCAATGCTGCACGTAGCATGCTGCATTTCACTCTCACAAAGTACCACATTTGCAGGCCACACAACCACCAATCACAGATCACACACACCGGCAGCTATTCTACCACGATAGGCACATCACCCACACACCTAACAGGATACTCACTGACACACTGTCCTCTGTCTTGCAGGAGAAGGTGGCGCATATCAGCCAGCAACAGGAGGGACCTGAGGGTGGACGGGCACGTTTACATGTCCTCACCCCTCAAAAGGAGACGGTGCTTCATGTGGGTCATCGCTGCTGCTATAACAACATGCCACGCTGGAGGTCCCAATGAAAGGGGCCTCTGCATATCTAATACTCCTTCTCGTTTCCCACATCTCCTTCCTCCCATAATCTTTTCTGACTCATGCTGTAGATGCTGTCGGCACGCGCGTCTTACTTGCTCCTCTCCCTGCTCCACAACTCAACCTGCTTCCCTTTGTCACTGCAGATACCCAAGAACACCTCGCGGCACCCGAGGAAGAGGAGGAGGAGGAGGAGGAGGAGGGGGACACTGAAGTCACACCGTCACTCGATCTGAAACTCGTATCCACCAGCTCGGAGACTGACACTGTGCGTCGTTTAGAGGTTAGGTTAGAGGAGGGATCTGCACGTGGTGAGACACCGGGCACAAGTGCGCAGGAGCCGGGGCGGGGGGATTGGATACCACAGTTGCCAGCTCGCCGGAGGGCGAGGTCGCTCACTAGTTCTGCTGCAGAGAAGTCAGATGATGATTTCGATGGGCCAGGCTACAGAAGATGGCTGATGGGCGAACACCACCAAATGCTTAGGGCACTGGAAAGCCTGCCAGAAAGCCTGCGCACAATGAGAAGGGGCATGGAGGAGTCCAGCTCCAACTTGGCACAGGGCTTTGCACAGAGCTAGGAGCCCATCCTTTCCAACATGGAACGGGGAGTTGCCTCCATCAGCGCACCTGTGGAACCCACCATGATGCAACGTCTGATGAACGATGTTGCTGCTTCCATTGCAGCACAAACAGCTGCCATTGCAGCACAAACCACATCATCAAAGGTCTGTAAGCTACGGTTGCTGCTCAGACTGCTGCAATTGAAGCTCAGACTGCTGCAATGGAAGCTCAGACTGCTGCTATCGTGACTCTGGGGACCACTGTGTAACGGGGCTTTCACGGCATCACAGCACTCCAGCAATCAGTTCTCCAGCTGATCACCAGGATTGCTGAGGTGCCGTCCCAGGAGGGTGGCAGGGATGCCATGGCAGTTGGACCTGCTGTCCTCTCTCAGGACGACAGCATTCCTACTCCCACCCCTGCCACTCTGCCAGTGCCCCTGTTGTTGCCTATCGGCCAGCCAGGCCAGACTGCTGCAGCCCATGCCGAGGTGGTGCAGTCTGAAGCTGGGCCCCTCCCGGCCCAGAGCTGCTCGAGGTCGTCCTACAAGGCCATCTGCATGCTGCTCCATTGAAGGCCAGCAATCTCCCACCTGCCATGCTCCAGCCATTGGGGAAGCACCTCGTAAGAGCACTAGGAGAGATAAAGGCACATGAACAACAGACACTAAGGGAATGCACAAGGGTGAATAGTTCTGTTCTGTTTCCATAATTTCATTGATTCATTGATAAATGTGACATTGAATTTGGAGGTGTATATTTGTGTGATGAGCTGAGGGGGAAAACAATGTGTAATCAGATGGAGGGCGATTTGATTGCTTTGTGGGAGCGGAAAGGTGGGGAGTGTAGGACTGTTGGTGAGTTGGGGGCTGTAGTTGACATTATCGATAGCGGGCACGGATCAGGTGAGCACGCAGAGCCCTCGCAGATAATGCGTGTGGTTCCTGTTGCACCCTTGCATCTTCCTCCACTTCCTCTTCCGGCTCCTCCCACCCCTCAGCCTCCTCCTGAACCTCTTCCTCCTCAGCCTCCTCCTCCTCCACCTCTGGCTCAGGGTCTCCTCCAATCATTGGTGGCAAAGGCTGGTCCCTCATGATGTCGAGGTTGTGCAGCATGCAGCATACCACCACGAATCTGCCCACCCGCTCAGGGGAGTGCTGCAGGGCTCCTCCAGGCAGCAGAAGCATTGTTTGAGGAGGCCTATGGTGTGCTCCACGATGTTGCGTGTGGCAGCATGGCTCTCATTATAGGCCTGCAGTGCATGTGTGCTTGGGTTCCTGACCGGAGTCATGAGCCATGGTGTGAGGGGATAGCCCTTGTCGCCCAGTAGCCAGCCTTTGACTTCCCGAGTCGGGTGAAGGATAGCTGGCACGTTGGAGACTGCCGCATGATGAAGGTGTCGAGACTGCTCCCAGGGTAGCGGGCATTGACCTCCATGATTCGATGTGTGTGGTCGCACACCAGCTGCACGTTGAGGGAGTGGAAACCCTTTTGGTTAATCATGACAGCCGAGTTGATATGCGGGGCGCACAGGGCAATGTGTGTGCAGTCAATGGCACCCTGCACCATGGGGAAGCCAGCAATGCGAGTGAAACCCTGTGCTCGCTCATTCTGCTTGTCTCTGTGGAGAGGGAAGGTGATGGACCTGTTCCTCATCTGGTACAGTGTGTCTGTGACCTCCTTTATGCAGCAGTGCACTGCATACTGCGAGATGTTGCACATGTCACCAGCAGAAGCCTGAAATGATCCTGAGCCGTAGAAATTCAGTGCCAAGATGACCTTCACAGCCACAGGCAATGCTGTTCCTGACCTGCTCTGAGGCTGCAGTAGTGGCCGTACCAGTTGACAGATCTCGATCACGGCTTCCTTGGTGAATCTCAATCATTGGATGCAATCCTCCTCGGTCATGTTGTGGTAAGAGAATTGATACCGGAAGGCCCTCATTGGATAGGGCCTCCTGCTCAGTGCCCTGTGCCTTCTCGTCCTCCATCTCCTCGCAGCTTGACCTGCTATGCGTGGCCTCTCTGCATGCTCCCAGTCGTGCTCAATGCCCAGTGGAAGCCCTAGCAGACCACCCATGGTTGTTCAACCACGGTTGTAACTTTCTGAACCATAAGGCAGTACCTGCCAAACCACTCTCAAATGTACTCTTGGAACTCTCAGTAAGTATAGGGAGCTAAAAAACACTGCCTATTCCACCAGCAGCCAGAAACAATAATCCAGCAACTAACCTGTAAATCCTGCATGGCCCCTTTAAATAGCGCTCCATGCGCTCTAAGACATGCTTAGGTGTGCATGATTAAGACTGTGCGTTGAGTTGAGCGTCAAGGTCCAAAATGGTGTCTATCACTTTAAATCAGCGTTCCACACTAATTGCACGCATTTTCTCCCTACTTTACATGCTTCCGGCATTCGGTATGTGTGCATGTGCTAATACCTAAACTAAGATGGTGTCCGGTGCTAAAAAACACTTCCTATTCCACCAGCAGCCAGAAACAATAATCCAGCAACTAACCTGGAAACGTGCATGCGCAGCCAGGACGCCATCTTGGACGTTCGAGAGGCCGCACACCGCTGAAACAACGAGCGCTACACGGCCCAATTTAGCGCCCATAAATCCTAAATCTCAGAAAGAACAGGGCATAATAAAAATTAATTACATAGAAACATCTGGGGATAGAGTTTCTGCTTTGGGCACAATCAGGAAATTGCACTTAAAATCCGTTTGAAATGGTACTGGTTAGGTTAAAGTTCAAGTTTCAGCTAAAGTTTATTTGCATAATTACAAAGGTAAAATCTCCATGAACCAGCGCAATCGGGCAGCGTAATAGAATGTTATCGTTTCTTTTTTTTCTTTCCATTATAAACTATTCCTCGATGTATTTAAGAGTGGTGCAGTTTTAATAATACAGCTGAAAATGGGTTTATCACCACAAACAAACATTTTCAATAAGAGTGTCCAGTCCTCCACCTATGAATAAATTGGTTTAAAATCACTGAAAATGACTTGAAAAAAAGCTATACTGAACCACTTAATGGTTTTATTGATGTACACTGGATAGTTTCTTAGTAAATTAAATATTTTTTGATATGAAATTTTTTTAAAAACGTATCTACTGGTGCCTGTGTGCCTAAGAAAATGAACACAATTTGAAGAGCCTTCCCGAACCAGCGCAACCAGCGGAATCTTGCAATGTCAACCTGGGGCTATTATGCATTTGTTCCCTAACATCAGTGATACTGAGAACCTACTGTCAAGAAGATACCATCCCATTCCTGGTGTTCTAGTTGAGGATGCATCCAATACCTAGTGGTCCATTGTACATTTTCCACGGCCATCACCTAAGATTGAGGTATCCATTTTCTCAGTG